>NW_027362764.1:312933822-313559447 GCF_046119375.1 Phyllobates terribilis
CTGGGGATCAGCTGACGTTACTGAACCCCAATAACACTGGAGCAAGCGTTGACTGTGCAGACGGCACTTCTGAGCGGCAACTGGCGGTGTTGGAGCTCAGGGATAATACTGAAAACAGAGAGGAGCCAGAGGTGTAATTGGAGCAAGTTTTAAATCTGTAGTACAGTGGATGTGGACAGAGCAGGAGAATTTTCCGGACACACAGCTGGGGATCAGCTGACGTTACTGAACCCCAATAACACTGGAGCAAGCATTGACTGTGCAGACGGCACTTCTGAGCGGCAACTGGCGGTGTTGGAGCTCAGGGATAATACTGAAAACAGAGAGGAGCCAGAGGTGTAATTGGAGCAAGTTTTAAATCTGTAGTAGTGTGAATGTGGACAGAGCAGGAGAATTTGCCGGACACACAGCTGGGGATCAGCTGACGTTACTGAACCCCAATAACACGGCAGCAAGTGTTGACTGTGCAGACGGCACTTCTGAGCGGCAACTGGCAGTGTTGGAGCTCAGGGATAATACTGAAAACAGAGAGGAGCCAGAGGTGTAATTGGAGCAAGTTTTAAATCTGTAGTACAGTGGATGTGGACAAAGCAGGAGAATTTGCCAGACACACAGCTGGGGATCAGCTGACATTACTGAACACCAATAACACTGGAGCAAGCGTTGATTGTGCAGACGGCACTTCTGAGTGGCAACTGGCGGTGTTGGAGCTCAGGGATAATACTGAAAACAGAGAGGAGCCATAGGTGTAATTGGAGCAAGTTTTAAATCTGTAGTACAGTGGATGTGGACAGAGCAGGAGAATTTTCCGGACACACAGCTGGGGATTAGCTGACGTTACTGAACCCCAATAACACTGGAGCAAGCATTGACTGTGCAGACGGCACTTCTGAGTGGCAACTGGCGGTGTTGGAGCTCAGGGATAATACTGAAAACAGAGAGGAGCCAGAGGTGTAATTGGAGCAAGTTTTAAATCTGTAGTAGTGTGAATGTGGACAGAGCAGGAGAATTTGCCGGACACACAGCTGGGGATCAGCTGACGTTACTGAACCCCCATAACACGGCAGCAAGTGTTGACTGTGCAGACGGCACTTCTGAGCGGCAACTGGCAGTGTTGGAGCTAAGGGATAATACTGAAAGCAGAGAGGAGCCAGAGGTGTAATTGGAGCAAGTTTTAAATCTGTAGTACAGTGGATGTGGACAGAGCAGGAGAATTTGCCGGACACACAGCTGGGGATCAGCTGACGTTACTGAACCCCAATAACACTGGAGCAAGCGTTGACTGTGCAGACGGCACTTCTGAGCGGCAACTGGCGGTGTTGGAGCTCAGGGATAATACTGAAAACAGAGAGGAGCCAGAGGTGTAATTGGAGCACGTTTAAAATCAGTAGTAGTGTGAATGTGGACAGAGCAGGAGAAATTGCCGGGCAGACAGCAGGGGATCAGCTGACGTTACCCTAACCCCAATAACACTGGAGCAAGTGTTGACTGTGCAGACGGCACTTCTGAGCAGCAACTGGCGGTGTTGGAGCCCAGGGTAAATAGTGAAAACAGAGAGGAGCGAGAGGCCTAATTGGAGCACGTTTAGAATCAGTAGTAGTGTGAATGTGGACAGAGCAGGAGAAATTGCCGGGCACACAGCAGGGGATCAGCTGACGTTACTGAACCCCAATAACACTGGAGCAAGTGTTGACTGTGCAGACGGCACTTCTGAGCAGCAACTGGCGGTGTTGTAGCCCAGGGTAAATAGTGAAAACAGAGAGGAGCCAGAGGCTTAATTGGAGCAAGTTTAAAATCAGTAGTAGTGTGAATGTGGACAAAGCAGGAGAAATTGCCGGGCACAGAGCAGGGGATCAGCTGACGTTACTGAACCCCTATAACACTGGAGCAAGTGTTGACTGTGCAGATGGCACAACAGGAGACCTGGATACTGTTGCCAACCAATTATTTAATCTGGAAGAGGACTGGCAAATTCATGCGAGATCCAGGCCTTATTCATTTTCAGAAAATGTTAAAGGAGGATAGTCGGATGCGACGGTCTGTTAGTACACCACCTGCGGCACTAAAGACGCGTTCCGATAAAACACTAGCAGCAGGGCAAGCCAGCACCTCCAATGCATACTGGCTAAGCTCTGGCCATGTATCCAGCTTAGAGACCCAAAACTTGAAAGGGGAAGAGCCATCTGGGAGTACATTGAGAGGGCAAGACATGTAGTCTGTCATCATCTGACGGAAACGTTGCCTCCTGCTGACTGGAGCCGTCTGTGATGGTGTAGACATTTGTGGCGGGGACACAAAACTTTGCCACATTTGGGCCATACTGGTATTGCCTTGTGCTGAGGCCATGCTTCTGCTCCCTCTTTGTGCAGAGCTTCCTCCACTGCCTCGACGCACTGAGATGCTTTGTAAAGCACTAGCAGCACTGCTCTCGGGTGGAATGGAGAACATGATGGAATGCACCAGTGCATCTTGGTACTCCCGCATTTTACGCTCCTGGTTCAACGGTGTTATGAGGCTTTGTAAGTTGTCCTAGTAGCGAGGATCTAGGAGGGTGGACACCCAATAATCAGCCATGTTGAGAATGTGGGCGATGCGGCGGTCATTTCTCAGGCACTGCTGTTAGAACCTTGCTGTTAGGTTTTTTTTCCTTTGCTGGTCACATGACCTTGTTGGCCTATTTAATCCTGCTCCGCCCTTCTGGCTTTGCTGGACTTCATTGTATATCTTTTTTCTAGCTAGCCTGTGCTCTGTATCTAACTCTGTTAGTTTGCTTGGTCTACGGACCTCTATGTTCTATCTATTTTGTTTGTTCGTCTGTCTGCTACTATTTCTGTTAGGAGGTGTCCCATATTCCTCCCAGTCCTTAGTACTTGTAGGGATTCCCTCCCCAAATCTATAGGTCTCCGTACAGACTAGATTAGGACTTTAGCAGGTCTGATCGCAGGATCAGGTTCCCTGTTACATCGTAGGGATTCAGTTGAGTCTTATAGTAGGGACAGATCTCCTCTCTTTCCTTAGCTTTGGTAGCAGAACATAACAGTAAGTCCAGCCAGTAAATTCTCTAAGGAAAGATTTTTTTTTGTTCCATCATGGTGTCGGTTCAGGATTTGGCTAAACACCTGCAGGGACTCTCTCTGGAAGTGGCCGAGCTCCGTCAGCACGTGAGTAACTGTCCTGGAGCACATTTCTTGGAGCCTAAGGTATGTTTGCCGGATTTATTTTTTGGTGAACATCGAGAATTTTTTTCATTTAAAAATGCTTGCTTATTGTATTTTCGTTTGAGACCCAAGTCCTCTGGGGATGAATCCCAGCGCGTAGGGTTCATAATGTCACTTTTGCGCAAAGAGCCTCAGGAGTGGGCCTTTTCTTTGCAACCTAGTGATACATGCTTCAGATCAGTGGATAGTTTTTTTTCTGCTTTAGTACTATTATATGATGATCCTGACCGTGTCGCATCAGCTGAGACTGAGTTGAGACGTTTAAAACAAGGATCAGGTAATATGGAAAAATATTGTACACATTTTCGTCGTTGGTCCACTCAAACAGGGTGGAACGATTCTGCTCTGAAAAGTCTATTTCTTGCTGGGCTCAGTGAAAAGGTTAAAGACCTGCTAATTGCTTATCCTACACCTGAGGATTTGCAACAGGCTATGCAATTAGCTATACGGGTGGATAGGAGACTGCGTGCAAGGGTTAATGAGAGCAAATCCTCTGCTATGTCAGTTTCTGGTTATGATAATGTGTGTACTAACAGTGGTGAACCGATGGAGATTGGATCGGTGGCACCTCGCTCTCAAGAAAAACACCGTCGTTTTTCAGAAGGCTTGTGTTTCTATTGCGGGAAATCTGGTCATTTGATTAAAGGCTGTGAGCTTCGTATGAAGAAAGAAAAAAAAATGGTCAGTCACGCCCGTATTGCCTGTTTAAATTCCAAGGGTATATTTTTAGCTGCTTCCACGATTGCTCAGGAAAAATTAATGGAATTTCGGGTGTTTGTTGATTGCGGGTCTACACTGAATGTTACTGATGGGGGATTCGTGGAAAAACTCAATTTAAAACCTGAACCTTTATCATCCCCCATTGCTGTGGTTTCTGTGGATGGCTCCCCTTTGAAGAATATTACTCTCAAGGTCAGTGAATTTCCTCTCACTATTAATGGTGTTCACCATGAGAAATTGGATTTGGTAGTGTTGAATAACTTGCCTTCTCCAGTAATATTGGGATTGCCCTGGTTAAAATTTCACAATCCTGTACTGGATTGGTCTACCAGTGAAATTAAATCCTGGAGCCATAAATGTTATGACAAGTGTTGTAACGGGCGTAGTGCAGCTTTGGATAGGGGAGAATTACCTGTTCCTATTCAGGATTTTTGGAGAGTTTTTTCTGAGAAAGAATCGCAGGTTTTGCCTCCCCATAGAGACTATGATTGTTCTATTGAATTTGTCCCTGGAGCGACTCTTCCTAAAAGTCGTTTATTTAACCTTACTATTCCTGAGAGGAAGGCTTTGGAGGAATACATACAGACAAGTTTGGCCGCCGGTCACATTAGGCCCTCTAAGTCTCCTGTGGCGGTTGGATTTTTTTTTGTAAAAAAAAAGGACGGCGGTTTACGTCCTTGTCTGGATTTTCGTGAGATTAACAAAATTACGGTACGCAATCCTTACCCACTGCCATTGATTCCTGATCTGTTTAACCAGTTATTGGGGGCCAAGTGGTTCTCTAAAATTGACCTTAAGGGGGCATACAATCTGTTGCGCATGAAGGAGGGTGACGAATGGAAGACTGCTTTTAACACTCCTGTGGGTCATTTTGAGAATCTGGTTATGCCTTTTGGTCTTACTAATGCTCCTGCATTTTTTCAGAATCTGATTAATGACATCCTTAGACCTTTGATCGGTAAAAATGTGGTTGTGTATTTGGATGACATTTTGATTTATTCGCCAGATCTGGAGTCTCATTGGCGGAGCGTACGTGAGGTATTACAGTTATTAATGGACAATTCGCTTTTTGCTAAGCTGGAGAAATGTGAGTTCGCTGTACAGAGAATTAGTTTTTTGGGCTACATTATCTCCAGCAAAGGTTTTGAGATGGATCCGGTTAAGGTTCAGGCTGTGCAGGAATGGCCTAGGCCTATTGGTTTGAAATCGATACAGAGGTTTTTGGGTTTCGCCAATTACTATAGAAAATTCATAAAAAAATTTTCTAGTATTGTCAAACCTCTGACTGATCTCACTAGGAAAGGTGCTGATGCGGTTCAGTGGTCTTCTGAGGCCATTGAAGCTTTTGTGTATCTCAAGGAGAGGTTCACCTCTGCTCCCATCCTTATGCAGCCTGATGTTACTAGGCCGTTTTTGGTTGAGGTTGATGCTTCCTCTGTGGGGGTTGGCGCAGTATTGTCTCAGGATAACGGGGATGGATTACATCCCTGTGCATTTTTTTCAAAAAAATTTTCGGAGACTGAATTGAATTACGATATTGGTAATAGGGAATTATTGGCTATTAAACTCGCATTTGAACACTGGCGCCACTTCTTGGAAGGTGCGGAATTTCCCGTTCAGGTTCTTACGGATCATAAAAATCTGATATATCTTGACGCTGCCAAGCGCCTGAATGCCCGTCAGGCTAGGTGGGCACTGTTTTTCTCGCGGTTTAATTTCTCCGTTACTTACATCCCTGGTACTAAGAATGTTAAGGCGGATGCCTTGTCTCGCAGTTTTTCTCCCATAGTCGGTGCTGAGAAAGAGGAAAACATTTTACAAGAAGGTGTTGTGATAGCTGCTTTAGACTCCGTTTTGGAAGATGAGATTCTTAAAGCTCAGGAGAATGCCCCATCTAACACTCCTCATGGGAGGTTGTTTGTGCCTGGGACCTTTAGGAGAGATTTGTTTGTTGAGTGTCACGAATCTCGGTTGGCAGGTCATCCCGGAATCTCTGAGACCAAGAGACTGGTGGGTCGCAGTTTTTGGTGGCCTGGATGGCAGAAGGAAGTCATTAAGTGGGTGCGCCAATGTACTATATGTGCTAGATCTAAGTCCTCACATACTCCTGCTGCGGGGTTGCTTTGTCCTTTGGAGGTCCCCAGTGCTCCTTGGACACATTTGGCTATGGACTTTATAACTGACCTTCCCTCCTCTGAGGGTTTTACTGTCATCTGGGTGGTCGTGGACCGTTTTAGCAAAATGTGTCACTTGGTTCCCTTCGTCAAACTGCCCTGCGCTAAAACTCTCGCTAAGGCCTTTGTCAAGGAAATTGTCAGACTTCATGGCGTTCCTACTGACATTGTTTCTGATAGGGGTCCTCAGTTCGTGGCTCGTTTTTGGCGTGCCTTTTGTGACAGGTTGGGAATTCATTTGTCGTTTTCGTCCGGATATCATCCTGAATCTAATGGCCAGACAGAAAGGAAAAACCAGGATGTTGAGCAGTTCTTGCGTTGTTTTGTGGCAGACAATCAAGAGGGGTGGTCTGAGTTTCTGCCACTTGCCGAATTTGCTCTGAACAATCATACATCTTCTTCTGCTGGTTGTTCGCCTTTTTTTTGTTGTTCTGGGAGACATCCGTCGTTTGGGTCGTTCTCCAAGTTGGGATCTGCCGTGCCTGAGGAGGAGAATTTTTCCGGTGATTTGGAAAGAGTTTGGACGGATGTGCGTGGTAATCTTCAGGAGGCCAACAGAAAATCTAAAGACTACTTTGATAGGAAACGACAGGAGGTTTTGTTCGCTGTTGGTGACATGGTTTGGTTGTCCTCTAGGAATCTGCGGTTGAGGATTCCTTCTAAGAAATTGGGTCCCAAGTTTGTAGGGCCCTTTAAGGTGCTTCAGGTTGTCAACCAATCTGCTGTTAGGTTGGAGGTTCCTACCTCCTGGAGAATTAATCCGGTCTTTCATGTCTCTCTGTTAAAAAAAGCTGTTGTGTCGGATGGTGACGCCTCTGCCTCTGTTCCTCCGGTGGTGGAGGACGGGGAATATGAAATTTCTCGCATCCTTGACTCTAGACGGTATAGAGGTAGTTTGCAGTATCTTGTGGCCTGGAAAGGTTTCGGACCCGAGGATAACTCTTGGGTGAGGTCAGATGATGTTTCCGCGTCCAGACTTATCAGAGCGTTTCACAGGAGATTTCCTGATAAGCCTGGTCCTAGGGGATCCGGAGGATCCTCTTAGAAGGGGGGGTACTGTTAGAACCTTGCTGTTAGTTTTTTTTTCCTTTGCTGGTCACATGACCTTGTTGGCCTATTTAATCCTGCTCCGCCCTTCTGGCTTTGCTGGACTTCATTGTATATCTTTTTTCTAGCTAGCCTGTGCTCTGTATCTAACTCTGTTAGTTTGCTTGGTCTACGGACCTCTATGTTCTATCTATTTTGTTTGTTCGTCTGTCTGCTACTATTTCTGTTAGGAGGTGTCCCATATTCCTCCCAGTCCTTAGTACTTGTAGGGATTCCCTCCCCAAATCTATAGGTCTCCGTACAGACTAGATTAGGACTTTAGCAGGTCTGATCGCAGGATCAGGTTCCCTGTTACATCGTAGGGATTCAGTTGAGTCTTATAGTAGGGACAGATCTCCTCTCTTTCCTTAGCTTTGGTAGCAGAACATAACAACTGCAGCATGAAATTAACCATGTGCTGCAGACTGCCAACTGGCCAAGAAACGCTGTCCCCTGCTTGAGGCGTGATCTCTGCCTGCTCTGCATCACCCCACCCTCGCTCTAGATGCTGACTACTAGAGCATTGTGTACCTCCCTCCTCTGGACAGATGTCTTCCTCGTCCGCTGACTCCTCCTCATCCTCCTCACAGAGTGTCCCCTGCCTAGGCCTTTGGGAGGAACCACGTTGCGCAGACTGTACAGAAGCTGATGGCATTTGTGACTCCTCATCCTCCACCTCTTCCAAAACCTCCTCCCTTAGTGCTTGCAGAGTTTTTTCAAGCAGGCAGATAAGGGGGATAGTCATGCTGACTAGTGCATCATCTGCACTCGCCATCCGCGTGGAATAATCGAAGGCACGCAAAACATGGCAAATGTCCTTCATAGAGGCCCACTCAGTGGTGGTGAAGTGTGAACAGCGCGCAGTGTGACTTGTTTGCGCCTGCTGCAGCAGGTACTCCATTACTGCTGCCTGCTGCTCACACAACCTCTCCAACATATGTAACGTTGAATTCCACCTGGTGGGTAGGTCACATATGATGCGATGTTCCAGAAGATGTAATCGGTGCTGCAGAGCAGCAATGCGCGATCTTGCGTTGCTGGAACGCCGCAAGTGAGCGCACTCTATGCAGACCTTGTGCAGCAGTGCATCAAGATCCGGATAGTCCCTCAAAAAACTCTGCACAAGCAAGTTGAGCACATGTGCCAGACATGGGATGTGAGTGAGGTTGCCTAGGCCCAGAGCTGCCACCAGATTTCGGGCATTGTCACACACTACCATGCCTGGCTGGAGATTCGCTGGCACAAACCACACGTCACTCTGCTGCTTGATGGCATTCCAGAGCTCCTGCGCTGTGTGGCTTCGATTCCCCAAAGAAATTAATTTTAATACGGCCTGTTGACGTTTGGCCACGGCTGTGCTCATATCGGTCATCATAACAGGTAACCGTTCACGGGTCGATGTGGAGGTAGACCGTGACAGCTCCTGCAGCGCTGATTCAGAGGAACTGGAGTATGAGGAGGAGTCAATGTGTACAGACTGGATTCCTGCAATCCTTGGAGTTGGCAGAACACGTACAGCGCCACTCTCAAGATCTGTACCCGGCTCCACAACATTTACCCAATGGGCAGTGAGGGAAAGGTATCGTCCCTGTCCATGCTTACTGGTCCACGCATTGGTGGTCAGGTGGACCTTGCTACTGACGGCGTTTAGTAGCGCATGTTTAATTTTTCCCTCCACATGCTGTTGTAGGGCAAGGACGGCTTGCCTGCTGAAATAAAAGCGGCTGGGCATGTTTTATTGTGGGACTGCCAATGCTATCAAGTTACGGAAGGTGTCAGTCTCCACCAGCCTGAATGATAGCATTTCAAGGGCCAGTAGTTTTGCAATGCCAGCATTCAGAACCTGTGCTTGGGGGTGGTTTGCCAAGTATGGGCGCCTTTTCTCCCATGCCTGTGCTAACGATGGCTGCAGACTGGCCTGGGAGTGTGAGGATGACAGGGAATGTGGTGCTGAGGGTGGAATGACACTGTGTCTCTGTACAACAGTGCCAGAGGTTCTTCCATGGCGATCCTGTGAGGAAGCCGAACCAGCTGTGTGTGAGCTGGAGGAAGAGGCTACAACACGAGCTGAAGAGGTGGTATGTGGCGCTGTAGGTTGGCCTAGGTCTTCAGTGTGTCTTTGTAACTCCACCACGTGCTTGGTCTGCACATGTTTCTACATATTTGTGGTATTGAGGTTGCTGACCCTTTTCCCTCTTTTCACCTTCTGATTACACAGCTTGCATTTGACAAAGCAAATGTCATCTGCAACAGTGTCAAAAAAGGACCAGGCACTGCAAGTCTTGGGAGCGCCCGCTTTGGGTTTTGGAAGAGCCATGCTCCTAATGGGTGCCGAAGTGGAGGCTACAGGCAACCAAGTCTGCCCCCTCCCTCTCCCTCCTTTTTGGGCCGTTGGGGAATCTCTTCCTCAGAGCTGCTCCCACCACCTTCCTGTCCCTCACGCCATGATGGGTCAAGGACCTCATCATCTACACCACCCTCTTCAAACAACTGCTTCTCCTGGGTAGTCTCGACAGCACAGTACGCACCAGAAAGTGGCACCTGAGTCTCATCATCAGATGCCTACTGAGGTGTGCTGCTGACCATAGGCACTGGCCCACCCGCCTCTTCATATTCAGAGAGACAAAACAGTTGCGCATCACTGCATACTACCTCTTCTTCAAATTCTCGAATTCTGCTTGGCTGGCCCCCTCTTTCCAAGCCAAGAGATTCAGAGAACAGAAGTAGAGATGGCTCCTGTCCAGGGCTCTCTGACTGCCTGGGCAATTTTGCAAGTGGTGAAGAGACAGATGGGTGCTCTTCAGTGCTCAGGACCTGAGAGGATCTGGAACTAATTGAAGTCGATGCGTTAGCTGCGATCCATCCGACAACGGCTTCAATTTGGTCCTCCCGCAGCAGTGGGGTACGGCTAGCTCCTACAAAGCTGCGCATAAAGGACTGTTCCCTGGTAAAACTGGGGGATGCTGAGTCACTGGTGCCCGCAGCAGGCACAGAATCCCCACGTCCTCTCTCTGCAGGCACAGAATCCTCACGTCCTCTCCCTGCAGAAACTCCACGCCCACGACCATGACCACATGCCTTACTCCCTGCCTTCTTCATCTTGGTAGACTGATAAAGATAGGCAGAAAAGTACCAAGGGCTTAGTGTCCTTATTCCTGAACAGCTGCTAACAGGTATAAGAAACACTAATTTTATAAAGTGTGGACTAGACTTTAATATGAGCTAATGTGGCCTACACAACTGTAAAGTGGAGTGTTTGGTGAACTTTATTTAGTTTTTTTTTGTCACAAAAAGACACTGGATATGCCCAAAGATTTAATACCGATAGTATCACAAACTTTTTGTATCTATTACAATGCAGGAAGGTAACCTACAATGCAATAGATGAGGCTACAAAAATAGGCTAATACTAATCCGGCTGGAGCTGCAGGGCACAAGGCTACAGAAAGACTCCTCTATCTACTCCTATATAGTGTGTTTGGAACCAATCTAGCTGGATACGGATGGAACCACCAAACTAATAGGAGAAATCAGGAAAAATGATCAATTAGCAAAAAAGGACAATGTATGAGGCAGTGACGCACGCTGAGCGCACTACAACCAGACGTGGCTGAAGCACACACTACAGCATGAGCTGCACTCACACACAGACACCTTGCAGACAGCCGTGAACAGTGCAGATGCAGAGCACTGTGCACTAGCGCTGCAAGACAAAATAAAACTTCTCTATCTACTCCTATATAGTGCGATATTTCAGTATCGGAATGCTCAACACTAATGATTTATGAAGAGGGTATGACTATAGATGAATGTGGTCTCAAAGTGGGCCATAAAGATGTTGGAGTAGGGGGGTGCCACATTGGACCCTATGGCCCTTCCCCTACTCAGAATGAAAAACTGGTCTTCAAACAGAAAGATATTCTTGGTAAGTATTAAGGTAAGAATGTCATTACAAAATTGAATCTGGTCGTCAGTAAATATAATCTCATTTTCAAAAAGCTAGATAATGCCTGAATCCCCATCTCATGTTCTATGCTGTTCATGTTTAATGTCACGAACACACTCCCTTGTGGAATATGACCAATGGTTTGTATAGAATGTAGGAAATCTGATGTGTCCTTTAAGTAGGACTTTATACGTGGGATGAATTGATTCAGTATTATCTCCAATGTGATGGCTTTGGGGGACAATACTGAGTCAGTCGATGTAACGATGGGTTGTCCTGGGGGTCTGTGTAGATTTTTATGTACCTTAGGTAGTGTATAAAACCCCGGGGTGATCAGGTGTTAATCTATAAGAAATTCCCCCAATTTAGTATCTATCATGCCTAACTTCACGTAATGTTCCACCAGACTACCAATGGATCGGGCTATGTCAAAAGAGGGATTAAATGTTACAGGAGTATGTGTATCTGTATCACTTAATTGAGAACGAATTTCCGCCATATAATAGGTGCGATCCATCACCACAATAGCACCCCTTTTATCTTCCGGTTTGATAATCAATTCTTTTCTATCACTAAGTGTTCTGAGTGCCCGACTCTCTTCACGTGCAAATTATTTTTAATGCGTAGATGGCACTTTTCAATCTCATGGATAACCATCGTAACCTCTTTACGGACAAGATTAATGTAAGTCTCCACAGGGTGGTGAGAATGAGGAGGATTGAAATTACTGGGGATACATAATTGTAACTTACGGAGGATGAAACACCTAACAGGGGGCTCGACATCTATTGGACTACCTGAGTCACATTCAGAAAAATGCATTTTCAAACGTATATTGCGGAAAAAACGATACAGTTCTTGATCCAATAGAAATGTGTTAAATCTAAGTACAGGGCAAAATGAAAGGCCCTTCTGAAGTAGAGTTAGTTCAGATGGCGTGAGGTTCTGTGATGAGATATTGTAGACGATGTCAGGTTACCTACCTGTGATCTTGTTGTCATCCTGGGATACTCTGTTATTACGTCACCTCCCCCTACGCGTCCTCCTTTGTATGGTCTTACTCGTCGTTCTTAAAAATGGGATGTATGTTAAGAACTGTGGTCGCTGTGCGAGCTTGTAGATGCCGTGCTGTAGCCGCCTCTGGCGGGTCGATAATTCCTGTAGGTACCGGAGGATCGCTATCTATACACCTGATTGTTCATATAATCATCTGCGTCATGGAAAAACTTGGTCTTCTTCATCGTTTGTAGGGTCTCCTGGAACTCTGAGATGGGTTTTATCAATTTTAGACTTACCACCAGGTAATCTTATATATTGCCAACTTCCTTATTACAGTGTTGTCTTTGGGACAGATTCTTTGGTGCGATTAGGCCATTACTTTGTTCTTTCACCCTTCTCTCACTAGCCTCGCATTTATAGCTGGGTGATACTATTATTTTGTTTCACTATTCACCCTGCTAGTCTCTCTTTTACCTCTACAGTTTTTTTCTTGTATATACACAGATACCTTGAGAAAGGCCAGAATAGGCCGAAACATTGTTTATGTATCTGCTTCCATTTGAGTCTGGCTGGCTTATCACTAATAAACTTTAGAATTTGCACAAGTTAAAAGTTATTGAGTGCCAGATTTATTACTGACTTTTGTGTATTATGCATTTACTCCTGAGCACCATCAAATCAGTGAGCACAAAATCCTCTACATTGCGATACCTAGCACCTGTCCCTATTCTAAATGAAGCTAACCAAGGTATCTATAAGGAATAAATTAGACTTGTTTTTCTTTTTTTTGTTTGGTTGTAGCAGCAAGGGATATAAGGCAATAATCCCTGTCTGGATACCATTAAAAATTATGAATCGGTCAATGAGTGCATGGAAAGAATCAATCAAGTTATGCACTGTGGAAGATATGTATGTGCCCAGAATGAACACTCATTTCCAGCTGATGATACCAAGAACATGTCCCTATTTTAAATGCAGCTAATAGTGGTATCAATCTATATAAATAAAAATGTAAATGTTCGTTTGTTCAAAATCTTAAATCTCCATCTTCACCGATGCATTAAATGCAGCTAATAGCGGAATCAATCTATATAAATAAAAATGTAAATGTTCGTTTGTTCAAAATCTTAAATCTCCATCTTCACCGATTGCTTTGAAATTTTGACACAACGTTGCATTCGAATACACGCATGTTTTTACATACCTACTATATTTTTATATACCAACTGTTGGATGTAAAAGCAACATCGAGAAGGGGGTGTTACGAGCTCAGTCCCAGGCTGACACTTCCTGGCCGTCCGGCATTCTCCCCTCCCTTAGTGACATCTCATTCATAAACCCTTCTGCCTGTCCTTCATTCGCACCAGCCGCTGACTGTGCTCTGCTCCATTGTGACACCTGACAGCAAGTACCGACCTCTTTAGTGACCTTTGGTTGCCACAGCAACACATGACTGGGTACAGCTAGTAGGGAATAGAAAAGTTGTTGTTTTTTTTTTGCAGCAAGCAGTATAACGCAATAGTCCCTGGCTGGATCTGTGCAATACGCTACTCATACTGGAATAGCTCACCCGTACCCGAATTTCAGACAAGGGAAGTAATATTGTACAATAAAAAATAGATTTTAACCGGCTCCAAAGAGGTTTCTTTGGGGACGCGGCAGCACCAAACTGTGGAGGGATGCAAGCACCCCTGCCTGCATCGATAAATTTCTGAGTGCAGCCTATATATAAAAAAAATGAATCTGTCAATGTTTTTTGAAAAAAACAATCAAGTTATGGACTGTTATAGAGATGTATGTGACCAGAATGAACACTCATTTCCAGCTGATGATACCTAGCACCTGTCCCTATTGCAAATGCAGCTAACAGCAGTATCAATAGGGAGTAGAATATTTTTTTTTTCTTTTGTTTGGTTGTAGCAGCAAGGGGTATAAGGCAAAAATCCTTGGCTGGACCCGTGCAATATGCTATCCATACTGTGATAGCTCACCCGTATACGAATTTCAGATATGAGAGTTAATATTGTAGAATATAGAATCGATTTGAATTGGCCTTCCTGTAATTAAGTAGTGGGTCTCCTATATTGGTTTTACATATGCAGTGCGAGGAATGCAAAAAATTGCGATGCATTCCAATACCCCTTTGAAAAGACTTAGTGGAGGACTTCAGTAAAAAAATTTTTCCCATTATTAATCAGTAGGTCTCCTGGACTGGTAATGCCCATGCACTAACACTAAAGGCATGGGCTGAAAAACATTTACCCCTAGAGGTATACATGTATATTATATAGAATGTTAGAGGTAGCCCTCAAAAATAGTTCATACAGGCATCATAAACACCCTTAAAAATTATTTTTTGGGTGTTACATGATGGTCACCCTGGTGATATGGTGGCGGAGGATGAGGAGAAGGAGGAAGACAACATAAAATAGATCAAATCCTGAAGCATATATGTATGTCTGGGTGTGAAGGGGTGCATGGGAATAGATCCCCACCCCCAAAAAAAAAACACTGATATATTCTGGTGGTGTTGAAAAGCTTTGCCCAATCCAGTAATTGTTAATTTTTATAAGAATCAGCCTGTCAGCATTTTCAGTTGACAGGCGGATGCGTCTATCAATAATAAAACCCTTGGTGGCACTAAAAACCCGCTCTGACAAAACGCTAGCAGCACGGCAGGCCAGAACCTCCAAGGCGTAGAGGAGACAGTTCATACCACATGTACAGCTTGCTTGGATACACAATAGTTGAAAAGCACGGAGGATGCTGGCACGGTCACCAAGGTACTCCTTCAGCATCTTCCAAAACTTTTCCTGCCTTGTCAAAGTATCCCGTGCATCAGGGCGCTGGGATGGTCTCAGAAAACTGTCCCAGACCTTTGACAGTGTTCCCCTACTGCATCTGATTTGCGTCTCTCTCGCCTGTACTCTTTGGTTGTCCAAGAAACTGACCTCTGCCACCAGCGTTGCCAGATGCAATTTTTAAATAATTATTTAACAAGGGCCTCGTGGTACTGCAACATTTTATTAGATCTCTCTACCACTGGAAAGTTCTCCTTGTAGCGTGGGTCTTGACGTTTGACCAACCAGTAATGACTGTTGCTCAAAATGCGCACAATGCAAGGGTCACGGTAAAGGCAGCGGAACATAAACTCAGCCATGTGTGTCAGACTACCAGTAGCCAAGACTTCCCTGTCTCCACCAAGAAGATGACTGTCCATGTTCTCCTCCTCATCCTCCCCCTCTTCAGGCCATGCACGCTGAACAGACAGTATGAATGTGGTGTGGGTAGTTCTTTCTGTAGTACAGCTCCTGTTCCTCCTCCTCCTCCTCATTATCACCCAATCCACGTTGAGATGAGATGAGGCTGGACTCTGTATCATCACCCTGTATAGTTCCATCTCATCATGCTCGGCCTGCAAAGCCTCTTCTTTAATTGTGAGCAGCGAGCGTTTCAGTAGGCAGTTAAGTGGGATGGTGATGCTAATTATGGCATCATCGCTTCTCACCATCTTGGTCAAGTCTTCACAATTTTAGAGAATGGCACAGATGTCAGACATCCCTGTCCACTCATCAGCTCTTATAAGTGGAGGCTGACCGGAATAACGACGGGCGTGTTGAAGCTGGTACTCAACAACTGCCCTCTGCTGCTCGCAAATCCTTCCCAACATATGCAACTTTGAGTTCCAATGCGTGGTGACATTGCACACCAGTCGGTGAGCTGGAAGCTGCAAACGCTGCTAATGCATTGCCAGGGTGGCGGAAGCTGTAGCTGACTTTCGAAAATGGGAACACAGGCAGCGTATTTTCACAAGCAGCTGAGGTAGATCAGGGTAGGTTTTGAGAAACCGCTGAACCACTAAGTTGAGCACATGGGCCAGGCATGGTATGTATGTGGGGTTGCCAAGCTTCAGAGCTGCCACCAGGTTCTGGCCATTGTCACACACGACCATGCTTGGTTGTAGGTTCAGTGGTGAGAGCCACATATCTGCCTTCTCTGTTACAGCTTTCAACAACTCTGCAGCAGTTTGCTTTTTGTCACCTAAGCAAATTAGCATCAGCAGAGCCTGTTGCAGCTTGGCTGAGGCAGTGCTGCAGTGCTTCCAGCTTGTGACTGATGTGGTAGTTTCAGAGATGGAGGCTGAAGAGGAGGAGGAGGAAGTGCAGGAGTTGTAGAATGTGGGGGCAACCCTGATTGACCCAGGGCCCGCAATCCTTGACATCGGGAGGATGTGTTCCGTCCCATGGTCCAACTGGGTCCCAGCTTCCTCAATATTCACCCAGTCAGTGAAATGTACCGTCTCTGGCCACAAGCACTTGTCCACGTGTCCGTGGTTAGGTGGACCTTCCCAGTAACTGCATTGGTGAGGGCACGGGCAATGCCCTGGGGCACATGCTTGTGTAAGGCGGGATGGCACAACGGGAGAAATAGTGGCGGTTGGGGACTGAGTACCGAGGGACAGCCGTCGCCATGAGGTTAGGGAAAGCTTCCGTCTTCATGAGCCTAAAAGGCAACATTTCCAGTGCAAGCAGTCTAGAAATGTGGCAGTTTAGTATTGTGGCCTGTCGGTGGGTGGCTGTGTATTTGAGCTTGCGTTCAAAGGACTGGGGTAGGGACAACTAAACGCTGCACTGGGACAAGAACGTGGTTGCTGACAATGGTGGTTGCAAGTGTGCAACAACAAGTGCAGGGTGGGAGACATCTTCGCCTTTGTCATGGACAGGGGATTGGCATGCACGCAAAACAGCGAAACAGGCAGTGGTGTAACTCGCAGACACTGTTTCTGGACCCTGGCGTTTGACCCAACTAGTCGTGTGCTTTGCTGACATGTGCCTGAGCATGCTGATGGTGGTCAGGCTGGTTATTTAGCTGCCCCTGCTGATGCTGGCATAGCAGATGTTGTAAATGTCCTTTTTTGGGTTAACTGGACAGTCTTTAAAAATGAGCCAGACTCGTGAAGATCTAACAGCTGGACTCACAACTTTCCGTGTATTGGTGTTTGGAGAACAGTTGTCCACCTTGTGTCTGTAGCCACCCCACTGCTTCTTTCTGCCTGTTGTAGTGCTACGGCTCCTCCCCCTCTGCGCTGCTGTCCTCGCTATGCATGTCACCTTCCCAGGTTGGGTCAGTGACCGTCACCGTGGGCCTCTTCCTGAGTTGCTGGCATCATCATCCACCTCTTGCAACAGTAATTGCACTTTCCCACTGCCGCCTTCGTGTGACCATGGATGCTCAAATATTACATGCGATCTCCTCTTGCCTGGCTTGAAGCGGACAGAGAGACCAGAATCTATAAATGAAAGTGAGAACAGCTCTTCGGAGTCTTCAAATGTGGGATCACTTGTCTCTGGGCAATCGGTACGGTAGGAGGAAGGAGGATCAGGGTGAGGAATATGTAGACCAGACTCACTGCTACTGAGACTGGATTGTGTGGAAGATAATCCAGTCTCAGTAGCATTATCTGCTATCCAACCAACAACCTTTTCACACTGATCTGGCTTCAAGAGTCATGTTCTGCGGCCCCCTAGAAAGTGGGACGGGAAGATGGGTGCTTGTTGTGCTCCCTCAGCAGGCACAGTTTCATCTTGCCCGCAGTTTCGGCCTCTGCGTGCACCATCAACATCACGACCACTTCCCCGTCCCTTACCATGTGCCTTGCCCATTTTAAATGGAGTTTAAAGAAGTTGTCCGGTACTTTTTTAAATTGCCCAATGTATTCAGCATGTGGGCATAAGTATATTTGTAAATACCTTGTGTTGCTGATAATGCCTGTGAGCGGCGCTATCGGTGGCCGCTCACAGGCATCACGTGACCCCGCGCTGACGTCACGACAAGTGAGGCGTGACTCAGCGCTTGCGTCTCCACGGTGGCTGCTGGGTTGTGGGCGGGGTTATTCCCCACATCACACTCAGCATCCACTGCGAGCTTTCCCAATGAATGGGGAGAGGGAGAGTGCGCGGTGGATGCAGGGGAATAACCCCACCCAAAGCCCAGCAGCCACGGGTGGAAAGCGGAAGAGGGACCCTCAGCTGCAGCTTGGACTTGTCGCGATGTCAGCGGATGTCAGAACCGGCTGCAGCCAGGGGTCACGTGATGCCTGTGAGCGGCCAGTGATAGCACCGCTCACAGGCATTATCTGCAACACAAGGTATTTACAGAGATACTTATGCCCACATGCTGAATACATTGGGCAACTTAGTAAAGTACCGGACAACCCCTTTCATATTTTGCAGCTTGCAAAAAATGTTCGGATTATAACCACAGTAATATTTAATCACTTCTGATGACCAATTTTTTATGCAGTGGCGGTATAGCAATGCTATTGGCACACTTTAAATGGAGTGTAATATTTTGCAGCTTGCAAAAAGTGTCCGGATTATTACTGCAGTAGTATTTGATCAGGTCTGATGACCCATTTTTTATGCAGTGCTGATAGAGCAATAGCGATGCTATTGATCAGTGTAAAAAATACTTATTTCCGTATATATTTCTCTAGAGGACTTCTTATCAGATGCGATTGATCAAAGACTATCACGATATTCTTATAAAAAAATTTATCGATTTATTCTTGGATTGTCCATTAAAAAGAATGATTGCAGTAGTTACACAAAATTGTTAAATAGTTACAAAATGATTGTCCATTTATCCATAATTAGCTTAATAGTTGAGATTCACCCATCTTTTCTTGAGATCCTGAATGGTAGATTGGGTCTGTCAGTGTCCAGCATGTGTGTCTGGATGACACTATTTGTCCGGATAAAGCAGGTGTCTCCTTGGGCCTACATCAGCAGCTGTTTCCTTCACACATAGATTCTCATCCAGTCTCCCGTGAAATGGCAAGAGCGAGCCCCCTGTCTCTAACAAGGGGTTATATAGCCCCCCATACCACCTGTTCTTCTGCATATGGCACTGAACTAAAAATACACAAATAGCGCATGTCATCTAGAAACCCTAGCACGAGGCTGATGCAATCTTATGCAATGTATGGTACAGAATTCAGAATTAAGAATAAAATGAATATCTGTAATTAATATTTAACAGTCAGCGACCAAGTGTGGATATGTTTTGAACGCACACCAGATTCCCTCCAAAAATACCCGTTATTAATAGGGAACTCTCCTACACCTCTATTGAGGTCCAATATTAACTATTACCGTCAAACTTGATTATTAATAACTAGCTATTGAGCCCGTTCTACGCCCGGTTGGCGAGCATTTTTATTGGTATATGGTCTCCCATGCTGGTATGTGCTGCCCCCCTCCTGGTATTTGTGCTGCCCCCATCCTGTCCCCACCATCCTATCCTGGTATGCATGGCACCTCTCACCCCCAATCCTGGTATGCATGGCACCCCTCACCCCCAATCCTGGTATGCATGGCACCCCTCATCCCCCAATCCTGGTATGCATGGTCCCCTCACCCCCCAATCCTGGTATACATGGTACCCCTCACCCCCCAATCCTGGTATACATGGTACCCCTCATCCCCATCCTGACATACATGGTACCCCTCATCCCTATCCTGGTATGTATGGTACCCCTCATCCTGGTATGCATGGTACCCCGCATTCATATCCTGGTATGCATGGCACCAATCACATCCCTATTCTGGTATGCATGGCACCCCTCACATCCCTATTCTGGTATGCATGGCACCCCTCACATCCCTATTCTGGTATGCATGGCACCCCTCACCCCTCAATCCTGGTATGCATAGTCCCCTCACTCCCCAATCCTGGTATGCATGATCCCCTCACCCCACAATCCTGGTATGCATGGTCCCCTCACCCCACAATCCTGGTATGTGTGGCCCCCTCACCCCCCAATCCTGGTATGTGGCCCCCTCATCCCTTTCACACTGTACACACATGCAAAAAAATAAACAGTTATACTCACCTTTCTTCTCTGTGCTCCAGCGCTGCTGCGTCCTGCATGAAAATGATCTTGCTGCGGAATGCACGGTTCTTCTTCTTGAACCATGGAAGGAAGTGCTGTTTGAGAAACTCAACATACATTATGGAGTTCATCTTTACCCCTTCAGGGATCCTAAAAGGGCCGACAATCTCTCTCCCCATGATTCCAGCCCAAAACATTACTCCACCTCCTCCTTGTTAGCGCTGTAGCCGTGTTTGCATAGGGTGTCCATCAACCAGCCATCCTCCACTCCATCCATCTGGACCATCGAGATCATTTCATGCATGATAATGCCCCGTCTCATGCTGCACATAACACATCTGCATCTCTGGCTGCTATGGGCATAAAAGGGGACAAACTTATGGTGTGGCACCCATGCTCCCCTGACCTCAACCCCATTGAGAACCTCTGGAGCATCATCAAAAGGAGTGTCTATGATGGCGGGAGGCAGTTCACATCTAAGCAACAGCTCTGGGAGGGTATTCTGTCCTCATGCAAAACAATTAAACAGAAACCATCCAAAACCTGACAAATTCAATGGACGAGAGAGTTCAGAAGCTCCTTTCGAACAAGGGGTCCTATGTGCAAATGTAACATCACCTAGAATAAAGTTTTGAGTTGAAAACTGTTTGATTTCAGTTTGTAATAACCTGCTAATGCTTATAATTTCAAAAATGACCTTTTTTTGTTCTTTATTAAAATGAAAAGGTTGAAAACTCTGCTGTGCATAATAATTTGGAACATGCATTTTGAGTGCAGTTTGAGTTTTTTATTTTTTAAAAAATATACTGTTATCATAGGCAGTTTGTACAAAAACCTTTCAATTGTACTCTAATAGTTATTTGACTGGAAAATTACAATGACTGCAATTCATATAGGTAATTTGGGAAAATCTGAGAAAATATTATTTGCATAATAATTTGGAACAAAGTGTATATACACATATAGTGATGCTAACAGTAATATCACAACAATACCACCCACTGAAACCCACAATTACTTAATAATATACCACCCAAGTTTCCTAATCACACATGCAATATCTGCCCAACCAACTATACTAACTTGTAGCCCATGTCCTGGATATGGCTGTGTGTGGTGGCTCTTGAAGCAATGACTCCAGCAGCAGTCCACTCCTTGTGAATATCCCCAAAATTTTTGAATGGCCTTTGCTTAACAATCCTTTCAATGCTGCGGTTATCTAGGTTGCTTGTGCACCTTTTTCTACCACACTTTTTCCTTCCACTCAACTCTCCATTAATATGCTTGGATACAGCACTCTGTGAACAGCCAGCTTCTCTAGCAATGACCTTTTGTGGTTTACCCTCCTTGTGGAGCCTGTCAATGACTGCCTTCTGGACATCTGTCAAGTCAGCAGTCTTCCCCATGATTGGGGAGCCTAATGAAACAGACTATGGGACTTTTTTAAATGCTTAGGAAGCCTTTGCAGGTGTTTTTGTTAATTATTTTAATTTACTAAGATAATGAGTTTTGTGTTTTCATTGGCTGTAAGCCATAATCATCAACATTAACAGAAATAAACACTTGAAATAGATCACTCTGTTTGTAATGACTCTATATAATATATGAGTTTCACTTTTTGTATTGAAGAACTGAAATTTTTGAGGCTATTCTAATTTTGTGAAAAGCACCTGCATGTATATACATTTTGTGGCACTTCCCTTCTACATTACCGCAGTGATATTTGATCACATCTGATGACCAGTGCCGGTATAGCGATGCTATTGGTCAGTGACCAAGTGTGGATATGTTTTGAACACACAACTGGCTGACTTTAAATGGAGTATAATATTTTGCAGCTTGGAATAATTGACACAGACAATGGATTGCTGCATGAGAAATTCTTCTATATTAACCCCTATGGACTAATCAAGTCACATATGCTATTGCCCTGAGGAAACCATGATGGAGGAAACGTGTTGGGAAGCACATAGGCAATACTAAAGATGTGAAGCAGTATATTAGGGCCAGCTGTGGAATTCGCTTGTCAGGGCAGGAGTTTTGGGGTATAGGGTCAGACAGTATGAAGAGGTTTCCCTGCCTGACACCTGTTACAAGAAACTCCTGTCTGCTGTATCTGAAGGTATCAGCTGATGAGGTAAGACTGTTCTAATTCTATTTTTGAATCCTCATGAAGCATGCTGGTACAGGTATTATTTATGTCTTTTCTAATAAAATATGCCATATTTGTATATGTATGTTGAGGTAAAACAGATGGATACATGAACAATATGTAATGAAGCTTATTGAGAATTGAGGTTTATTTGCCTATGGATTTAGACATATTAATCTGGTGGATAAATGGTTCCAGTGATCACTGTTGAGATTAATTGATATATGGATTTATTTTTAAGCATCCTATTAACCACTATTGATGTACAAAGATGGATATGTCTGGACCAGTGATGAGCGAGCACTAAAATGCTCGGGTACTCGTTGCTCGGGTCGAGCAAATTGGAATACTCGGGTGCTCGACCCGAGTAACGAGCCCAATGTAAGTCTATGGGAAACTCTAGCATTTTTCAAGCGGCTCCCCCCGGCGGTCTGCAGAGGGCCTAAAAATTGCCCAAATCGATGGGAACAGTGCTCAAATGACATGGGAACAGCATGGGGAAAACCCCTGGAAGCATTTCTGACTCCCAGGTCACTGCTGTTAACAACGTTGTCAGAGTATTATGCCACTTTTACGGACTCACAATAAAACATACAAAAACGAAACCAAAATGGATTTTCCTGGGAAATATGTTAAGGAACATCCTTTCCAGGGTAATGACTTGTATAGAAGGCAAAATAAATAACCAAAATCAAAAATACTCCTCCACACCTTGGGCTATGTTCACACGTTGCGTTTTTGATGCATTTTTTGCACTTTTGCATTGCTTTCAACCAAGACAAATGCATTCACCAGGAAATGTAATTTTAACATTTTACAACCATATCTGGCCATGTGGTGTGTGACACATCATCAGACACATGCATACAGTGCTGAAAAGACATGGAAACAGCATGGGGAAGACCTCTGACTTCCAGGTCACTGCCTAAAAGTGTGCCCATCATAAGTGATCCTTGGCGCATGCGAAGATGCCTCTTGCCATGCACCTGTCGTTGCAGACTTGCAACAATCACCGTCCACGTCCTTGTCTCACTGCAGCGTTCAGTTGTCCCTACCCCATTCTTTGGAATGCAAGCGCAAGTATGAAGGCAGCCAGCCATCCACCCACCCACCCACAGGCTGCAATACTATACTGCCAAATTTTTGACAGCTGCTTGCATTTGAAATGTGGCCTATTAAGCTTGTGGAGGCGGAAGGTTTTCACAACCTCATGCCGGCGGGGGCCGGGTGTCCATACTCGGTCCCCAGGCGCCACTATATTTCCCGGTATTGCCTCCGCCTTCCACAAGCACGGGTCCCACAACATTACCCGTGCCCTCCCCAGTGCACTTACTAGGAAGGACCGCCTAACCACAAACACGTGGACAGGTGAATGTGGCCAGGGACGGTATGGAGCCAGTCCACAACTTTTTTGCTGACAGTTGTATTTAGCTCGGTGAAAGGACTGGCATAGAGGGAAACCCTGTCTAGCCTGCATGTCATTTCTCACAGGAAGTCCTGTAATGCAGCTTGTTGCAGAAGCAATGGCAGCCCGTCCAACCTCAACTCGCCCTTGTTGGTGGTGCTTTGACACACACAAACATCTTTCTTTGCGCATTTAATTTCTTGAATACAGAGTTGGACAATGGCCTGATCTGTAATGTGGTTTGAGAAATAACATGGATAAGCATGGACGATCCACATTAAAAAAGCAGCCATAAAGTGTCCGGGAACCTTCCCCCACACTTTTCTTAGCCAGGGCTGCTTTTCGACAGGGTTGGACGGGCCCACCAGAGAACCGGAAACTCCTCCAGCGGGCCCTGGCTTCTCCTTCAGGAGAGTTCATAGTGCCGAGGTGAGGCCATGATGATTATAGAGGCCACCATCTGCTTAGTTTTCTGTTACTTGGAATGCAAGTGCAAGTATGCAGCCAGCCACTCACCCACCCACAGGCCGCAACACTAAACTGCCAGATTTCTGGGCAGCTTTTTGCACTTGAAATATGGCTTTTTAAGCTCGTGGAGGCGGAAGCTTTTCACAACCTCATGCCGGCGGCGGCCGGGTCCCATACTCGGTCCCCAGCCGCCACTATATTTCCCGGTATTGCCTCCGCCTTCCACAAGCACGGGTCCCACAACATTACCCATGCCCTCCCCAGTGCACTTACTGGGAAGGACCGCCTAACCACAAACACGTGGACAGGTGAATGTGGCCAGGGACGGTACGGAGCCGCCAGTCCACAACTTTTTTTGCTGACAGTTGTATTTAGCTCAGTGAAAGGACTGGCATAGAGGGAAACCCTATCTAGCCTGCATGTCATTTCTCACAGGAAGTCCGGTAAAGCTGCTTGCACTTGAAATGTGGCCTTTTAGGCTCGTGGAGGCGGAAGCTTTTCACAACCACATGCCTCATGCCTCGTGTCCATACTCGGTCCCCAGCCATCACTATTTCTCCCGGTGTTGTCTCCGTCTTCTACAAGCGCGGGTCCCTGAACATTACTGTTGGTACTTTTCTGTGGGAATTTGCTTGCCTCCTACCAGCCTGGAATATTTCCAGCAAACTATGGTACGAAGCCATGGTATTAGCACTGCCCTCAGTACCAGTAGCGAAGCCATTTCCAATTTCCTTCTCAGGAATTTTATTTGGTAGACTGAGTGGCTGCCCAAATACATTTTCTCACAAAGGAGCTGAAGATAGAGTGGCAGCAGGTGCAAGTTTCTCCAGCCTGTTAGATATTAGAGGGTGAACAGCAGCACATTGGATCAGTGGTTAGCACTGAAGACTTGCAGCGCTGGGATCCTGGGTTCAAATCCCAGCAAGGACAACATCTGCAAGGACTTTGTATGTTCTCCCCGTGTTTGTGTGGGTTTCCACCTCAGTAAAAAAGCAGCCATAGAGTGTCCGGGAACCTTTCCACACACTTTTCTTAGCCAGGACTGCTTCTCGACAGGGTTGGACGGTCCCACCAGAGAATCCTCTGGTGTACCTTGGCTTCTACCTCAGGAGAGTTCATGATAGCGCTAACTTTGCAGTTGCTATGGGGCTCTTGAGAGGGGGAGAAAGGTTAGCCCTCAGAATCAAATCCTCTGGTTGGCACAATGTTTTTCAATCTGAAACAGCTTCTCAGTGGGAGTTGTATTTCACCACAGCCATACTCTTTAGCTCGGTGAAAGGACTAGCATAGAGGGAAACCGTATCTACCCTGGCTGTCATTCCTCCATCACCAGGTTCCGCCCATTGTCACACACGACCATGCCTGGCTGTATGTTCAGCGGTGAGAGCCACAGATCAGGCTGCTGTGTTACAGCTTTCAACAACTCTGCAGCGCTGGGCGGTTTGTCAATTAAGCATTAAGCATGTTATCTTCAGCACAGCCTGTTGCCGCTTGGCCAAGGCAGTGCTGCAGTGCTGTCAGCTTGTGACTGATGTGGTCATTTCGGAGATGGAGAAGGAGGTGCATGAGCTGAGCAATGTGATTACATTGTTGTTAAATTGGTGACGCTGTTTTTTATACAAAAGAAAGATCCTATTGTTTTGTTTTTTTAAGTTTTTTTTTAAGACAAATGCATTCACCGGGAAATGTCATTTTAACATTTTACAACCTTAGCTGGCAATGTGGTGTGTGTGACACATCATCAGACACTTCCTGTTTTATTTATGATTGAGGGACTCTGAAAGTCATAAAGCCTATTTTTATAGGGACATCAGACAGCCTTTACTATTCTTAAAAGGCCAGCAGTCGGCCCTAGCTATTGTTAGAGAGCCATCAGCCGGCTATGCTTTGTTGTTCCCATTATTAACAAGTGGGTCTCCTATACTGTTATTGCGTATCCAGTGACTGCAAGGGCTGCCAAAAAAATTGTACGCAACCCAATACCCCTTTGAAGAGACATAGAGGAGGGTCTCAGTAAAAAAAATGTTCCCATTATAAAGGAGCGGGTCTCCTATAGTGGTAATGCCCATGCTGTGACTGCAAGGGCTGGAAAAATTTGGGAAAAACCCCACTAAGAATTTAAAGACACATGGAGCAGGGCCAAAGTAACAAGGTACAACATGTTCCCATTAGAAAGGAGAGGGTCTGCTATACAGTTATAGGGTATGCAGTGAGTCCAACGGCTGACTAATTTTAGGAAAAACCCCACTAAGAATTTAAAGACACAAGGAGCAGGGCCACAGTAACAAGGTACGACATGTTCCCTTTAGAAAAGAGAGGGTCTGCTATACAGTTATAGGGTATGCAGTGAGTCCAACGGTTGACTAATTTTAGGAAAAACCCCACTAAGAATTTAAAGACACAAGTAGCAGGGCCACAGTAACAAGGTACGACATGTTCCCATTAGAAAAGAGAGGGTCTGCTATACAGTTATATGGTATGCAGTGAGTCCAACGGCTGACTAATTTTAGGAAAAAACCCACTAAGAATTTAAAGACACACGGAGCAGGGCCACAGTAACAAGGTACGACATGTTCCCATTAGAAAGGAGAGGGTCTGCTATACACTTATAGGGTATGCAGTGAGTCCAGCGGCTGACTAATTTTAGGAAAAACCCCACTAAGAATTTAAAGACACACGGAGCAGGGCCACAGTAACAAGGTACGACATGCTCCCATTAGAAAGGAGAGGGTCTGCTATACACTTATAGGGTATGCAGTGAGTCCAACGGCTGACTAATTTTAGGAAAAACCCCACTAAGAATTTAAAGACACATAGAGCAGGGCCACAGTAACGACAAATTCCCATTAGAAAGGAGAGAGTCTCCCATAGTGTTGGCCTATGCAGTGAATGCAAGGTCTGCCAAAAATTTGGAGGCACTTCAATGCCCCTTGGAAGAGATGTGGAGGTGGGCCTCATAAAAAAATGTTCCCATTAGAAAGGAACAGGCCTCCTATACTTGTAATGCCCATGCACCAAGTGTATGGGCTGACAAACATTTACCCCTGGGGGGTATACATGTACATACTGTATCAAAAATTTTTTTTACGGGCATCATAAACACCCGCTAAAAAAATTAGGTGGGTGTTGCATCACGGACCACGGTCACCCTGGTGATATGGTGGTGGAGGATGAGGAGAAGGAGGAGGACAAAAGCAAATAGCCAAAATCAGGAAGCGTATACCCATGTGTGGGTGTGAAAAGGTGCATGGGAATACACCTCTCAAGAAAAGACACTGGATTGGAGTTTATGTTACTCTGCTATCATTCGGTGGTGTTGAGAAGTCTGGCCCAATCCAGCCCTTGTTCATTTTTATAAGAGTCAGCCTGTCAGCATTTTCAGTTGACAGGCGGATGCTCTTATCAGTTATAATTCCACCAGCGGCACTAAAAACCCACTGGTAAAACGCTGGCGGCAGGGCAGGCCAGGACCTCCAAGGCATAGCGAGCCAGTTCATTCAACGTGTCCAGCTTGGATATCCAATAATTATAAGGCACAACGGAATCACGGGGGACGTTAGTACGGTCGGCAAGGTACTCCCTCAGCATCTTCCCAAACTTTGCACTCCTTGTGAGTGTACCCTGCACCTCAGGGCCTGTGCGATGGGAGGGTCTGAGAAAACTCTCCCAGAACTTTGACAGTGTTCCCCTGCCTCTGCTGGATTGAAGTTGTGTCTCTCTTGCCTGTACTCCTTGGTTGTCCAACGAAGTGTGCCCTCTGCCGCCAGCGTTTTCAGATGGGAATTTTTTTAATAGTTATGCAACAATGACCTTCTGGTGCTGCCCCATTTTTGTAGACCTGTCCGCCTCAGGAATAAGAGATATAAAGTTCTCCTTGTAGCGTGGGTCTAGAAGTGTCACCAACCGGTAATATACAAAGAGAGAGAGCGCAAAGCCCAATAGGGTTACACCTGTAGACATAGGGAATAATAGTAAAATGGAGGTTCTCACCTGGTTGGGTTGTGTGAGGACACAACTACCATAACATATAAAAGGCAGCAGCAGCGGATCTCCAATAGGTGTCCCACAGGACCAGAATAAATCCAAAGGCGGTGAAGGTAGAGATATACGTCCGCGCCACTGAAAAATCCTCAAATCAGGAACATATAATAAAATCCTTGTTTATTGGTAAATGCCTACGCGTTTCTGGGTGTTCCACCCCTTCATCAGGGCACCAACAGATATATCAATGTATGCACTGAAGCACTCCATTTATATACAGACATAAAGTGAAAAAAAAAAAAAGTGTGTTCAAAAAGGAAGAGCAGAAAAAAACAACATAACCTTTGCACCTGAGGCCGTGTGCAAAAAACTTTCAACAAAACTTTATCAATGAGTGTCACCAATATAAAAAGTGAGTATAAAAAACATGTATTAAGACACGTATTACAAATAATGTAGTGTAGAGATGTATAAATAATCAATATACAGAATAGTCAAATGTATCAGTCAAATGGAGTAAATACATGAAAGGAATATTACTTACTAATAAGTAAGCGTTCACATTAGGTAAGAACAATATAAATATATATATAACATTAAAATCTCTAATGAGAATTCACCCATCAGCTGTCGTTCCATAAAGGGAGATGGAAAACGAAGGAACAAAATAAAAATAAAAAGTACCCCCATGTAAAAAATAGCCCATAATAACCTCTATCGACGGAGGAATGGTACAAGGAACAGGTTATCTGACCTATATCATGTAGTGACATAGAGACCTAGTGTGTAGTAATAGGACCCAAAGAAAACGCTGCAATGTAGTGCAAAGGCTGTGGCACAGATAAAGGAGATACACAAACAGGTAGTGAATCACCTGAAGTGCGGTGGCGTAGAAGGAGAGAGGTGTGTGATTGTAGCAACCAGCAGAGCGCTACGATGTGGGTTCGAGTTGTACTGCTCCAAAAAGGAAACCATAAAAGAGGGAATATTTATAATGGCGTGCAGGATTTTAGAGGAACACAATATGTGTGTCAGTAAAAACTATGATAAATGTAAAAACACAGATTTATGTGTGTATATATAAAAAACAATATTAACTATAAAAAAACTTCAGAGACATCATTCAGACCAAAGGGCTTAAGAGTATTCAGTCTGTAAATCCAATAAATTTCCTTTCTGTTTAGTTCTTGGAGTCTATTAGGATAATTCTCGGGAATTTGATCAATAGGGCCGATCTTTAGACTTAAAAAATCTTTATTATGCACCATTGTGCAATGTCTAGAAAGACCTTGTTTAAGAAGCCCTTTAAGAACATTATGCCTATGGGAGTTGAGGCGTAGGTGGAGAGGCTGTATCGTTCTCCCCACATATTGTTTATTACAACTGAATTCTATTAGATAGATAACAAAAGTAGAATTGCAGGTGAGATATTTATTGATCTCAAAAATCTCCATATTAGTCTTTGATTGAAAGTGAGTAAGACCATGTGTAATACTTTTACAACATAGACAATTTTTGTTGCCACATTTAAAGACCCCTTTACAGGATGTTATAGGAGTCATACAGTTGTTCTTTGTCGTATTCCTTATCCTACTCGGAGCTATGATATTTCTTAGTGTGGGGGCACGCCTAAAAGTAATACCCGTTTTTTTAGGCAAGATCTTTTTCAGTATGGGATCATCTAGAAGAATTTTCCAATTATCTTCTAGTATTTTTCGTATTTGTCCATGAGATTTGTTGTAGGAAGTAATGAAATTCAAGGAATAATTACTCTCCTTGGTATTTTTCGTTTTTTCTTTACCTATCAATAGACTATCCCTATTTTCTATATTTAAAGCCTCCAGATATGCTTTTTTTAATAAGATTACCGGGGTATCCCTGGTTTTTAAACCTGTAAGCAAGAGTGCTAGATTGTGCTATAAAGTCGTCTTTGTGAGTACAATTCTTTCTAATCCTATAGAATTGGTTTCTAGGAATATTTTTTAGCCATTTAGAGTAATGGGCACTTTTAAAATTAATGTAGCTATTTGTGTCAACATCTTTAAAGTATGTTTTTGTGCAGATATTCTCTCCTATTAAAAATAATGTGAGATCCAAAAAATTGATAGTATCAGGATTAACAAAGGGTGTAAAAGAGAGACCCCAAATGTTTCTATTCAAATGATTTAGAAACTCAGCCGGACCAACAAGTTCAGCATCCCAAATAATGATCAAGTCATCAATGTACCGTTTATAAAATATGTTCTAAAAAAAAGGGGAGTTATAGATATATATTTGTTCGAAGAGACCCATAAAAAGATTAGCGTATGTAGGTGCTATTTTTGACCCCATCGCTGTACCTGATACCTGATGATACATTTTATCTCTAAAGGTGAAATAATTATTGTTCAATATAAACGACAACCCTTCAGATAAAAAATCCCTTTGTGTAACCGTAAGCCTATTATCTAAATCTAAGAAGTGCCTAAAAGCCGCCAGACCAATTGTGTGTTCTATATTGGAATATAAAGCTGCTACATCTAAAGTGATGAAAGTATAAGTATTTTTCCATTTGATCTCTTTTATTAAATTAATCAAATGTGCGGCGTCCCTAAGGAAGCTATCCAAATGCAATACATGTATTTTCATAATTTTATCAATGTATTCGGTTCGGACAATTTACTCGTTAGCGAGCCAATACTTGAAATAATGGGTCTACCAGGGGGATTTTTTTGATTTTTATGTAATTTGGGTAGATGGTAAAAAAAGGGGTTATTGGGACTCCTAATAGTCAGGAATTTTTTCTCTGTTTCATTAATGCTCTTGTTAGCAAAGGCCTGGTTGATTCTTTTAGTATATTCCTTAATTAAATCAAAGGAGGGATCAATATAAATATTTTTATAGTATTTAGTATCTGACAAAATATTGTGGGCTTCTTTGACATAATCATCGTAATCCTGTATAACAATACCCACCCCCCTTTGTCTGCTGAACGAATAATGATGTCCTTATTCTCCCTGAGAGATTTAATAGCCATTTTTTCTTTTTTTGAAATGTTTACTTTATCACTTTTTAGAAAAAAAGGTTTATCATTAATCCTTTTGAACTGACTAATCAAAAGATCACTAAAGGTACTTAGATGGTGTGTTTTACTCTCTAGAGCAGAGGTCCTCAAACTACGGCCCGCGGGCTATGGGCGGAGGAGAGGAGAGCGGTGTCAGCGCCCGCCCTTCTCCGCCGCTTGCTCAGGGCCCCGGCAGGCGGATACTTACCTCTCCCCGTGCCTCCGCAGATCCGCTGTCTTCCTGCTCTGCGCTTCCTGTGACGTCTCAGGTCAGAGGGTGCGGTGACGTCTTTACACCGTGCCCTCCCGAGTGCCATCGCAGGCAGCGCAGAGCGGGACAGCGCCGCCGCAACGCTGGAGTCCAGACCGAGTAGAGCAGCGGCAGCGGCAGCAAGTGAGAAGTGAGGTGAGTATTGGATTTTTTTTTTTTTTTAATCTATGGAGGCATAGGTCATTATATGGGGGGGTGACATCCTCCAAGGGGTATAATATGCGGGGGTGACATCCTGCATGGGGCATGATATGAGGAGTGACATGCTGCATGTGGCATTATATGGGGGGGTGACATCCTGCATGGGGCATGATATGGGGGGTATCATGCTACATGTGGCATTATATGGGGGGGTGACATGCTGCATGTGGCATTATATGGGGGGGTGACATGCTGCATGTGGCATTATATGGGGGGGTGACATGCTGCATGGGGCATTATATGGGGGGGTGACATGCTGCATGGGGCATTATATGGGGGGGTGACATGCTGCATGGGGCATTATAAAGACAGGGGAGTGATATCCTGCATGGGGCATTATATGGGGGGGGGGTGACATGCTGCATGGGGCATTATATGGGGGGAGGACATGCTGCATGGGGCATTATACGGGGGGTGACATGCTGCATGGGGCATTATAAAGACAGGGGAGTGATATCCTGCATGGGGCATTATATGGGGGGGTGACATGCTGCATGGGACATTATATGGGGGGTGACATGCTGCATGGGGCATTATATGGGGGGTGACATGCTGCATGGGGCATTATAAAGACAGGGGAGTGATATCCTGCATGGGGCATTATATGGGGGGTGACATCCTGCATGGGGCATTATATTGGGGGTGACATCCAGCATGGGGCATTATATGGGGGGAAAGGGACATCCTGCATGGGGCATTATATGGGGGGGTGACATGCTGCATGGGGCATAATATGGGGGGGTGACATGCTGCATGGGGCATAATATGGGGGGTGACATGCTGCATGGGGCATAATATGGGGGGGTGACATGCTGCATGGGGCATTATATGGGGGGGTGCCATGCTGCATGGGGCATTATATGGGGGAGTGACATGCTGCATGGGGCATTATATGGGGGGGTGACATGCTGCATGGGGCATTATAAGGACAGGGGAGTGATATCCTGCATGGGGCATTATATGGGGGTAACATCCTGCATGGGGCATTATATGGGGGGTGACATCCTGCATGGGGCATTATATGGGGGGAAAGGGACATCCTGCATGGGGCATTATATGGGGGGAAAGGGACATCCTGCGTGGGGCATTATATGGGGGGGTGACATGCTGCATGGGGCATAATAAGGGGGGGTGACATGCTGCATGGGGCATAATATGGGGGGGTGACATGCTGCATGGGGCATAATATGGGGGGGTGACATGCTGCATGGGGCATAATATGGGGGGGTGACATGCTGCATGGGGCATTATATGGGGGGGTGACATGCTGCATGGGGCATTATATGGGGGGTGGCATCCAGCATGGGGCATTATAAGGGGGGAACAGCCTGCATGGGGCATTATAAGGGGTGGAACAGCCTGCATATGGCATTATAAGGGGGAAACAGTCTGCCTATTTTGAACATTTACCTGCCCATTGATGACCTATGCTGCCTATTGGGGATATTTACCTGCCTATTGGGGATATTTACCTGCCCATTGGGGACATTTACCTGCCTATTGAGGACCTATGCTGCCTATTGGGGACCTATGCTGCCTATTGGGGATATTTACCTGACTATTGGGGACATTTACCTGCCTATTGGGGATATTTACCTGCCTATTGAGGACCTATGCTGCCTATTGGGGACATTTACCTGCCTATTGAGGACCTATGCTGCCTATTGGGTACAGTTACCTACCTATTGAAATACCGGTTGATTTAACTTTACTTGTTCTTCATTTTAAATATTGTATTTGTTCCTGTATTGTTTTTTTTTTTACTACAAAATAAGATATGTGCAGTGTGCATAGTAATTTGTTCATAGTTTTTTTTAAAAACTATATTCCGGCCCTCCAATGGTCTGGGGGACCGTGAACTGGCCCCCTGTTTAAAAAGTTTGAGGACCCCTGCTCTAGAGGATAAAAATGTGATTTTCCTCTCAAATCTAGATGTAAGCCTTCTTCAATTTCACTTTTGTAATGCACACGCCCGGGCTGAGCGGCGTGTGCGTGTGATTCCACTGGACCGTGCCGGAGAGTGAATGCCTGGTGGGGCGTAACTAGGTATTCACCCGATCCGACCAGGGTCGCACGACGGCATACGACGCCAGTGCACCAAGGAGGAACCGAGCAGAGGGACCAGGTGCTACTCCAGGACAGACCCCGGACACGGCTGTTGACCCACACAGGGGAATACAGGAACAAACTGCTTAGGCTGGCACACAGACTGGTGGGTATAGGCAGGCACGACTGGTATGCAGGCAGGCGGGTATGCAGGCAGGGGGGTACAGGCAAGCACGGCTAGAGTGCAGACAGGGAGGCACTAGCAGGTAGGAACACAGGCGGGATAGGACCCAGTACACACTGGGACTCAGGAACAGAACCACAGATATGGCGGACAAACACAGCAGAGTGAGGCCGCCCAGAGAGGTGAGCGAGAGCAGGGCAGGACGAGGCCGCCTAGAGCGGTGAGTGAGAGTAGAGCAGGACGAGGTCGCCTGGAGTGGTGAGCAAAAGTAGAGCAGGACGAGGCCGCCTGGAGCGGTGAGCAAAGGGTCAGAGCAGAGCTAGAACTGCCGGAGCGGTGAGCAAAGGCAGAGCAGGCTAGAACCGCCGGAGCGGTGAGCAAAGGCAGAGCAGGCTAGAACCGCCGGAGCAGTGAGCAAAGGCAGAGCAGGCTAGAACCGCCGGAGCGGTGAGCAAAGGCAGAGCAGGCTAGAACCGCCGGAACGGTGAGCAAAGGCAGAGCAGGCTAGAACCACCGGAGCGGTGAGCAAAGGCAGAGCAGGCTAGAACCGCCAGAGCGGTGATCAAAGGCAGAGCAGGCTAGAACCGCCGGAGCGGTGAGCAAAGGCAGAGCAGGCTAGAACCGCCGGAGCGGTGAGCAAGGCAGAGCAGGGGGGACAGGGCTCTGTTCACACGGAACAGACAGGAAGGGAAAGGCAGAACCAGATATCCACAGGGTACTTGCAGTGAAGTAGCGAATGGACCACAAACTCACAAACGGGAGTACAGTGACAACGAGCAGGAGTTAGGTACGAGTTCCGACTCTGCCGAAAAAGGAAAGGTACGGACATAGAGAAACACGGAAAACAGGCTAGAAGAGTATACAGACAAGAACAGACACAGTAGCAAGATACAGGAGCGGGTCTAGGAATGCTGCCCCTAGAAGGCGGGAGGAACAGGCCAGGAGCGTGTTCAGACAGGACAGACTAGATACAGGAGCGGGTCTAGGAATGCAGCCCCTAGAAGGCGGGAGGAACAGGCTAGGAGCGTGTTCAGACAGGCCTGGAAATACAGCCTCCAGGATAGGCAGACAAGAGAACACAGAAGGGGACCTGGCACATTCAGAGTGAAAGACCACACTGAATGAAACACAGTGCTCAGGCATGGGTTAATTGGAGCAGCTGGTTTAAATACCAGGTGACAGACAGCAATAGGCTGAGGACGCACAAGGGGCGTGCCTGCAGCAGGTACAAAAAGCAGGAAGTGATCGGGCGCCGCCCTTAAGCAGCAGAAAGAGAAGCAAACAGACAGCATGGAGGGAAGCCAGAGAGACATTCTGGATTGGAGATCAAGTGCGCGCTCTTGCACAGTGGGAGAAGGACCACTATGCAAAGACGCCGCCAGGTATGTTACAACTTTCCTTTTTTAAATTCATATTTTTATCAGAAGCTATTGCAGTTTTTATCGCAAAGTGTCTTTTTATGGTTAATTTCCTTATAAAAACTTGAGTGTCTAAAAATAAATCAAAGTCTTTGGGAGTATTAGTGGGACAGAAGGAAAGACCTTTACTTAAAATGAGTTTTTCATCATGTGTGAGTGAATATGAGGACAAATTAAAAATGTTTCCAAAGTCCATGGTCTTATCTATCTCCTTGGATCTATTTTTTCTTTCTTTTTTCCTTTTTCCTCCTCTACACCCTCTTCAGATTTTTTTCTTTTTATGGTCTTTTTTGGAAAAAAATGACCTATCCTTCCTTTTATGGGCAGTGCTGAGGGTAAAAAAGGCACTGAGCAAGCTGCCCCTGTGTTAGAATTATCGACAATATGCTCCCTGGTAGAGGGCCCCGCGATCTCGGTCTCAGAAGGAGTATTGCTGAGGTCAATATTTTCATGTATAGAGAAATCCAGTAATTCTCCAATTGGAGGGTCTTCCCTTGCAGGTGAAAGGGATAGGGAAGTATCAGATGCCGCATACACGGGGAGTGTAAAAGAAGAGGATTTCCTCCTTTCCTCAGTAATTAAGTTAATTTGGGCAATGACCTGTTCTATATTGATATCAGGACCCTTGTTATGGGAAGTGGTTTCATCAGGGACATTAGACGTTGCCGGCACTATAACAATATTGTTCGGCCCAAAAGACGGACCTTTAATACTGTCAAAAACAATATTAGAAGACATAGGTGTTGTTACAATGATGTTTAATTTAGAATCAGAGGTTCTATTACCATTGTGAGCCAATGGGATAGTGTCATCCTCTTTATCCCTTTGAGCTCTTTTATCACTCATTTTGTTGGAGGTTAAATTTGAGTGATGTCTGTTGCTATTTGAAAATGTCCGGAACCTATTTGTATTATTTCTAATATTGGAAACCAAGGGTTTATTTGGCACCACTTTTGGAGACAAATTAATGTCCTTTTTGGTGGCAGAACAATTAGATAGCTCATTCGAGTGGTAATCATCACGATCCCTAATTAGTTTTTTTTTTTTTTTTTAGAAACATGTCAAGTTCAAGTTTAAGGATATCTGTGTTAATACTAGAATTAATTTTCATAAACAAAGGGTGATTTTTATATTTTTCCAGTTCTTTAGCGATCGCCAACGCTTTAATTTCAGCAAGCCCACAAAGCTTTGAGCGTTTTTTATAAAGACAAGTCAGCATGTTCATGATACAATTATCCAAATTGGATTTCCATTCATTAGAAAAAACTCTATCATCAGGGAACGGAGAATCATGTGAAATCCTCAGTCCTCTTGGGCAAATTTTTTCTTTCAAATAAAACTCCAAAAATCTCGCATCAGTACCAAAAAATAGTTCACTCTTTATGTTCCAATATAGAACACACAATTGGTCTGGCGGCTTTTAGGCACTTCTCAGATTTAGATAATAGGCTTACGGTTACACAAAGGGATTTTTTATCTGAAGGGTTGTCGTTTATATTGAACAATAATTATTTCACCTTTAGAGATAAAATGTATCATCAGGTATCAGGTACAGCGATGGGGTCAAAAATAGCACCTACATACGCTAATCTTTTTATGGGTCTCTTCGAACAAATATATATCTATAACTCCCCTTTTTTTGAGAACATCATATTTTATAAACGGTACATTAATGACTTGATCATTATTTGGGATGCTGAACTTGTTGGTCCGGCTGAGTTTCTAAATCATTTGAATGGAAAGGTTTGGGGTCTCTCTTTTACACCCTTTGTTAATCCTGATACTATCAATTTTTTGGATCTCACATTATTTTTAATAGGAGAGAATATCTGCACAAAAACATACTTTAACCCCTTAACCCCCGAGGGTGGTTTGCACGTTAATGACCAGGCCAATTTTTACAATTCTGACCACTGTCACTTTATGAGGTAATTACTCTGGAACGCTCCAACGGATCCTCCTGATTCTGAGATCGTTTTTTTCGTGACATATTGTACTTCATGATTGTGGTAAAATTTCTTCGACATCATTTGCGTTTATTTGCGAAAAAAATGGAAATTTGGCGAAAATTTTGAAAATTTTGCAATTTTCAAAATTTGAATTTTTATGCCCTTAAATTAGAGAGATATGTCACACAGAAGAGTTAATAAATAACATTTCCCACATGTCTACTTTACATCAGCACAATTTTGGAACCAAAATTTTTTTTTGTTAGGGAGTTATAAGGGTTAAAAGTTGACCAGAGATTTCTAATTTTTCCAACAAAATTTACAAAACCATTTTTTAGGGACCACATCACATTTGAAGTCACTTTGAGAGGTCTTTATGACAGAAAATACCCAAAAGTGACACGATTCTAAAAACTGCACCCGTCACGGTGCTCAAAACCACATTCAAGAACTTTATTAACCCCTCAGGTGCTTCACAGGAATTTTTGGAATGTGGAAGAAAAAAATGAACATTTAACTTTTTTCACAAAAATGTTATTTTAGACCCAATTTTTTTATTTTTACAGGGGTAACAAGAAAAAATGGACCCCAAAATTTGTTGTACAATTTCCCCTGGGCACGCAGATACCCAATATGTGGGGAAAAAACACTATTTGGGCGCACGGCAGGGCTCGGAAGGGAAGGAGCGCCATTTGACTTTTTGAATGTAAAATAAGCTTGAATAATTAGCGGACGCCATGTTGCGTTTGGAGAGCCCCTGTGTGCCCAAACATTGGAGCTCCCCCACAAGTGACCCCATTTTGGAAACTAGACCCCCAAAGGCACCTATCTAGATGCATAGTGAGCACTTGGAACCCCCAGGTGCTTCACAAATTGATTCGTAAAAATGAAAAAGTTTTTTTTTTTTCACTTTTTCATTACTACGAATCAATTTGTGAAGCTCCTAGGGGTTCCAAGTGCTCACTATGCATCTATATAGGTGTCTTGGGGGGTCTAGTTTCCAAAATGGGGTAACTTGTGGGGGAGCTCCAATGTTTGGGCACACAGGGACTCTCCAAATGCAACATGGTATCCGCTAACAAATGGAATGGAAAATCGGCTCAAATTGTTAGCGGACACCATGTTGTGTTTGGAGAGCCCCTGTGTGCCCAAACATTGGAGCTCCCCCACAAGTGACCCCATTTTGGAAACTAGACCCCCCCAAGGCACCTATCTAGATGCATAGTGAGCACTTGGAACCCCCAGGTGCTTCACAAATTGATTCGTAAAAATGAAAAAGTGAAAAAAAGAACACTTTTTCATTTTTACGAATCAATTTGTGAAGCACCTGGGGGTTCCAGGTGATCACTATGCATCTAGATAGGTGCCTTGGGGGTCTAGTTTCCAAAATGGGGTCACTTGTGGGGGAGCTCCAATGTTTGGGCACACAGGGACTCTCCAAATGCAACATGGTATCCGCTAACAAATTGTCGGCTCAAATTGTTAGCGGACACCATGTTGCGTTTGGAGAGCCCCTGTGTGCCCAAACATTGGAGCTCCCCCACAAGTGACCCCATTTTGGAAACTAGACCCCCCAAGGCACCTATCTAGATGCATAGTGAGCACTTGGAACCCCCAGGTGCTTCACAAATTGATTCGTAAAAATGAAAAAGTGAAAAAAAAAACACTTTTCCATTTTTATGAATCAATTTGTGAAGCACCTGGGGGTTCCAAGTGCTCACTATGCATCTATATAGGTGCCTTGGGGGTCTAGTTTCCAAAATGGGGTCACTTGTGGGGGAGCTCCAATGTTTGGGCACACAGGGACTCTCCAAATGCAACATGGTATCCGCTAACAAATTGTCGGCTCAAATTGTTAGCGGACACCATGTTGCGTTTGGAGCGCCCCTGATGTGCCTAAACAGTAGAGCTCCCCCACAAGTGACCCCATTTTGGAAACTAGACCCCCCAAGGCACCTATCTAGATGCATAGTGAGCACTTGAAACCCCCAGGTGCTTCACAAATTGATTCGTTAAAATGAAAAAGTGAAAAAAAAAACACATTTGCATTTTTATGAATAAATTTGTGAAGCACCTGGGGGTTCCAAGTGCTCACTATGCATCTAGATAGGTGCCTTGGGGGGTCTAGCTTCCAAAATGGGGTCACTTGTGGGGGAGCTCCAATGTTTGGGCACACAGGGACTCTCCAAATGCAACATGGTATCCGTTAACAAATTGTCGGCTCAAATTGTTAGCGGACACCATGTTGCGTTTGGAGAGCCCCTGATGTGCCTAAACAGTGGAACTGCCCCACAAGTGACCCCATTTTAGAAACTAGACCCCCCAAGGCACCTATCTAGATGCATAGTGAGCACTTGGAGCCCCCAGGTGCTTCACAAATTGATTCGTAAAAATGAAAAAGTGAAAAAAAAGAACACTTTTTCATTTTTACGAATCAATTTGTGAAGCACCTGGGGGTTCCAGGTGATCACTATGCATCTAGATAGGTGCCTTGGGGGTCTAGTTTCCAAAATGGGGTCACTTGTGGGGGAGCTCCAATGTTTGGGCACACAGGGACTCTCCAAATGCAACATGGTATCCGCTAACAAATTGTCGGCTCAAATTGTTAGCGGACACCATGTTGCGTTTGGAGAGCCCCTGTGTGCCCAAACATTGGAGCTCCCCCACAAGTGACCCCATTTTGGAAACTAGACCCCCCAAGGCACCTATCTAGATGCATAGTGAGCACTTGGAACCCCCAGGTGCTTCACAAATTGATTCGTAAAAATGAAAAAGTGAAAAAAAAAACACTTTTCCATTTTTATGAATCAATTTGTGAAGCACCTGGGGGTTCCAAGTGCTCACTATGCATCTATATAGGTGCCTTGGGGGTCTAGTTTCCAAAATGGGGTCACTTGTGGGGGAGATCCAATGTTTGGGCACACAGGGACTCTCCAAATGCAACATGGTATCCGCTAACAAATTGTCGGCTCAAATTGTTAGCGGACACCATGTTGCGTTTGGAGAGCCCCTGATGTGCCTAAACAGTAGAGCTCCCCCACAAGTGACCCCATTTTGGAAACTAGACCCCCCAAGGCACCTATCTAGATGCATAGTGAGCACTTGAAACCCCCAGGTGCTTCACAAATTGATTCGTTAAAATGAAAAAGTGAAAAAAAAAACACATTTGCATTTTTATGAATAAATTTGTGAAGCACCTGGGGGTTCCAAGTGCTCACTATGCATCTAGATAGGTGCCTTGGGGGGTCTAGCTTCCAAAATGGGGTCACTTGTGGGGGAGCTCCAATGTTTGGGCACACAGGGACTCTCCAAATGCAACATGGTATCCGCTAACAAATTGTCGGCTCAAATTGTTAGCGGACACCATGTTGCGTTTGGAGAGCCCCTGATGTGCCTAAACAGTGGAACTGCCCCACAAGTGACCCCATTTTAGAAACTAGACCCCCCAAGGCACCTATCTAGATGCATAGTGAGCACTTGGAGCCCCCAGGTGCTTCACAAATTGATTCGTAAAAATGAAAAAGTGAAAAAAAAAAACACTTTTTCATTTTTATTAATCAATTTGTGAAGCACCTGGGGGTTCCAAGTGCTCACTATGCATCTAGATAGGTGTCTTGGGGGGTTTAGTTTCCAAAATGGGGTCACTTGTGGGGGAGATCCAATGTTTGGGCACGCAGGGGCTCTCCAAACGCAACATGGCGTCCGCTAACAATTTGAGCCGATTTTCCATTCAATTTGTTAGCGGACATCATGTCACGTTTGGAGAGCCCGTGATGTGCCTAAACAGTGGAGCTCCCCCACAAGTGACCCCATTTTGGATACTATACCCCTCAAGGATTTTATTAAGGTGTATAGTGAACATTTTGAACCCAGAGGTACGACACAGAATTTGATAACATTAGGTCATCATATTGAATAAGTTGCCATTAGTCTTGAGCGCAAGTGCTCGCTACTTGAGTTTGCATCGAGTACTCAGGTATGCACCATGTACAGCGTGTGCTCGAGTGACATGCTCGAGTCCCTGCTCCGCATGTTTCACGGTTATTACACACCCAAAAAAAAACATGCGGGGATCTCTCGTGCATGGCAGGCAATCCCTGTAAAGTTTTTTTGGCCGCGAAGCATATGGGGCGGAGACTCGAGCATGTCACTCAAATACCCACGATACTCAATGCATACCAGAGCACCCGATGCAAACTCAAGTAGCGAGCACTTGCGCTCAACACTAGTCGCCATATCGTCATCTTTTTTCCTTACTTTTGAAAAAAATCCCAACCCCATCACAACCCTAACCCCAAACCCAGCCCTAACCCTAGCCCAACCCTAACCCGAGAGTTTATTTTTGACGCCGTTCCTCGTGCGGTATAAGTGATTAGACGACTTTATTCTTCGGGTCGGTGTGATTACAGCAATACCAGAATCATATGGGGTTTTTATGACTGACAGCTGTCACACACCAAAAGACGCATTTTTTGTAAAATCTAGTTTTTGCATCGCCATATTTTGAGAGCTATAATTTTTCCAGATTTTGGCAGACAGTCATGTGACGGCTCGTTTTTTGCGGGATGAGTTGACGTTGTTATTGGTGCCATTTTCAGGCACGTGACATTTTTTGATCGCTTTCTATTCCGATTTTTGGGAGGCAGAATAAACAAAAACCAACAATTCAGGAATTGTTTTTTTTGTTTTTTTTATTCTGTTTCGCGTGTGGTAAAATTGATAAGGCAGCTTTATTCTTCGGGTCAGTACGTTTACAGCGGTACCACATTTATATCGTTTTTCTATGTTTTGCACTTTTACATAATAAAAGCAATTTTATAGAAAAAATTATTTTTTAGCATAGCTTTATTCTGAGAGCTATAACTTTTTTATTTTTCAGCTGATGGAGCTGTATGTCGGCTTGTTTTTTGCGGGACGAGATGACGTTTTCAGTGGTACCATTTTTATTTATAGTTGTCTTTTTGATCGCGTGTTATTCCATTTTTTGTTTGTCAGTATGGTGATAAAGCATTGCTTTTTGCTTCGTTTTTTTTTTTTTTTTTTTTACCGTGTTCACTGAAGGGGTTAACTAGTGGGACAGTTTTATAGGTCAGGTTGTTCCGGACGCGGCGATACCAAATATGTGTACTTTTATTGTTTTTTTTTTTAGAATAATATTTATTGATGGGTACATTATATTTTTATTTTTTGTGGATTATTTTTTTCTTTTTTTTTATATTTTTGCGATTTTTTTTATTTTTTTTTTCACTTTCTGAAAGTTTATATACTTTATTACTTTGTCCCACTATGGGACTTTCACTTTTTTTTCTCTGATCGCCTGCATGGCACAGGAATGCAGCACCATCCCTTGTGCCATGCAGGCTGTCAGCGCTGGACAGGGAGAAGATTGTTTGGAGATGCACTGCGCATGTCCAAACAATCTTCCTGCTGTCTGGTAACCCGGATGTTGTCATGACGACATCGGGTCGTCATGGCAACACCCGGGAAGCCGCGTCAGACAGCGCTGGAAGCCGGAAGAGGAGGTGAGTATCTGCGATCACCTCCCCTTGCCCCCGCAATGCTGCGATCGACTTCGATCGCAGCATCGCGGGGGTTAATGTGCTGGGAGCGGTGCAGGACCGCTCCCTGCACATAGTATCGGGTCGGGTGTCAGCTGTGACAATCAGCTGACACCCGGCGGCGATCGCGCCCGCACAACCTGTGTGCGCGCGCGATCGCCATGACGTACTAATACGGGTCTGGCTCTTAAGTCCCAGGGCACAGACGCGTATTAGTACGTCAAATGTTGTTAAGGGGTTAAAGATGTTGACACAAGTAGCTACATTAATTTTAAAAGTGCCCATTACTCTAAATGGCTAAAAAATATTCCTAGAAACCAATTCTATAGGATTAGAAAGAATTGTACTCACAAAGACGACTTTATAGCACAATCTAGCACTCTTGCTTACAGGTTTAAAAACCAGGGATACCCCGGTAATCTTATTAAAAAAAGCATATCTGGAGGCTTTAAATATAGAAAATAGGGATAGTCTATTGATAGGTAAAGAAAATACGAAAAATACCAAGGAGAGTAATTATTCCTTGAATTTCATTACTTCCTACAACAAATCTCATGGACAAATACGAAAAATACTAGAAGATAATTGGAAAATTCTTCTAGATGATCCCATACTGAAAAAGATCTTGCCTAAAAAAACGGGTATTACTTTTAGGCGTGCCCCCACACTAAGAAATATCATAGCTCCGAGTAGAATAAGGAATACGACAAAGAACAACTGTATGACTCCTATAACATCCTGTAAAGGGGTCTTTAAATGTGGCAACAAAAATTGTCTATGTTGTAAAAGTATTACACATGGTCTTACTCACTTTCAATCAAAGACTAATATGGAGATTTTTGAGATCAATAAATATCTCACCTGCAATTCTACTTTTGTTATCTATCTAATAGAATGCAGTTGTAATAAACAATATGTGGGGAGAACGATACAGCCTCTCCACCTACGCCTCAACTCCCATAGGCATAATGTTCTTAAAGGGCTTCTTAAACAAGGTCTTTCTAGACATTGCACAATGGTGCATAATAAAGATTTTTTAAGTCTAAAGATCAGCCCTATTGATCAAATTCCCGAGAATTATCCTAATAGACTCCAAGAACTAAACAGAAAGGAAATTTATTGGATTTACAGACTGAATACTCTTAAGCCCTTTGGTCTGAATGATGTCTCTGAAGTTTTTTTATAGTTAATATTGTTTTTTATATATACACACATAAATCTGTGTTTTTACACTTATCATAGTTTTTACTGACACATATATTGTGTTCCTCTAAAATCCTGCATGCTATTATAAATATTCCCTCTTTTATGGTTTCCTTTTTGGAGCAGTACAACTCGAACCCACATCGTAGCGCTCTGCTGGTTGCTACAATCACACACCTCTCTCCTTCTACGCCACCGCACGTCAGGTTTTTCACTTTATGTCTGTATATAAATGGAGTGTTTCAGTGCATACATTGATATATCTGTTGGTGCCCTGATGAAGGGGTGTGGAACACCCAGAAACGCGTAGGCATTTACCAATAAACAAGGATTTTATTATATGTTCCTGATTTGAGGATTTTTCAGCGGCGCGGACGTATATCTCTACCTTCACCGCCTTTGGACCAACCGGTAATGGCTGTCAGACAAAATTTTGAGAACGTGAAGCTCATTGGAAAGGTAGCGTAACATAGACTCAGCCATGCGTGCCAGACTACTAACAGGCAAGACTTCCGTGTCCTCACCAAGAGGATGACGGACCATGCTCTCCTCCTCCTCCTCATCCTTTCTGCCCTCTGGCCATCCACGCTGAACAGACGGTATGACAGCTGTGCAGGTAGTACCGTCTATAGTGCATGAAACTAGCTACTGTCCTTCCTCCTCCTCCTCCTCATTGTCACCCAATCCACGTTGGGATGAAATGAGGCTTGGCTGTGTGTAATCACCCTCTATGGTTCCTTGCTCCATCTCATCGTGCTCCGCCTGCAATGCATCCTCTTTGATTGTGAGCAGAGAGCATTTCAGAAGACAGAGAAGCGGGATGGTGACGCTAATTATGGAGTCATCGCCGCTCACCATCTTGGTGGAGTCCTCAAAGTTTTGGAGGATGGTACATATGTCTGACATCCATGTGCACTCCTGAGGTCTTATGTTTGGAGTCTGAACTGAATACTGACTGCCTTGTTGATGCTGGTACTCAACAACTGCCCTTTTCTGCTCACAAATCCTTCCCAACATCTGCAGTGTAGAGTTCCAACGCGTGAGGACATCACACACCAGTCTGTGAGCCGGAAGCTGCAAATGCTGCTGAAACACTGCAAGGGCGACGGAAGCTGTAGCTGACTTTCTAAAATGGGCACACAGGCGGCGTACTTTAACAAGCAGATCCGGCAGCTCCGGGTAAGATTTGAGAAACCGCTGAACCACGAGGTTAAGCACATGGGCCAGGCATGGAACGTGTGTGAGCTCGCCTCACCTCAAAGCCGCCACTAGGTTCCGGCCATTGTCACACACGACCATGCCTGGCTGTAGGTTTAGCGGTGTGAGCCACAGATCTGCCTGCTCTTTCAGAGCTGTCCACAACTCTTCAGCATTGTGCGGTTTTTCACCAAAGCATATTAGCTTCAGCACAGCCTGTTGCCGCTTGGCCGAGGCAGTGCTTCCAGCTTGTGACTGATGTGGTCATTTCAGAGATGGAGGCTGAAGAGGAGGAGGAGGCTGAGAAGGATGAGGTGCAGGAGCTGTAGACCATGGGGGCAACCCTGATTGACCTAGGGCCCGCAATCCTTGGCGTCGGGAGGACGTGTTCCTTCCCAAAGTCCGACTGGGTCCCAGCTTCCACTATGTTAACCCAGTGTACCGTCAGCGAGAAGTACCGTCCCTGCCCACAAGCACTTGTCCACGTGTCCGTGGTTAGGTGGACTTTACCGGTAACTGCGTTGTTGAGAGCATGGCTAATGTTTTGGGACACGTGCTTGTGTAATGCGGGGACGGCACACCGGGAGAAATAGTGGCGGCTGGGGACCGAGTACTGAGGGACGGCCGCCGCCATCAGGTTGCGGAATGCTTCCATGTCCACGAGCCTAAAAGGCAACATTTCGAGCGCAAGCAGTCGTGAAATGTGAGAATTTAGTAGTGTGGCCTGTGGGGCTTTGGCTGCATATTTGTGCTTGCGTTTCAAGGACTGGGGTATGGACAACTGAACTCTACGCTGGGACAAGGACATGGACGTGCTTCCTGATGTTGCTACTTGAGAGTGTGCAATGACAGGTGCAGGGCAGGAGGCGTCTTCGCATGCACCATGGACAGGGGATTGGCTTGCATCCACAACAGCGGAAGAAGCAATGGTGCCACCCGCAGACACTGTTCCTGGATCCTGGGGTTCGGCCCACAAAGTCGGGTGCTTTGCTGCCATGTGGCTGATCATGCTGGTGGTGGTCAGGCTGGTCGTTTTACCACCCCTGCTGATGATGGCCTGGCAGGTGGTGCAAATGGCCTTTTTGGGGTTATCGGCAGAGTCTTTAAAAAACAACCAGACTCGGGAAGACCTAACAGTTGTACTGGCAACTTCCTTCGTGTTGGTGTTACGGGGAACGGTTGCCTGCCTTCTGTCTGCGGCCACCACACTGCTTCTTCCTGCCTGTTGGGGCGCTCTGCCTCCCTCCCCCAGCGTGCTGCTGTCCTTGCTCTGCATGTCCTCCTGTCACTTTGGGTCAGTTACTATATCGTCCACCACCTCGTCTTCCACTTCCGTACCCTGGTCCTCCTCCTGACTTTCTGGCAATTGTGTCTCATCATCGTCCACCTCTTGTGACACTTTCCCACCGTCGCCTTCGTGTGTCCGTGGCTGCTCAAATATTTGAGCATCACTACACGCGATCTCCTCTTGCTCCGCTTCAAGTGGACCTGGCGAGAGGCCCAAATCTATAAATGGAAAAGTGAACAGCTCTTCAGAGTGTCCAAGTGTGGGATCAGTTGTCTCTGGGTACTCGGCATGGTGGGAGGAAGGAGGATCAGGGTGAGGAATATGCGGTTCAGACTCACGGCTACTGAGACTTGACCGTGTGGAAGACAGGGTGGTGGTGGTGGTGGCTAAGTGACTGGAAGCATTATCCGCTATCCAACCAACAACCTTTTGACACTGCTCTGGGTTCAATAGTGGTGTGCTGCGGTCCCCTAGAAATTGGGACAGGAAGGTCAGGCGAGAAGATGTGGGTGTTTGTTGTGGCACAATTTCGGCTTGCCCCCGGCCTTGTCCTCGGCCTCTGCATGCACCATTACCATCACGTCCCTTGCCACGTGCCTTGCCCATTTTAAATGGAGGACAGTATCTTCCACGCTCACTACAAATGACTGAGTTTGGAGCGAACTTATATGGGAGCCGTTTGACGGAGAAAACACAGTTTTAAATACCTGGCCTGTAGGTAAGCAAACTGCTGTGAATTGCTTCACTGACAGTGAAATTTTTTTTTAATGGAGACCAGAAATGGCATTATTTTCTGAAAACGTATATGTGATCCGTGTGCGGCAGAAAACACAGTTTTATGTACCTGGCCTGCAGGTAAGTATTTTGAACAGCAATCTGGTGTCAATTGCTTCACTGACACACTGAATTTTTTTTTTAATGGAGGCCAGAAATGGCAGTATTTTGAGAAAACGTATACAGAACAGACCAAAAGTTTGGACACACCTTCTCATTTAAAGATTTTTCTGTATTTTCTTGACTATGAAAATTGTACATTCACACTGAAGGCATCAAAACTATGAATTAACACATGTGGAATTATATACTTAACAAAAAAGTGTGAAACAACTAAAAATATGTCTTATATTCTAGGTTCTTCAAAGTAGCCACCTTTTGCTTTGATGACTGCTTTGCACACTCTTGGCATTCTCTTGATGAGCTTCAAGAGGTAGTCACCGGAAATGGTCTTCCAACAATCTTGAAGGAGTTCCCAGAGATGCTTAGCACTTGTTGGCCCTTTTGCCTTCACTCTGCGGTCCAGCTCACCCCAAACCATCTTGATTGGGTTCAGGTCTGGTGATTGTGGAGGCCAGGTCATCTGGGGTAGCACCCCATCACTCTCCCTCTTGGTCAAATAGCTCTTACACAGCCTGGAGGTGTGTTTGGTTGTCATTGTCCTGTTGAAAAATAAATGATGGTCCAACTAAACGCAGACCGGATGTAATAGCATGCCGCTGCAAGATACTGTGCTAGCCATGCTGGTTCAGTATGCCTTCAATTTTGAATAAATCCCCAACAGTGTCACCAGCAAAGCACCCCCACACCATAACACCTCCTCCATGCTTCACGGTGGGAACCAGGTATGTAGAGTCCATCCGTTCACCTTTTCTGCGTCGCACATAGTCACGGTGGTTAGAACCAAAGATCTCAAATTTGACTCATCAGACCAAAGCACAGATCTCCACTGGTCTAATGTTCATTCCTTGTGTTCTTTAGTCCAAACAAGTCTCTTCTGCTTGTTGCCTGTCCTTAGCAGTGGTTTCCTAGCAGCTATTTTACCATGCAGCTACACAAAGTCTCCTCTTAACAGTTGTTGTAGAGATGTGTCTGCTGCTAGAACTCTGTGTGGCATTGACCTGGTCTCTAATCTGAGCTGCTGTGAACCTGCGATTTCTGAGGCTGGTGACTCGGATAAACTTATCCTCAGAAGCAGAGGTGACTCTTGGTCTTCCTTTCCTGGGGCGGTCCTCATGTGAGCCAGTTTCTTTGTAGCGCTTGATGGTTTTTTCAACTGCACTTGGGGACACTTTCAAAGTTTTCCCAATTTTTCAGACTGACTGACCTTCATTTTTTAAAGTAATGATGGCCACTCGTTTTTCTTTACTTAGCTGCTTTTTACTTGCCATAATACAAATTCTAATAGTCTATTCAGTAGGACTATCAGCTGTGTATCCACCTGACTTCTGCACAACACAACTGATGGTCCCAACCCAATTTATAAGGCAAGAAATCCCACTTATTAAACCTGACAGGGCACACCTGTGAAGTGAAAACCATTTCCGGTGACTACCTCTTGAAGCTCATCAAGAGAATGCCAAGAGTGTGCAAAGCAGTCATCAAAGCAAAAGGTGGCTACTTTGAAGAACCTAGAATATAAGACATATTTTCAGTTGTTTCACACTTTTTTGTTAAGTATATAATTCCACATGTGTTAATTCATAGTTTTGATGCCTTCAGTGTGAATGTACAATTTTCATAGTCAAGAAAATACAGAAAAATCTTTAAATGAGAAGGTGTGTCCAAACTTTTAGTCTGTACAGTATATAATCAGCTTACTGGGGCTAAATGGTTTTCTAAACTTGATCTCAGAGGGGCGTATAATATGATACAAATCCGGGAGGGTGATGAGTGGAAAACAGCGCTTTTAACGTCTGAGGGTCTATTTGAGAATGTGGTCATGCTTTTTGGTTTAACCAATGCACCTGCTGTTTTTCAGAACTTTATGAATGACATTTTTTCTGATATCATTGGAAGGTTTATTGTGATATACCTTGTTGACATTCAAATTTTATCGTCTGATCTAAGTTCACACTATGAGCATGTTTGTTTTGTTTTACAAAGACTCAGGGAGAATTCTTTGTTTGCCAAATTTGAAAAGTGTACTTTATCTGTTCAGGAAATATCATTTCTGGGGTTCATTGTATCGGAAGGTGCAGGCTATAATTGATTGAGTTTAAACCCACGACTTTAAAGCACTACAGCGTTTTTTAGGATTCGCCAACTACTATAAAAAATTTATAAGGGTTTTTTCGCAGATTGTTAAACCTTTTACTGATTTCAAATGTAAGGGGGCGGATCTTAAGGTTTGGCCGTCAGGGGGCCTTTAAGAAACTAAAAGAGTGCTTCATGTCTGCTTCAGTTCTGATTCAGCCTGATCTTCAGAAAACGTTTAATTTAGAGGTGGATGCATCAGAGGTTGGGGTGGGGGCTGTTTTATCACAAGGTCCCAAAACCCTGACTAATTTACGGCCATGTGCATTTTTTTCTAGGAAATTTTCCTCTCCTGAGCGAAACAATGATGTTGGAAATCGTGAGCTGCTTGCTGTAAAGTTAGCTTTTGAAGAATGGAGGCATTTTTTGGAAGGATCTATTCATCAGGTCACGGTTGTGACTGATCATAAGAATCTGGCTTACATTGAATCTGCTAAACGTTTAACCCCTAGACAGGCCAGGTGGTCCTTATTTTTTTCTAGATTAAATTTTTCCATCACGTTCAGACCAGGGTCTAAGAATGTTAGGGCTGACACATTGTCACGCAGCCTTAAGTCTGCTTCTTCTCCAGAACCTTCTTCCTCCATTCTTCCTAAGGGTATAGCAATTTCGATGGTGTCCTCAGAATTGGAGGCTGAGATTTGCAAAGTCCAGTCGTCGGCTACTTTCGCTACTCCTGGATCTAAATTATTTTTGCCCGTGTATCTAAGATTACGTTTGTTGCAAGAGTTTCATGACTCTGTCTTGAGTGGTCACCACGGGGTCACTGCTACTCAGAAGGCTATATGTAGAAACTTTTGGTGGCCATCCATGCTTAATGACATTAAAAGTTTTGTATCTGCTTGTAAGGTTTGTGCACTAGATAAAGTTTGTCATAACAGGCCGGCTGGGGAATTGACTCCTTTGCCTATTTCAGAAAGACCGTGGACTCATTTGTCCATGGATTTCATGACTGATTTGCCTTTGTCTTGTGGGAAAACCGTTATTTTGGTGGTGGTTGACTGATTCAGTAAACAAGCTGTAACATACCTGGCGGCGTCCTTGCATAGTGGTCCATCTCCCACTGTGCAAGAGCGCACACTTGATCTCCAATCCAGAATGTCTCTCTGGCTTCCCTCCATGCTGTCTGTTTGCTTCTGTGTGCTGCTGCTTAAGGGCGGCGCCCGATCACTTCCTGCTTCTTGTACCTGCTGTGGGCACACCCCTTGTGCTTCCTCAGCCTATTGCTGTCTGTCACCTGGTATTTAACCCAGCTGCCCCAATCAATCCCTGCCTGAGCATTGTGTTTCATTCAGTGTGTGCTTTCACGCTGAAGGTGCCAGGTCCCGTTCTGTGTTCTCTTGTCTGCCTATCCTGGAGGCTGTATTTCTAGGCCTGTCTGAACACGCTCCTAGCCTGTTCCTCCCGCCTTCTAGGGGCCGATTACCTAGACCCGCTCCTGTATCTTGTCTGTCCTGTCTGAACACGCTCCTTGCCTGTTCGTCCCGCCTCTCTGGGGGCCGTATTCCCAGACCCGCTCCTGTATTCCGCTGCAGTGTCGGTCTCCTCCGTACACTCAGTTCCAGTCTGAACTCTCTCCTATCTTTTACCTGTTTTTTCTCTATGTCCGTTCCTTTCCTTTTTCTGGAGAGTCTGAACTCGTACCTAACTCCTGCTTGTTGTCTCTGTACTCCCGTTTGTGAGTTTGTGGTCCACTCGCTACTTCACTGCAAGTACCCTGTGGGTATCTGGCTCTGCCTTTCCCTTCCTGTCTGTTCCGTGTGAACAGAGCCCTGTCCCCCCTGCTCTGCCTTGCTCACCGCTCCGGCGGTTCTAGCCTGCTCTGCCTTGCTTACTGCTCCGGCAGCCTTGCTCCGCTCTGACCCTTTTGCTCGCTGCTCCGGCAGCCTTGCTCCGCTCTGACCCTTTTGCTCGCTGCTCCGGCAGCCTTGCTCCGCTCTGACCCTTTTGCTCACTGCTCCGGCAGCCTTGCTCCGCTCTGACCCTTTTGCTCACTGCTCCAGCAGTCTCGCTCCGCTCTTATCCTTTTGCTCACTGCTCCAGGCGGTCTCGTCCTGCTCTGCTCTTGCTCACCGCTCCAGGCGGTCTCGTCCTGCTCTGCATTTGCTCACCACTCCAGGCGGTCTCGTCCTGCTCTGCTCTTGCTCACCGCTCCAGGCGGTCTCGTCCTGCTCTGCTCTTGCTCACCGCTCCAGGCGGTCTCGCCCTGCTCTGCTCTTGCTCACCGCTCCAGGCGGTCTCGTCCTGCTCTGCTCTTGCTCACCGCTCCGGGCGGTCTCGTCCTGCTCTGCTCTTGCTCACCGCTCCAGGCGGTCTCGTCCTGCTCTGCTCTTGCTCACCGCTCCAGGCGGTCTCGTCCTGCTCTGTTCTTGCTCACCGCTCCAGGCGGTCTCGTCCTGCTCTGCTCTTGCTCACCGCTCCAGGCGGTCTCGTCCTGCTCTGCTCTTGCTCACCGCTCCAGGCGGTCTCGTCCTGCTCTGCTCTTGCTCACCGCTCCGGACGGTCTCGTCCTGCCCTGCTCTTGCTCACCGCTCCGGGCGGTCTCATCCTGCCCTGCTCTCGCTCACCTCTCTGGGCGGCCTCACTCTGCTGTGTTTGTCCGCCACATCTGTGGTTCTGTTCCAGAGTCCCAGTGTGTACTGGGTCCTATCCCGCCTGTGTTCCTACCTGGTAGTGCCTCCCTGTCTGAACTCTAGCCGTGCTTGCCTGTACCCCCCTGCCTGCATACCCGCCTGCCTGCATACCAGTCGTGCCTGCCTATTCCCACCAGTCTGTGTGCCAGCCTAACCAGTCTGTTCCTGTATTCCCCTGTGTGGGTCAACAGCCGTGTCCGGGGTCTGTCCTGGAGTAGCACCTGGTCCCTCTGCTCGGTTCCTCCTTGGTGCACTGGCGTCGTATGCCGTCGTGCGACCCTGGTCGGATCGGGTGAATACCTAGTTACGCCCCTACAGGCATTCACTCTCTGGCACGGTCCAGTGGAATCACACGCACACACCGCTCAGCCCGGGCGTGTGCATTACACAAGCTCATTTTGTTCCGTTATCAGGGTTACCTAATGCTGAGAGGCTTTTCCGGTTATTTATCAATCATGTGGTAAGATTGCATGGTATACCCTTGAACATTGTATCCGATAGGGGGGGTGCAATTTGTCTCCAAATTCTGGAGAGCGTTTTGTAAAAGATTAGGGATTGACCTATCATTTTCCTCTGCTTATCATCCTGAAACTAACAGTCAGACAGAGAGTTCCAATCAGTCATTGGAGCAAATTTTTAGATGCTTCATTGCGGCTCAGCAGGAGGACTGGTCCTCATTCTTACCTCTTGATGAGTTCAACTTTAACAGTCGTGTTAACCAGTCTACTGGAACCTCGCCTTTTTTTTGCAATTATGGTTCTCATCCTCATTTTGGTGAATTCTCAAGAATGAGTTCTGGTTGTCCAGGAGTAGAGGTTGTCATACAGAAACTTGCGGATCTCTGGAGGGAGGTTCAGAAGAATATTGGGGTAGCCCAGCATCGCCAGAAACAGAAGGCTGATAGGAAACGTTCAGGGGGCCCCTTATTCAAAGTTGGTGATAAGGTATGGCTTTCTTCCAAAAATATTAACTTGAAAGTGCCATCAGCAAAGTTGGGTCCCAAGTTTATTGGCCCATATGAGATTTTGGAGATAGTTAACCCAGTGGCCTTCAGATTAATACTCCCTCAGTCTTTCTGCATTCCAAATGTATTCCATAAATCTCTGCTAGAAGAGTTTGTCCCTTCCGTTTTGTCTCCTTCATCTCCACCTCCGCCAGTTTCCATCAATGACAGTATGGAGTTTAAAGCACAAAAGGTTGTTGATTCTTGGCAGTCCGTAATTCCCTCAAATACCTCATTCATTGGAGAGGTTACAGACCAGAAGAGAGACCCTAGGTCCCTGCTCGAGACGTTAACGCCAATTGTCTAGTCAGGGCCTTCCATCGGAGGTCTCCTGGGAAACCTGGGGGTCCGGTGGTCCCCCATTGAAGAGGGTGTACTGTCATGATTACTGCATTCTGTGTGGGTTTGCTATGCTGTCCTATTGAACTGGTTCTTGCTGTATTTTGATGGACTGCTTGGCTGTCCAATCCTATGAGTGGCAAGTCGGGCTCTCGGTGCTTTGATTGACAGCTCGGCTGTCCAATATTTGACTGGGATTTGCAGGGCAGTCTCCAGGTGTTCCATGTTCTGGAGATGGCCCAAGCTATTTAACTGAGCTGACTGCCCCTGTTCCCTGCCAGATGTAGTTTTTGCTTCCTGGTGAGTGTTTGCCTCATTCTGTTGTTCTGTGTTCTGATCTTCTGCTACCTGACTTACGCATCTGTCTTTTCCCTTGGTATATATGGGCTCTCTTGATATTGACCCTGGACTGTGACCTGACTTACACATCTGTCTTTTCTCTTGGTATTAACCTCGGAACGTCTGACTATCCACCTCACGGCCGCTCCATGAGTTAGTTACTAGCGTCACACAAGGCACCTGACTGGAGAGAAAACAAGCAGTTCAAAATCTCTCTTTACCCAGGACGCGCCGACAGTTGCATACCTTTTTAGGCTTGGTGTCCTATTCTAGGCCTTGGATAAGGTCTGCTTTCCAAATGATGCTAACACTATGACTGTTTTATCATCAGATCCCTTTGATCTCTTTTAGGAAGTCATTGATTCATTACATTTGCTCAAACTGCTTATTGTGTTAGCCCCGGCCGTAAGGCATCCCAACCTATGATCAGAGTATCAGCCATTTTCTTGTTTTTCACAGAACAAGGAGGTCATGCGACAGCAGTACTGACACAACAGCATGGTGACAGACAAAGACCAATAGCTTAGTACACAGCACAATTAGACCCAGTGATCAGAGGATCTTCCACGTGTGTCTGTGCTGTAGATGCTGCTGCACTGCTGCCAGGAAAGCCATGCGCGATCACAGTGACTTTTCCTTTGACAATTTACTCCCCACATGACATCCATGCACATACTCATACAGGTTCAGACAAAACACAAAACAGGGACAGACAGCTCAGACTTGAATGTGCGCTTCTAATTTCTGAATATGCCACCATCAAAAGATGGACTGTTCTGAATCCAGCCACCATTATGTCTGTGGATTCAGAAAAGAAAGAGTACTTTGACTTAATGAGTAAAGAGACAGTGGGTTTTTCACATGTTCATGATAAACCTGTTCCTAATGCAGATTTTCAGGGGTTTTTTATATGGCTCCAGATACCACCAGTATGGGAGATTCTACACTGGATATGCAGTAGTATCCTCACATGAGGTTATTCGAGCTGAACCACTCTCTCCTCACATGTCAGCGCAGGAGGCAGAGTTGAAGGCACTCACTGAGGTATCAAAAACAAGGAGGAATACAGAGTCTTAAATGGTATAAAAAGGTTAATTTTTTATTTTCTCTTACAAAAAATATGAAAGAGGGAGGTGGGAGAAAGAGGGGAATATTTGTCATAAATCAGGCATAATCAGACAAACCAGAAATGAGTGGCAATAACATGTTCCATAAACTCCCTAAAAAGGTGCATGTGATAAGGTACTCACAAATGTGTGAGTACAAGTGGTTTGGCAGGTAAGCCCTAGGTATACAATCATCAAATACAATGTAAAGCTTAGCAGTAGTGCATAATATTTTATAAATAAGGCTTCCTTACCACCACTGAAGAATCAGCTGCGGCCAAGTTTAAGGGAGGAAAAGTGGTTGTTTATAGTGCAGGATTGCGCCTCGACGCACGTTTCGCGCCAGGAGACCGGCTTTCTCAAGAGGCGATAAGGGAATAAGGAAAAGGACCTGATTTTATGTAAATCAGCTGGTCACATAACCGCCGCATTGATGAGTAACGTGGTCATAATGCAAACTGCCCAATAGGTGTATTACGGCACATGCGCCGGGGACCCGCTCCGACCGCCACGCGCCCGCCAAACCACCTTGGACACAATGACCCCCTGGGGATTGAAAGAATCCCTCAGCTTTTCCCCTTTTTTATAAATAATTAAATTTTGCCTAGGACCGTATGAAACCACTGTCCTCCAATTTTATTCCTATCCCCTTTATGTGACATTCTTGCTATCTATAATGCGCTACTAGTGCATTTAGGATCACCTGCTCTAATATATTTATGTTTTAGTGCTTCTCACATTGTTTTTAATTGTTTTGTTTTGTTATTTTAACCATATAGGGTCTAATCCGGTAATGGACCTCTTTCTCCTTTCTACTACTTTCCTGCTGCCACTAATGTCCGTGGTATATCTTTCATATCATCACCTCTGGATTATGGCTGGACAATAACCACCACTTACTTATTACAAGACCACATCTAATGAGCATATGAAAGACTTTTTTTCTGTTATGTCTGTTATATACTTACTTTGTTTTCATTGCTGTGGTATTTGCCGGTCCATTATTACTTCTCCTTAGGTGAGGTGCGCGTGCGCTGGGGGCTCGCCCGGCCGCGCGTGCTCCCGGCCGTCTAATGGCCCGCCTCGTGTGCCCGGAGCCCGCCCTTGGCGGTCTGAGCGGGTCCCCGGCGCATGCACCGTAATACACATATTGGGCAGTTTCCATTATGACCACGTGACTCATCAATGCGGAGGTCATGTGACCAGCCGATTTACATAAAATCAGGTCCTTTTCCTTATTCCCTTATCGCCTCTTGAGAAAGCTGGTCTCCTGGCGGCGAAACGCGCGTCGAGGCGCAATCCTACACTATAAACAACCACTTTTCCTCCCTTAAACTTGGCCGCAGCTGATTCTTCAGTGGTGGTAAGGAAGCCTTATTTATAAAATATTGTGCACTACTGCTAAGCTTTACATTGTATTTGATGATTGTATAACTAGGTGTGAGTACCTTATCACATGCACCTTTTTAGGGAGTTTATGGAACATGTTATTGCCACTCGTTTCCTGTTTGTCTGATTATGCCTGGTTTATGACAAATATTCCCCTCTTTCTCCCACCTCCCTCTTTCATATTTTTTGCAAGAGAAAATAAAAAATTAACCTTTTTATACCATTTAAGACTCCGTATTCCTCCTTGTTTTTTGATGCTCTGTTAGGAGTCATTGCTTATCAGCAGCCTGCAGGGGCAGAGCTGCTATTTTGATTATGCCATTGGCCTCTTGTTTATTACTCACTGAGGTGTATAGAGCTGCGGCAGGTAAAGTCGCTAATATTTACATAGATTCGAGTTATGGATGAGGAATTTCACATGATTATGGCACCGTCTGGAGAAGCAGAGATTTTCTTACATCAGCTGGTAAGCCCATTAAAAATGCAGACCTGGTGAAACAATTAATGGAGGCATGGATGTTACCAGTCCAAATTAGCATAATCAAGGTGAAAGAACACAAAAAAGGTGACTCCTTGGAGGTAGTGGGCAACAGAAGGGCGGACGAGGCCGCTAAAGTAACAGCAAGGTGGCCTAGGGAGCAGAGGACTGTGGTGAGGAGTCAGCGAATTCCAGCCACGGCCAGTCTGGACATCCAGAAATCCTTCTAGCATCAGGCAACCCCCTCAGGGAAAGACACTCGGGGAAAAATGAAAGCTGTGCTTAACTCAAATGGAGTATGGGAGACTAGGGATAGATTGTGCTTACCGAGATCCCTGTTCCCTGTGACGGCGCAAGCAACACATGGCCCCACTCACACCTCAAAAAGTCACATGTGTACCATGGTAAATGCCTTCTGGATTGCTCCTGGTTTCAGTTACGCAGCCGCGAAACACGTGCTGTCCTGCCTCATCTGCGCACAACATAACCCAGGTAAAACAGTAAAAGTCCCCAAGAAAGCGACACCAAGGCCTCTCTACCCACTTCAGAGACTGCAGATTGACTACATACATCTACCCAAGGTAGGTGTGTATGAAAATGTCCTGATGTATGTAGATCTCTTCTTAGGTTGGCCAGGAGCTTATCCAGTAAAATCTGCCAATGGTAAAACGACTGCAGACAAAATGATGAAAGAACTGATCTGCCGATATGGTGTCCCATAAACCATAGAAAGTGACAAGGATACACACTTCACTTCTAGGAATAAAACAAGCATTTCACACCCCACAGGCCACAAATCAATAGGAAAGCGGAGAGGTTAAATGGGACACCTAAACCAAAGCTATGGCAGACACAGGAAAGAACTGGGTAGAGTGCTTGACACTTGCACTCTTTCCAGTCAGACACACTCCAAATAGAAAGACAAGTTGTCTCCTTTTGAAGTCCTGTTTGGAAGTGCCCCAAAAACAGGGTCTGTACTTCCCACAGGTACTGCAAATGCAACACAGTACTATGACAGCCTGTGTTCATGCCTTGCAGAAAAAAACTTGATGTGGTGCATAAACATGTGTTTTCATCCATTCCAGATCCTAATGCAAGTGCAGATGTTTATCAGTCGAATCCAGGCGATTTTGGTGATCGTATGCAGACACGTGAGAAGGAGCCTAGATCCATAATTTGATGGCCCATTCCAAGTCCAGCTGACCACATCCACATCAGTAAAGCCTGAGGGAAGGTCCATCTGGATCCACGACGGTCACTGCAGAAAGGTCGCTTCACTGACAGAATGACTGTCCGACTGTCCTTTTTATCACCCTGCTGGGAGTAGCAGGATCGTTGCACCCTACAGAGACTCTGGATAAACTTTTAAATATGGATTGGTGGACTGGGACAACAAACTTATTCAACATCATGCTTTTCTTATAAAGGACATGAAAGGAGCAAAGCCCAAAGACTGTTGACTGTTGGATCTGCACACACAGCCCAGTATCCGCGAGGACTATGCCGTACTTAGCGTTACCTCTGGAGCCACAGGAGGTATTAACACCACACTTTATACACAATAAGAACTGGACTCAATCTATATTTTGGAGAAAGGATGTGCCCCGTGACATATCTTCTTCATGGACTATAGTCGGATGAGTCACTAATGAGTACTAATCACTGATTGCAGTTAAATATCTATGCATAATCAAACCCAGGTTAATGAGACAGTATACCAAAATGGTGTTGAAGTAAGAAAGGAAAGTAAGTAAAAGTAGGTAAGAAAGGAAAGAGGTAAATGTACATTTGGTATAGACGGAGAACAAATGAATAATACTTGGTGCACCCATAAATCCATTTGGGGCTTTTTGAATTTATACCAATGTATACCCCTTCCCATGTTTGTGTTCTCCCAGAAGGAGCATTCTTGGTTTGCGGACCTTGTGCTTACAGGCCCTCTTGCCAAACCAAAATTAGTGAACTTAGAGACAATTGGTCAAAGCAACAAAGCGCAAACGGAGACTCTTGGTGGGGGAATACATTCTCCTTTTTTTTTTAAATCCAGCCAACTGGTTTAATGGCCTAGCGGGTTGGATTTCTAGTATTGTAAAGATTTGCATGTAGATTTTATTGTTTTGCTTATTGCTCTATGCAACTGTAAAAGCACTGATATATATATATTTCCCAAGCTATTGAATAATGTATGCGTTAATTTAATGTTAAACCCTCCATAGTGTATCATAAACTGCGGATAATCACTACTGACGGGGAAAGTGGGGGTCCACAATGAGGGTGGATGGGCAAAGCAGGTAGGAAGCCCCCTTATGAGTATTAGACTCATGAGACAGTAGCTTCTTTGTGAACACCACTTGACCCCATAGTAGAGGCTATATATACATATATACGTATATACAGTACAGACCAAAAGTTTGGACACACCTTCTCATTTAAAGATTTGTCTGTATTTTCATGACTATGAAAATTGTACATTTACACTGAAGGCATCAAAACTATGAATTAACACATGTGGAATTATATACTTAACAAAAAAGTGTGAAACAACTGAAAATATGTCTTATATTCTAGGTTCTTCAAAGTAGCCACCTTTTGCTTTGATGACTGCTTTGCACACTCTTGGCATTCTCTTGATGAGCTTCAAGAGGTAGTCACCGGAAATGGTTTTCCAACAATCTTGAAGGAGTTCCCAGAGATGCTTAGCACTTATTGGCCCTTTTGCCTTCACTCTACGGTCCAGCTCACCCCAAACCATCTCGATTGGGTTCAGGTCTGGTGACTGTGGAGGCCAGGTCATCTGGCGTACCACCCCATCACTCTCCCTCTTGGTCAAATAACCCTTACACAGCCTGGAGGTGTGTTTGGGGTCATTGTCCTGTTGAAAAATAAATGATGGTCCTAACTAAACGCAAACCTGATGGAACAGCATGCCGCTGCAAGATGCTGTGGTAGCCATACTGGTTCAGTATGCCTTCAGTTTTGAATAAATCTCCAACAGTGTCACCAGCAAAGCACCCCCACACCATCACACCTCCTCCTCCATGCTTCACGGTGGGAACCAGGAATGTAGAGTCCATCCGTTCACCTTTTCTGCATCGCACAAAGACACTGTGGTTGGAACCAAAGATCTCAAACTTGGACTCATCAGACCAAAGCACAGATTTCCACTGGTCTAATGTCCATTCCTTGTGTTCTTTAGCCCAAACAAGACTCTTCTGCTTGTTGCCTGTCCTTAGCAGTGGTTTCCTAGCAGCTATTTGGAGGATTATGTAGGGCACATTATACTATATGGAGGACTATGTGGGTGAATTATACATAAAGGACAATTTGAGGTGCCTTATACTACATAGACGACAATATAGGGAGTATTATACTGCATGGAACGCAATGTGGAGCCCATTATACTACATGGAGGGCTATGTGTGGCCCATTTTACTCTATGAAAGGCTATGTAGGGCCCATTATACTATGTGGGAGCCACTATAATATTTGGAGGCCTATATGAGGGGTCATCATATTATATGGAGGGCTATGTGAGGGTCATTATAACGTTTGCAAGGCTATGTGGGGGCCATTATACTGTAGCAATTATACAGTGTATACAGAAATGCTAAGGATTTTTTCCTGAGCGTTTCTGCATCTCCCTGGCAGAAAAAACGCATGTGGATTGTACATGTGGATTGTACATGCGGATTGTACATGCGTTTTTCCTGCCAGGCACAAGCGGAAGTGAAGTGTTCTTCACATGCATTTCCGCATGCGGGTTGACAAGCGCTTTCCAAGCAATTTTAGCATCACTTGGAAAGTGCTTGTCAACTTGGTCACACTATATAAATCCATGCAAACAGCATGGATTTATATAGTGTGACCGTAGAATGTTAAAAAATAAGAAATCTATACTTACCTTCTGATGTCCCCCGGAGTCTTTATCCGATGCGTCCTGGCTTTCCGGCAGCTCGCGGTACACTGAAAGGACCTGCCGACGTCAGCGGTCGCGTGACCCGTCACATGACTAAATGACGTCACCGCAGGTCCTTTAGTCTACCACGAGCTGCCGGCAAGCAGAGACAGGGACACCGGGGACCATCAGAAGGTAAGTATAATATTTATTTTTTATTTTAGTCTCCTCTTCTCCAAACCTGGGTACCATCCGCACATTGAAACGCGTGTAATCCGTATGTACAAATCCAGTGATGCGGATTACATGCGTTCCAATGCAAGTCAATGGCGGCCGTGTTGCCGCCAAATAATTGGTAGTGCTGCATTTTTTTCCGCAATGATAATCCGCAGCGGAAATTTCCGCAGCATGTGCACAGCACATGCGGATTATCATTGGGGAACATGGCAGACCTTCTACCAATTGTTTTTTAAGCGTTTCTGCAGCTGAATTGCCGCTGCGGAAACGCTTAAAAAACGCATCGTGGGCACACAGCCTAAAGGTTTGTGTGGGGGCCATTATACTGTTTGGAGGACTGTGTGGGGGGTCATTAGGCGGTTTGGAGGGCTGCGTGGGGGCCATTATACTGCTTGAAGGGCTGTGTGGGGGGTCATTAGGCTGTTTGGAGAGCTGTGTGGGGGGTCATTAGGCTGTTTGGAGGGCTGTGTGGGGGGTCATTAGGCTGTTTGGAGGGCTGTGTGGGGGGTCATTAGGCTGTTTGGAGGGCTGTGTGGGGGGTCATTAGGCGGTTTGGAGGGCTGTGTGGGGGGTCATTGGGCTGTTTGGAGGGCTGTGTGGGGGGTCATTAGGCTGTTTTGGGGGGCTGTGTGGGGGGTCATTAGGCTGTTTGGAGGGCTGTGTGGGGGGTCATTGGGCTGTTTGGAGGGCTGTGTGGGGGGTCATTAGGCTGTTTTGGGGGGCTGTGTGGGGGGTCATTAGGCTGTTTGGAGGGATGTGTGGGGGGTCATTAGGCTGTTTGGAGGGCTGTGTGGGGGGTCATTAGGCTGTTTGGAGGGCTGTGTGGGGGGTCATTGGGCTGTTTGGAGGGCTGTGTGGGGGGTCATTAGACTGGAGGGCTGTGTGGGGGGTCATTAGACTGTTTGGAGGGCTGTGTGGGGGCTCATTAGACTGTTTGGGGGGCTGTGTGGGGGGTCATTAGGCTGTTTGGAGGGCTGTGTGGGGGGTCATTAGGCTGTTTGGAGGGCTGTGTGGGGGGTCATTAGGCTGTTTGGAGGGCTGTGTGGGGGGTCATCAGGCTGTTTGGAGGGCTATGTGGGGGGTCATTAGGCTGTTTTGGGGGGCTGTGTGGGGGGTCATTAGGCTGTTTGGAGGGATGTGTGGGGGGTCATTAGGCTGTTTGGAGGGCTGTGTGGGGGGTCATTGGGCTGTTTGGAGGGCTGTGTGGGGGGTCATTGGGCTGTTTGGAGGGCTGTGTGGGGGGTCATTAGACTGGAGGGCTGTGTGGGGGGTCATTAGACTGTTTGGAGGGCTGTGTGGGGGCTCATTAGACTGTTTGGGGGGCTGTGTGGGGGGTCATTAGGCTGTTTGGAGGGCTGTGTGGGGGGTCATTAGGCTGTTTGGAGGGCTGTGTGGGGGGTCATTAGGCTGTTTGGAGGGCTGTGTGGGGGGTCATCAGGCTGTTTGGAGGGCTATGTGGGGGGTCATTAGGCTGTTTGGGTGGCTGTGTGGGGGGTCATTAGGTTGTTTGGAGGGCTGTGTGGGGGGTCATTAGGCTGTTTGGAGGGCTGTGTGGGGGGTCATTAGGCTGTTTGGAGGGCTGTGTGGGGGGTCATCAGGCTGTTTGGAGGGCTGTGTGGGGGGTCATTAGGCTGTTTGGGGGGCTGTGTGGGGGGTCATTAGGCTGTTTGGAGGGCTGTGTGGGGGGTCATTAGGCTGTTTGGAGGGCTGTGTGGGGGCATTAGGCTGTTTGGAGGGATGTGTGGGGAGTCATTAGGCTGTTTGGAGGGCTGTGTTGGGGGCATTAGACTGTTTGGAGGGCTGTGTGGGGGCTCATTAGGCTGTTTGGAGGGCTGTGTGTGGGGTCATTAGGCTGTTTGGAGGGCTGTGTGGGGGTCATTAGGCTGTTTGGAGGGCTGTGTGGGGGGTCATTAGGCTGTTTGGAGGGCTGTGTGGGGGGTCATTAGGCTGTTTGGAGGGCTGTGTGGGGGGTCATTAGGCTGTTTGGAGGGCTGTGTGGGGGGTCATTGGGCTGTTTGGAGAGCTGTGTGGGGGGTCATTAGACTGGAGAGCTGTGTGGGGGGTCATTAGGCTGTTTGGGGGTCATTACGCTGTTTGGAGGGCTGTAGGGGGGTCATTAGGCTGTTTGGCAGATTCACTAGTAGGAACATTAGTTTGCAAGGGCTGCAACATTGTGAGATATGCTCTTCTGTGACCCAAATAATGGTTCTTTCTTTTCATTTTGTTTTGAAGGGGGGCCCCATGATTTCTATGTACACCCCTGATTTTAATCTCTGAACGTCCCTAATTCAGATTCTATCCTATGTTTGTCCCAGCCCTTGGTTCCCTTCTCCTGGAGGCTAGTGCTGTCCAGTCCAGGTGCACTGCAGCATCACACACTGACACTCCCTACTCATCTATGAATCCCATTCTCCTCTCTACGGAGGCGCGCTCGGCACAGGGCAGGCACGGCAGTGCGTGTACGTCCTGACGTCGGCACGGAGCAGGCGTGCTCGCTCGCCCAGGTCCATGATGGGAGGAGTGCGGTGATGTACGTCACGGCCAGTGTTGTGATGGGCGAGGACTGGCTGACACTTGGCCTGGCTCACTCGTCCAATAGGAAGCAGTCCGAGAGGGAGGGGTGACCCCATAGCGGAAAAGTGAGAGGCAGTAAAACGGAGGACGACCCGGAGACAACAGCTAGGAAGGAAGGAAGCGGTGGAGCGCAGGGGTAATGTGATGGGCACGGCCGTTGTCCGGATGATGGCTGGGGCTGCTTATTTCGGGCTGTCATGGCTCTGCCTCCTCCTGCTGGCACTAAGGCTGCCCGGCCCTGCGGGTGAGTACTACGGGTTGTGGTGTCCCATGCTATCATCCTGGCCCAGGAGGGGATGAGGCTGTGTGTGGGAGCTGCATTGTTCGTGACGGGCTTCCGTGGCTGTACTGTGTATACTGATGGGAGCCGTGCCGGGTTTATACCGAAGGGTCCCGTGCCGGGATTATGCCGATGGGTCCCGTGCCGGGTTTATGCCGAAGGGTCCCGTGCCGGGTTTATGCCGAAGGGAGCCGTGCCGGGGTTATGCCGATGGGAGCCGTGCCGGGATTATGCCGATGGGTGCCGTGCCGGGATTATGCCGATGGGTGCCGTGCCGGGATTATGCAGATGGGTGCCGTGCCGGGTTTATGCCGATGGGTCCCGTGCCGGGATTATGCCGAAGGGAGCCGTGCCGGGATTATGCCGAAGGGAGCCGTGCCGGGATTATGCCGAAGGGAGCCGTGCCGGGGTTATGCCGATGGGTCCCGTGCCGGGGTTATGCCGATGGGAGCCGTGCCGGGTTTATGCCGAAGGGAGCCGTGCCGGGTTTATGCCGAAGGGAGCCGTGCCGGGGTTATGCCGATGGGAGCCGTGCCGGGTTTATGCCGAAGGGAGCCGTGCCGGGGTTATGCCGATGGGAGCCGTGCCGGGGTTATGCCGATGGGAGCCGTGCCGGGGTTATGCCGATGGGAGCCGTGCCGGGATTATGCCGATGGGTGCCGTGCCGGGATTATGCCGATGGGTGCCGTGCCGGGATTATGCCGATGGGTGCCGTGCCGGGTTTATGCCGATGGGTGCCGTGCCGGGTTTATGCCGAAGGGAGCCGTGCCGGGATTATGCCGAAGGGAGCCGTGCCGGGGTTATGCCGATGGGTCCCGTGCCGGGGTTATGCCGAAGGGAGCCGTGCCGGGTTTATGCCGAAGGGAGCCGTGCCGGGTTTATGCCGAAGGGAGCCGTGCCGGGGTTATGCCGATGGGAGCCGTGCCGGGATTATGCCGATGGGTGCCGTGCCGGGATTATGCCGATGGGTGCCGTGCCGGGATTATGCCGATGGGTCCCGTGCCGGGTTTATGCCGATGGGTCCCGTGCCGGGTTTACGCCGTGTATATTTGGGGGAATCTGTCAGGATCCAGGGGGCTGGAGATGAACATGTACACAGCACCATGAATTCCACAGCATTTTACATTTACACTGTCCCCATTGGAGCTAACAATCTAGATTCCCTATCAGTATGTTAACTTCTAAATACACTTACGGTTTTCCATTTTCAGCAAACGCTCTAAAGTTCCAAAACAGCAGGTTCTTGGACCTCTCCACTTCTGCTCTGATCTTAATGCTTTGGCTGCATTATTTATTATGCTCACCTATATAGCGTACATACATTATCATCACTGTCCCCAATGGGGCTCACAATCTCTAAATTTTCTTATTGGTATGGCGTGTGGGAGGAAACCCACGCAAATGTGGGGAGAACATACAAACTCCTTGCGGATGTTGCCTTTGGTGGGATTTTAACCTAGTGATGCAAGGCTGTTCCTTGACTTGAGCGCACATCACTGATCTCAGTGCTGACGTGGACTCTACAGCTGTGATATTACCACTGCAGCCGAACCACAGAGACCAGGCAAGGGTGAATACCTGTTCTGTGTGGTATTTTGCGGAGCTTGGCTCCGCTTTCCTGAAGGTGGAAAACACCTTTAAAATGGGTTGTTGCATTAATACATATCACATGAGTTGCATAACTAAAGTCCTATAGGCTCCCAGTTGCATGTTGTTGTTCAGATGTCATGTTAGAAATCCTATAAAGGTGTTCGTTCTAGTACCTTCCCTGCCCTCTCCTCCCTCCCCAATTTAAAAAAAACAAAACTGATAAAACATATAATCTTACACTGTAATAAATCGAAATTTGGTTACCAAATAACAAATGACCATATTGTTACTAAACAAGCCTGGTACCCCAAAACTAATATAACAGCAATAAACCGCACAAAGGGATAAATATCACCAAAGGCCATATATTATCACACAGTGAGTGTAATCTATATCGTCCCTGTTTGAGGGACTCCCACCCAGCACCCTGGATCCCCTTGACCTATAAGCAGTGAATGTAGCCTATATGTCTGAAAGGTCTTCACCCGAAACATTATGTAATGCTGTACTTACCGCAATGGATATGAAATACTGACAAATCCTTTGTGAGGCATCTGAAAGTGCCTTTAGGTGTGTGGTTCCTTCATTCTGTGTGAGTATAACCACCATTATGTTACTGAACAAAATCCAGTGTACAAGGGATAAATACTGCAACATGATGATTGCTTTGTAACCAAATAATACCACCATACTGAACACTATCAAAAACCACAGCACTAACTTAATATTATCACCTGATGGTGGGAGAATGATGTGAACACTTGTGGGACTGACAAGTGTTCACATCATTCTCCTGCTATCATGCCATCATGTTTTAAAGGGACGGTGAGTGCCACCCTTTCTCTTTGGACATTTCATGATTGGACTGCTTTTCAGGTGAGCACCCGGGATCCCATATTATCGGTGTTAGTTATGCTGTTCTTAAAGGCATGCCAGTACTAGCGGAATCTGAATTTTGGTGCCAGTGTGTTTTTTTTTTTGTTTTGTTTTCTTGTTTCTTTTTAATATTCTCAACAGTGACATTATACACGGAAGCTCTGTACATCGTATAAGTGTTTACTTTACAGGTAAATCCAGTGACTTTCCAGTAGCGCATCCAAATGAAATAATGAATTTTTGCTTTTCTTTATCCAACACAAACCATTATAACTTATAGCAGGACTTGTCTCTGCAGACAGTAACACACATGCCTATATGACTGATCACTTCTACAGTACCCAACACCCTTTTCCTCCTATCAAGCATGCCTGCGCTCTGCAGTTTCTATGAAGGATGGCATGCTGGATGGCAGCGCTCAGCTGCGATCCAGCCTGTCATCTCAATGCCATCCCAGCGTGGGAGAATTCTCCTGCTCAAGCGCTGAGCGCAGGAGAATTCTCCCACGCTGTCAGTGACGTGTATGAGGTGAACTGAGTTCATTGGACATGACCTCGGCTCATCTTTATGCCGTCACAGCCAGACACTGCAGAGCGCAAGCATGCCTGTGCTTCTCAGTGTCTGCAGCATGGCAAGCTGGATGGCAGCTTTCGGCTGCAATCCAGCCTGTCATGTGAATGTAGCAGAGCTGAAGCCGTCGTGGGAACCATGGAAAGGTAAGGATGAGGTTGCTTTACTATTTTAATTTTATTGCAGAAGACATTGGCTTCAGCTGGAATGGGCGTGATGGTAAGTATGGTTTAATTTAGAACATTAAAGAATTGTGTGTTTATTTCAATTAAAGGACTTTATTCTGGGTGTTGTGTTTTTTTTTAAATACTTTACTAGAAATTCATGGCGGTCATGTCTAATATTGGCGTAACCCCATGAATTTCAGGCTTAGGGCCAGGTGATAATGCCAAGCTGGCCCTAACCTCTTTATTACCCAGTGAGCCACCGCACCAGGGCCCTGGATGAGTTGGGTACAGCGCCAGAAGATGGTGCTTCTATGATCGCGCCATTTTCTGGGGTGGCTGCGGACTGCAATTTGCAGCGGGGGGGCAGAAAGCTTGGGCCTCCCTGCGCTGCGGATTCCAGCCCCCAGCTGCCTAGTTGTACCTGGCTGGACACAAAAATAGGGCGAAGCCCCACGTATTTTTTTTTTTTTTTTTAATTATTTCATGAAATAATTTAAAAAAAATTGCCGTGGGGCTTCGCCCTATTTTTGTGTCCAGCCAGGTACATGTAGGCAGCTGGGGGCTGGAATCCGCAGCGCAGGGAGGCCCAAGCTTTCTGCCCCCCCCCCCCCCCCCCCTTCAAATTGCAGTCCGCAGCCACCCCAGAAAATGGTGCTTTCATAGAAGCGCTGTACCCAACTCATCCAGGGCCCTGGTGCGGTGGCTCACTGGGTAATAAAGGGGTTAGGGCCAGCTTGGCATTATCAGCTGGCCCTAAGCCCGAAATTCATGGGGTCACGCCAATATTAGACATGACCGCCATGAATTTCTAGTAAAGTATTTAAAAAAAACACAACACCCAGAAAAAAGTCCTTTAATTGAAATAAACACACTTTTTTTAATGTTCTAAATTAAACCATACTTGTCATCACGCCCATTCCAGCTGAAGCCAATGTGTTCTGCAATAAAAGTAAAATAATAAAGCAACCTCATCCTTACCTTTCCATGGTTCCCACGACAGATCCAGCTCTGCTACATTCACATGACAGGCTGTATCGCAGCCGAAAGCTGCCATCCAGCTTGCCATGCCGCAGACACTGAGAAGCGCAGGCATGCTTGCGCTCTGCAGTGTCTGGCTGTGACGGCATCCAGATGAGCCGAGGTCATGTCCAATGAACTCAGCTCACCTCATTCACGTCACTGACAGCGTGGGAAATTTCTCCTGCGCTCAGCGCTTGAGCAGGAGAATTTTCCCACTCTGGGATGGCATTGAGATGACAGGCTGGATCGCAGCTGAGCGCTGCCATCCAGCATGCCATCCTTCAGAGACACTGCAGAGCGCAGGCATTATGGGAACTTCCGATTCCGGTATTCGATATTCTAAAAGTATCGGAACTCCGATACCGCAAATATCGGTCGATACACGATATTTCAGTATCGGAATGCTCAACACTAATCAAGAGTCAAAATGAGACAATTACTCACGGGGTGGGGGGGGAGACCTCTTAAGAGTTTGATCAGTTGAGAAGAATCTCTAAAATAGGAGTCAAATTTTTACAAATCTGACCACTGTCACTTTGAGGTAATAACTTTGGGACGATTCAACGGATCCTGCTGATTCTGAGATTTTTTTTTTCTTGACATTGTACTTCATTATGGTGCTAAAATTTCTTCGATATGACTTGCATTTATTTGTGAAAAAATCGTAAATTTGGTGAAAATTATGTAATTTTCAAAATTTGAATTTTTATGCCCTTAACTCAGAGACATTTGTCACACAAAATAGTTAATAAATAACATTTCCCACATGTCTACTTTACATCAGCATAATTTTGTAACCAAATTTTTTTTTTTTTTTTAGGATTAAAAGTTGACCAGCTATTTCTCATTTTTCCAACAAAATTTACAAAACCATTTTTTAGGGACCACATCACATTTGAAGTGACTTTGAGGTGTCTTTATGACAGAAAATACCCAATAGTGACACCATTCTAAAAACTGCACCCCTCAAGGTGCTCAAAACCATATTCAAGAAGTTTATTAACAGGAGTTTTTGGAATGTGGAAGAAAAAAATGAACATTAACTTTTTTCACAAAAAATGTTACTTTTAGACCCGATTTTTTTAATTTTTGCAGGGGTAACAGGAAAAAATAAACCCCAAAATTTGTTGTGCAATTTCCCCTGAGCACGCAGATAACCCGTATGTGGGGGAAAAACACAGTTTGGGCGCACGACAGGGCTCAGAAGGGAAAGGAGCGCCATTTGAGTTTTGAATGTAAAATTTGCTTGAATAATTAGTGGACACCATGTTGTATTTGGAGAGCCCCTGATGAGCCTAAACAGTGGAAACCCCCCACAAGTGACACCATTTTGGAAACTAGACCCCTCAGGGAACTTATCTAGATGTGTGGTGAGCACCGTTAAACTTTTATGAACCTGGGGGTTATAACATGGAGCCGTGTAAATTGAAAAATCAAACTTTTTCCACAAAAATGTTTTTTAATTTTTTTATTTTCACAAGGGTAAGAGGAGAAAATGGAACCTAAAAACTGTTGTGCAATTTCTCCTGAGTACGCCAATACCCCATATGTGGGGAAAATACACTGTTTGGGCGCACTGCAGAGTTCAGAAGGGAAGGAGCACTGTGTAACTGTTTGAACGCAAAATTGGCTGTAATCAAGAGTGGACGCCATGTTGCAATTCGGGAGCCCCTGATGTGCCTAAATAGTGGAAGCTCCCCACAATTGACTCCATTTTGAAAACTAGACCCCCCTCAAGGATTTTATAAAGGGGTATAGTGAACATTTTGAACCCAGAGGTAAGACACAGAAGGTTATCATATTGAATAAGTCGTCATTAGTCTTGAGCGCAAGTGCTCGCTACTTGAGTTAGCATTGCTTACTCTGGTTTGCACCATGTATCACGGGTGCTCGAGTGACATGCTTGAGTCCCCGCCCCGCATGTTTCACGGCTGTTAGATACCCCCCAAAAAAAACATGCAGGGATCGCTCGTGCATGGCAGGCGATCCCAGCAATGTTTTTTTGGGCCGCGCAGCATATGGGGCAGAGACTCGAGCATGTCACTCGAACATCCGCGATACTCGGTGCATACCCAAGCACCCGATGCTAACTCAAGTAGCGAGCACTTGCGCTCAACGCTATTCGTCATATCGTCATCTTTTTTTTTTTTTTTTTTTTTTTTTTTTTCACTTTCCTACCCTTTTATTACTTTTAGGCTATGTGCCCACGATGCAGAAATGCTCCTGATTTTTTCCTGAGCGTTCCTTCTACTCCCTGGCAGAAAAAAACACATGCGGATTTTACATGCGTTTTTCTGCTAGGGACAGGCATATGTCCCGCGTTTTTCACATGCGATTTCGCATTCGGGTTGTCAAGCGCTTTCCAAGCGATTTTAGCATCACCTGGAAAAGTGCTGGACAACTTGGTCACACTATATAAGTCCATGCAACCGGCATGGATTTATATACTGTGAGCAAGTTAATAGTTAAAAAGAATGGTAAAAAATAAACATTATACTCACCTTCTGATGGGCCCCCGGTCTCCTTCTCCGGTGCGTTGGGCGGCTCGCAGTGGTCTAAAAGTTCCTTCCATGATGTAATTTAGTCATGTGACAGGTCACGCGACAGCTGACGTCAGCGGTCGCATGACTAAAGTAGCGTCCTGGTGACCCGGATGTTATCTTGACGACATCGGGTTGTCATAACAACCTCCAGGAGCCGCCGCAGACATCGCTGGCCGGAAAGGAGGCGAGTACCGGCTCTTACATCCCTCCTTGCCCCCACAATGCTGCTATCGACTTCGATCGCAGCATTGCGGGGGTTAATGTGCAGGGAGCGGTGCACATAGCATCGGGTTTCAGCTTTGACAATCAGCTAACATCCTGCGGCGATTGCCCGACACCGCTTGTATGCAGGCGTGATGGCCGCACGCGTAATAATACATACCTGGTCCATAAAGCCCAGGGTGCAGGTACGTACTGTTACTGATGTGGCCGAAAAGGGGTTAATTTTCACGGCTCAGCATTATAAAATTCTGTGAAGCTCCCCTGGGGGTTCAAGGTGCTCACCACACATCTAGATAAATTCCTTGAGGGGTCCAGTTTCCAAAATGGGGTCACTTGTTGGAGGTTTCCACTGTTTAGGCACCTCAGGGGCTCTTCAAACGCGACATTGCGACCGCTATCAACTCCAGACCATTTTTCATTCCAAAAGTCATATGGTGCGCCTTCCATTCCGGGCCCTGCCATGCTCCCAGACAGTAGTCTTTCACCACACAAGGGGTATTGGCGTACTCTAGAGAAATTGCACAACATATTTTGGGGTTCTTTTTTTTTTTTTCTTGCTACCCTTGTGATAGAATAGAATATGGGATCCAGTTTTGGGCTCCACGTTTTATAAAGGATATTCAGAAGGTGGGCAACTAGATTACAAGGGATGGAAGGCCTCTCATATATGATGAGAAGTTGGAAAAGTTATTATTATTATTATTTATTATTATAGCGCCATTTATTCCATGGCGCTTTACATGTGATAGGGATATACATAACAAAAGCATTTACATAATCTTAACAAAACGAGTCAGCGACTGGTACAGGAGGAGTGAGGACCCTGCCCGCGAGGGCTCAGTCTACAAGGGATGGGTGAGGATACAGTAGGTGAGGGTAGAGCTGGTCGTGCAGTGGTGTTTGGCTTGTTTAGCTTAGAAAAATGACAACTCAGAGGGGATCTCGTTTAAATGTGTATGTGTGGTTAGTACAAAGGACTAGCACATGACTTATCCCTTCAAAAAAACTATACATACAGTATAGACCAAAAGTTTGGACACACCTTCTCATTTAAAGATTTTTCTGTATTTCCTTGACTATGAAAATTGTACATTCACACTGAAGGCATCAAAACTATGAATTAACACATGTGGAATTATATACTTAACAAAAAAGTGTGAAACAACTGAAAATATGTCTTGTATTCTAGGTTCTTCAAAGTAGCCACCTTTTTGCTTTGATGACTGCTTTGCACACTCTTGGCATTCCCTTGATGAGCTTTAAGAGGTAGTCACCAGAAATGGTCTTCAACAATCCTGAAGGAGTTCCCAGAGATGCTTAGCACTTGTTGGCCCTTTTGCCTTTACTCTGCGGTCCAGCTCACCCCAAACCATCTTGATTGGGTTCTGGTCTGGTGACTGTGGAGGCCAGGTCATCTGGCGTAGCACCCCATCATTCTCCTCCTTGGTCAAATAGCCCTTACACAGTCTGGAGGTGTGTTTGGGGTCATTGTCCTGTTGAAAAATAAATGATGGTCCAACTAAACGCAAACCGGATGGAATAGCATGCCACTGCACAAAGTCTCCTCTTAACAGATGGTGAAGAGATGTCTGCTGCTAGAACTCTGTGTGGCATTGACCTGGTCTCTAATCTCAGCTGCTGTTAACCTGCGATTTCTGAGGCTGGTGACTTGGATAAACTTATCCTCAGAAGCAGAGGTGACTCTTGGTCTTCCTTTCCTGGGGCGGTCCTCATGTGAGCCAGTTTCTTTGTAGCGCTTGATGGTTTTTGCAACTGCACTTGGGGACACTTTCAAAGTTTGTTCAATTTTTTGCACTGACTGACCTTCATTTCTTAAAGTAATGATGGCCACTCGTTTTTCTTTACTTAGCTGCTTTTTTCTTGCCATAATACAAATTCTAACAGTCTATTCAGCTGTGTATCCACCAGACTTCTGCACAACACAACTGATGGTCCCAACCCCATTTATAAGGCAAGAAATCCCACTTATTAAACCTGACAGGGCACACCTGTGAAGTGAAAACCATTTCCGGTGACTACCTCTTGAAGCTCATCAAGAGAATGCCAAGAGTGTGCAAAGCAGTCATCAAAGCAAAAGGTGGCTACTTTGAAGAACCTAGAATATAAGACATATTTTCAGTTGTTTCACACTTTTTTGTTAAGTATATAATTCCACATGTGTTAATTCATCGTTTTGATGCCTTCAGTGAGAATGTACAATTTTCCTAGTCATGAAAATACAGAAAAATCTTTAAATGAGAAGGTCTGTCCAAACTTTTGGTCTGTACTGTATATTTGTTATGTATACGCTATGCAGTAAAGCTCTGACAAACTGAACTGGTTGTCTCCTTTTGTCTCTTCATGGATACATATTTATTTATATTTTTTCAGCTTTGAAATGTCATTGTGAACAGTGTGTGAAAGACAACCAGACCTGTGAGACTGATGGATTATGCATAGCGACTCTTCTAATCCAAGATGGCAAGGAAACCCATAACAGTTTATGTGCTGCCAAGTCAGATCTTGTACCTGTAGACAGACCGTTCATGTGTGCTTCCAACATTAATAGTGCTGTACATAATGCTGCATCTTGCTGTAGCCAAGATTTCTGCAATACCAGAATTCCATCTCCCACAGGTAAGCAAGAGACCAGTATTTCTAAAACTTTGTCAAATACCCCATAGTGACATCTTCCAATAAGGAAGTGATCATCTATAAATGTTTAACCCGATGATCAAATGCTGTTAGCTCAGACGGATATATAGAAAGACATCAAGCTATAGGCTATAACGTCTAACAAGACATGTAGTCCAGAGAGACCCAACCATTCAGAGTCTCTCACAAAAGCCTATTCTTATATAACAGTCATAGATCGTAATAGCAAGATTAGCCACTAAGAGTACCGCTAGAATATATTACTCATTTATTTTGATTAAAAAAAGAACCCCGGTGGAGGCGACATCAGTACAATATAAGATGATTCCTGAATCCTCTAATTCATTTATTTTTTTTTTATTTATTTATTTTTTTTTGTTTGCAAGGGAACCTGCTGTTATATCCCAGCCTGGGGAAGTTATTTATATATTAGTTTGTAATTTTGGAGTACTACGATCACCTGGTGATTATACTGCTAACTGCAGCTAGTTATTAAGCATATTCTCATTAACAGGTGATATGCTGAGATGAATTAGAGGATTCAGGAATCATCTTGTATTGTACTGATGTCGCCTCCACCGCGGTTCTTTTTTGAATCAAAATAAATGAGTAATATATTCTAGCGGTACTCTTAGTGGCTAATCTTGCTATTACGATCTATGACTGTTATATAAGAATAGGCTTTTGTGAGAGACTCTGAATGGTTGGGTCTCTGGACTACATGTCGTCTTGTTAGACTTTATAGCTTATAGCTTGATGTCTTTCTATATATCCACCTGAGCTAACAGCATTTGATCTTTTCACAAATTTTATGTCTTTCTATGTTATACAGTATTTGCTTGTGTGCTTTAAGACAATATTTTAATAATATCTAGTAAAGGTTATTTTTTATGGACTTTTTTTGATGTGAGATATAATTATATACCCATGAGTTTATCCTATTTCTGTAATCTGATTCAGCTAAAATGTTTCCATATTTCGGCCGACAGTCATGTGACGGCTTGTTTATTGCGGGATGAGTTGACGTTTTTATTGGTACCATTTTCAGGCACGTGACATTTTTTGATCGCTTTCTATTCCTATTTTTGGGAGGCAGAATAAACCAAAACCGACAATTCAGGAATCTTGTTTTTGTTTTGTTTTTTTATGCTGTTCTGCTTGTGGTAAAATTGATAAAGCAGCTTTATTCTTCAGGTCCAGTACATTTATAGCGGTACCACATTTATATATTTTTTTCATTTTTTGGCGCTTTTGCACAATAAAAAGTGTTTTATAGAAAGAATTGTTTTGTATTGCTTTTTTCTGTGAGCTATAACTTTTTTATTTTTCGGCTGATGGAGCTGTGATGGTGGCTTGTTTTTTTGCAGGACAAGATGACGTTTTCAGCGGTACCATTTTTATTTACATTTTGTCTTTTTGATCGCGTTTTATTCCATTGTTTGGCGATATGATGGTAAAGCATCGTTTTTTATTTATTTTTTTTACCATGTTCTCTAAAGGAGTTAACTAATTACTTCGTTAGGAGTTAGCTAATGACCCAAGACTAATATCCTCAATAATCCGAACCTCCCACTCCCGTCTCTAAGATTACTTGCTGGGCCAATTTTTTGCAACACCCTACCCAGGACAATTTGATTAAACCCCGATACCCAAAGTTTTAAGCGCGCCCTAAAAACTTTCTTTAGACTGGCTTATCGCCTCCCCACACTTACCTAACTGTCCCTGTTTTGCCCATACAAAATTTTCTTCAAAACCAGGACCTTAGTATCATCTGTTCACACACATCCCCATGCATTTAACAGCCCCCTGTGTCTGTACTTCCACACATAACGGCTGGTTACCTGTTTATGCAGCATTATGTGTATATCCTATTTATTGTATTGATGGTTGGACCATACAACACAAGCAATTTACCTTTTCACCATTCGTATTTCCCCTATTTCCTCATAGATTGTAAGCTTACGAGCAGGGCCCTCACTCCTTTTGGTATACGCTGATTTATGTGTTGCTCTGTAATGTCATGTTAATTTTGTCCGAAGGCGGGGACAGTGATGCTAGCTTTGTTAGGCACCTAGCTCACGTGTCACAACACCGCATGAGAGGTGAGTATGAGCTTTTTTTATTTGATCGGGGCCAAGTGTGGGGGTATGACAAGGAATTGTCCAAGTAATGGACTACTTCTTTAATCTTCAGTGCCATGAAAAAAAGCAGCTGTGAGGATTAAGGCCTCTTAATAAGATAAGATAAGATATACTTTATTTATCCCGGAGGAAATTGCGGTATCACAGCAGCAGAACACAGATCTCGAACATGACACATATGATAACATAACATTTGGAATGCTTTAGACATTGCTTTTCAGACATTTGTTAAACACCCCCATAGCTGTTGGAACAAACGATCTCCTGTATTTTTCCTTTTTACACCTTAGTTGTATTAGGCGATTGCTGAATGTGCTCTTCTGTTTCGCAAACAGTTCATAAAGCGGGTGTGTGTTGTTGCCCATTATAGCTCTGCACTTCTTCTTAATCCTATCCTCTACCACCTCTTCAAAAGTCCCAAGCTGTAGGCCCACCGTCGCGCTAGCCTTCTTTATAAGTTTGTTGAGCTTGTTGGCGTCAGCAACACGCACACTGTTACCCCAGCAAATTATTGCCGCAAAGGTGGCACTAGCCACAATGGATTGGTAGAACACCTCAAGTATTTTGCCACACACATTAAAAGACCTTAACTTCTTTAGGAAGTACAATCTACTCATCCCCTTCTTGTAGACCTTCTCCATGTGGCACTTCCAGTCTAGCTTGCTATCCAGGTAAACCCCCAAATATTTGAAACTGTCCACCATCTCCACATCCTGACCGTCAATGGTAACAGGTAGGCATACCTTCTTGCACCTTCCATAGCTCATCACCAACTCCCTGGTTTTCTTAACATTTAGTTCTAGATGGTTAGCCTGGCACCATACTACAAAGTCCGCAACCACCCTTCTATATTCCTCTTCATCCTGGTCCTTCCCAATACCGCCAACTATCACAGAGTCATCCGAGTACTTCTGGAGGTGACAACGGTCTGATTTATACTGAAAGTCAGCTGTGTACAATGTAAAGAGGAATGGCGACAGCACTGTTCCCTGCGGGGCTCCGACACTGCTCAGTACACTATCTGACGTAGCCGTCCCCCACCTAACAAACTGTGGCCTATCCGACAGGTAGTCAATTATCCAATTCACAAGTCCCTCATCCACCGCCATTTTAATCAACTTTCCACGCAGTAAGAGTGGCTGTAATGTGTTGAACGCACTAGAGAAATCAAAGAACAAAGCACGCACTGTGGTTCCATCATTGTCCAAAAAGGAATGTACTGTTTGTAGCAGAGACGCTATAGCATCGTCCACCCCCAGTCCCTGCCGGTACGCAAACTGAAGAGCATCAGTATGCGCCATCACCCTCGGACACAAGTGAGCAAGTACTATTCTCTCCAAGGACTTCATCGCATGCGATGTTAAGGCCACCGGTCTATAGTCCCCCGGGGAAGCCGGGAAGGCTGCTCTAAAAACGGCTTGTTGGTGTTGGTTAAAGAGGTTAATATAATACTTTTGTTTTAGGGTACATGCCCACGATCTGGAATAGCGTTTTGGACGCAGCTTTTTTGAGCTGCATTCTTCTTTGCAAGCACAGTGAGTGGAATTTATAGAAATCCCATGCCCACTGTGCTGCGTAAACTCTCCTCGCTTACGAGCCGCAGCATGTTAATTTTTGTAGCGTAGATGCTAGTCTCCTCTGTGTATTTTCCCTATAGACTTTCATTTAGATGCAGTAAATCCGCATGGTTAACTAAACACATGCATTTTAAAGTGCTTAATTTGAACACAGCATTTTGGACGCAGCGAAAATACAAAGCATCCAAAACTCTAATACCTGATTGTGGGCACGTACCCTTACATGGAATTGTGGTTTTAATTCTCCCCACTGGTAGATCTGGAAAAGAGTGTGTCTTGTTAGTGAGATGCGTATCCTTTCATGATCTGCCAGGCATTACAGGCCTTGACTAAGGAGTTCTAAGGTCAGAAATGCATTGCCTGGAAATGACTATTTATTTGTTAAAAACAAGCAAACAGGAGTAGCAATAGCGCTCATACTATGTATGAAAATATTCTGGTAAGAAAAAACTCATAATCATAAAAGTAGCTTGTGTCAAATTAGTGCACACCAAGTAAGAATAGCAACAAACTGTAATAGTCAACACTATACTCGACGAGGTCCATCTGCGCTAGCTCACGCTATAGTCTTCTAATCACACTATCCAAATGGACTCTATCCAGGCTAACAATGTGTGCGTCAATGACTAGGTATAACACATACTGTTGTGTTGCTTCTGAAGATAGAAAAGCTAAATAAAATATCCATATATATCAATATATCAGGGCTCGACAAACCCAGGCGCCTGGTCGCCAGTGGCGCCTAGAAAATGTTGTCTGGCGCCTAGCCCACACACCCGCCCGCCCACTCACTGTCGGGGCCCGGGCCCACACACCCGCCCGCCCACTCACTGTCGGGGCCCTGGCCGCTTCCTCGGCACCTGTTCAGGGACGCAGGCGCTGCTTGATTGCCGGCACTCCCCCCAGACATGGCCGCGCGCTGTCCGGCTGTGTCTGCTAGTAATGACACGGCAGGGGCGACGGCACTGCACCTTTTAATTGTGCTTGTGTGTCGCTCCTGCCGCGTCATTACTAGCAGACACAGCCGCACAGCGCGCGGCCATGTCTGGGGGAGTGCCGGCAATCAAACATCGTCGGAGCGGAGGTCCTGCACAGATGGGCGGGAGGGGCCCGGACCCGACCGCAAGTGGGCCCCTCTGATGTTCCAGGGCCATGAAGTCTGTGACACGCCGGGGGCCCTGCACTGCCCCATACCCGAGGAGCTGCTGGACAGGACACTGGACCGGGGACAGGTGAGTGAGGCTTCCCCAATCCCCATATTAAAAATATTAGTAATGGGTCTGTGTGAGTGCATGTATGTGAATGTCAGTGTATATGACTGTGTATATATATATTTGTCTGTTTTATCTATGTGTATGTCTGTGTACATATGTCTGCGTACCGTGTGTGCGCGCGCATATGTCTGCGTATGTGAAGGATGAGGGGGCAGGCTGGGCCATGTGTAATAAATATATATATATATATTTATTTCTCCGCCGTATCTGTGCATCATGAATCGTGTATGTGTTAAAAGGGCCCACTGAGACTCTTTCGCCCGGGGCCCAGAAAAACCTGGAGCCGGCCCTGGGGGGAAGGATCGCTGTGGCCGGGGGCCCGTTCTCATCTCCCGCTACCTGTGTAAGTACATACAAAGGCCGTGCTCCCCGGGGAGACGCCGTGTGTGAGGGGGTCTATATGTACAGTTTGTCAACAAAAAAAATTCTGGCTCCTAAATTTTTTGGCTGGCTCCTAGATTCTGAACAACTTTGTCGACCCCTGCAATATATATTATAATATAATATATATCTTGTGTTTCCTTACAGTTACATCACACAAACCTTCAACCACTTTTACTCCAGTGGAGTTGGCAGCCATCATTGCTGGTCCTGTATGTTTCATCTGCATTCTACTGATGATCGTCTTGTACATTTGCCATAACCGTACAGTTATCCATCATCGGGTTCCTAATGAAGAAGACCCTTCATTGGATCGTCCGTTCATATCTGAGGGGACAACGCTTAAAGATTTAATATATGATATGACCACTTCTGGATCTGGCTCAGGTATGTTTTCTTAATTTAATGGGATGAATTACATCTAAACAATGCGTGTATTTAGAGGGGCATTTTTTTTTTACTTTGCCTTCATATGAATATTAGTTAATTTGAGATGAATTCACTTGTTCTAGAAGTGCTTCAGCAGGAAGCACCAGTACCTCAATACATGAGTGGTAACTAGTGTTGAGCATTCCGATAACGCGAATATCGGTCGATACCCGATATTTCAGTATCGGAGTTCCGATACGGAGTTCCGATACTTTTAGAATATCGAATACCGGAATCGGAAGTTCCCATAATGCCTGCGCTCTGCACCCTTCCTGGGCTATTAATATCAGCCCCCAGCTGTCTGCCTAGCCTTTGCTAGCTATTAAAATAGGGGGGATCCCACGTCATTTTTTTTGGGGTCCCCCATTTTAATAGCTAGTAAAGGCTAGGTATTCAGCTGGGGGCTGATATTAGTAGCCTGGGAAGCTCCGTGGGTATTACCCCCTTCCCAGGTTTCAAACATCTGCCCCAGCCGTCTGCTTAACCTCCGCTAGAGACTAAAATTACGGGGAACCTCACGCTAATTTTTTTTTTTTTAATAAATCCTTTATTTTAACACTAAATGACAAGTACAGTAATCAACACTGTCACTGTACTTCATATATATGTGACTGACATGTTTCTATCTATCTAATATATGTGATTCTCTATTCTTTCTATTCTAAATTGTCGGGTACCGGTGTATGCCGCTGCTGAATTGCCGGCTTTTCATGTTTCACTGGGAGTACTGTTCCCATCGATTTGGGCAACCACCTCCCCCAATACATTCTACATTATTCTTAGTTGTTTTCCTTCATGTAGAATTAACCTACAAGGAAAGAAAGGGTTTATTTTCATTCCGATATTTCTGTCCCATTGACTTGCATTGGTTTCCGGTATCGGAATCGGCGATATCCGATACTTTTTGAGTATCGACCCGATCCAATCCGATATTTCCTGATATCGGAAGGTATCGCTCAACACTAGTTGTAACATATGAGTCACAGTTGAGGTTTTATTAAGAAAATAGGTAAATGTTTGTGTAACTGCTGCCATCACATTTACTAATAGTAATTTAGTGTATTTTAGGGCCATAGGACACTCCTTGCCACAAGATGCACTCCAGGTTTAGTCAGCAGAAAATGGGGAAAACCTATTTCCTACTAACTTAAAATTTCCTTGACCATGTGACATGGAGGGGGCAATAACACAAATTTTATTGCATTAGGGTAAAATAGGGAGATCTATTGTTTGTGCTTCTCTGTAGTATTTTATACACACAGCTTTACAGAACTCACATTATTTATGCTCTATGCAGTTTTAACTGCTGTGCTATATACACATAAACGCACAGCTCTGATACACGTACAGTTGCTTGCAAAAGTATGCACCCCCCTTGACTTTTTACCTATTTTGTTATATTACAACATGTTTTAATATTTTTTAATCTTGATTTGTGTGTGATGCATCAGCAATAAATAGTCTAACTTGGTGAAGTGAAAAAAAAAATATAGACAAAAATGTAATATATACTATCAAATAACTAAAAATTGCCATGTCCACATCCGATTTATGATTGTTTGCAGCCACCCTTAAATGGACAGCAGCAATTGTGACAGGGCCTAGCATGCCACTGAATCTGGGTGACCCCCGAGACTTTCCCGGCCTGGAGTCATCATGACAGCAATCAGCAAAGTGTTATTGCAATTCTGAGGTGCCCATTGGGGATAGAGAGCCCCAGCTTTTACAGCAGGGTGTTAACTATAATATGCTTCTGACACTCCTTGGACTTGGTGAAAATTAGAATCTAAACTTAGTTTTATTCAACTATATAGCAACTATTCCATGATGTAGCAAGTTTATCATACCATACCATGTCCTCTTTGAGTAGTTAAATAGCAGTGTATTTGGTATTTACTGTGAGAGAATAATATAGTAATATATTTATATTATAAATGAATATAATTATACATATATTTATATAATATATTAGCTATTGAACCCACTCTACGCCTGGGTGGCGAGCATTTTTATTGGTATATGGTCTCCCATCCTGTTATGTGCTGCCCCCTTGCATACAAAAGAAAAAAAAAATCTCCCTTGCAGTTCGTCCTCGATCTCCGGCGAGTCTGGAGGAGGAGTGTGGAAACTGAGTTTGCGCCTGCACATTGCGCAATCTCTGGCGCCATTCTGTTAGACAAATTTGCACACTGCAAATTTGTCTTCAACAAAATGGTGCCGGAGATTGCGCTATGCGGACAGAGGAATGCATCTACTGTATGTGTATGTACATATACCGTACAGACCAAAAGTTTGGACACACCTTCTCATTTAAAGATTTTTCTGTATTTTCTTGACTATGAAAATTGTACATTCACACTGAATGCATCAAAACTATGAATTAACACATGTGGAATTATATACTTAACAAAAAAGTGTGAAACAACTGAAAATGTGTCTTATATTCTAGGTTCTTCAAAGCAGCCACCTTTTTGCTTTGATGACTGCTTTGCACACTCTTGGCATTCTCTTGATGAGCTTCAAGAGGTAGTCACCAGAAATGGTCTTCCAACAATCTTGAAGGAGTTCCCAGAGATGCTTAGCACTTGTTGGCCCTTTTGCCTTTACTCTGCGGTCCAGCTCACCCCAAACCATCTTGATTGGGTTCAGGTCTGGTGACTGTGGAGGCCAGGTCATCTGGCGTAGCACCCCATCATTCTCCTCCTTGGTCAGCCCTTACACAGCCTGGAGGTGTGTTTGGGGTCATTGTCCTGTTGAAAAATAAATGATGGTCCAACTAAACGCAAACCGGATGGAATAGCATGCCACTGCAAGATGCTGTGGTAGCCATGCTGGTTCAGTATGCCTTCAGTTTTGAATAAATCCCCAACAGTGTTCCAGCAAAGCACCCTCACACCATCACACCTCCTCCTCCATGCTTCACGGTGGGAACCAGGCATGTAGAGTCCATCCGTTTACCTTTTCTGCGTCGCACAAAGACACAGTGGTTGGAACCAAAGATCTCAAATTTGGACTCATCAGACCAAAGCACAGATTTCCACTGGTCTAATGTCCATTCCTTGTGTTCTTTAGCCCAAACAAGTCTCTTCTGCTTGTTGCCTGTCCATAGCGGTGGTTTCCTAGCGGCTATTTTACCATGAAGGCCTGCTGCACAAAGTCTCCTCTTAACAGTTGTTGTAGAGAAGTGTCTGCTGCTAGAACTCTGTGTGGTATTGACCTGGTCTGTAATCTGAGCTGCTGTTTACCTGCGATTTCTGAGGCTGGTGACTCAGATAAACTTATCCTCAGAAGCAGAGGTGACTCTTGGTCTTCCTTTCCTGGGGCAGTCCTCATGTGAGCCAGTTTCTTTGTAGCGCTTGATGGTTTTTGCAACTGCACTTGGGGACACTTTCAAAGTTTTCCCAATTTTTCGCACTGACTGACCTTCATTTCTTAAAGTAATGATGGCCACTCGTTTTTCTTTACTTAGCTGCTTTTTTCTTGCCATAATACAAATTCTAACAGTCTATTCAGCTGTGTATCCACCAGACTTCTGCACAACACAACTGATGGTCCCAACCCCATTTATATGGCAAGAAATCCCACTTATTAAACCTGACAGGGCACACCTGTGAAGTGAAAACCATTTCCGGTGACTACCTCTTGAAGCTCATCAAGAGAATGCCAAGAGTGTGCAAAGCAGTCATCAAAGCAAAAGGTGGCTACTTTGAAGAACCTAGAATATAAGACATATTTTCATTTGTTTCACACTTTTTTGTTAAGTATATAATTCCACATGTGTTAATTTATAGTTTTGATGCCTTCAGTGTGAATGTACAATTTTCATAGTCATGAAAATACAGATTTTTCTTTAAATGAGAAGGTGTGTCCAAACTTTTGGTGTGTGTGTATATGTAGATAGATATAGATTTGTCTGGTTGCCCTCATGAACCTAAGTATATCAATAAAGACGAAGTGGTAGTTTGGGCTTCTTACCTGTACATGGCATATGGGCAGTGAGTACGTTGCGTACATGACATTAAAACGTACGACCCTTTCCATATGCGGTGGCAGTTTTCAATGTCTTGGGTGTGTCGACTAGCATCTTTTTTTTTTTTTTTTTTTTTGAAACACATGTTTTTGTGGGTTAGGAAGTTAGGGTTAAAGGTTTTTATCAGCAATTTTTCCATTTCCAACAAAATTTACAAAACCATATTTTTTTTTTTAGGGACCACATCACATTTGAATTGACTTTGAGGGGCCTATATGATAGAAAATACCCAGAAGTGACACCATTTAAAAACTTCACACTTTAAAGTGCTGAAAACCACGTTCTAGAAGTTTATTAACCCTTTAGGTGCTTCACAGGAATTAAAGCAATGTGTAAGGAAAAAATGAACATTTTAAGTTTTCCCACAGAAATGTTGCTTTTAGTCCCAAATTTTTATTTTTTCACAGGGGTTACAGGAGAAATTAAACCCCAAAACTTGTTGTGCAATTTCTCCTGAGCACAGCAGTTCCCCTTGTGTTGAACAAAACTGCTGTTTGAACACAAAGTAGAGCACAAAAGGGAAGGCGCACTATTTGAGTTTTCGACCGCAGATTTGGCCAGAATAGACACTGGATGCCATGTTGCATGTGATGAGCCCCCAAGGTGCCAAAAAGCAAAAAAAAAAAAAAAACCCACAAGTGACTGCATATTGTAAACACCCCTCAAGGAATTTGTCTAGAGGTTTGGTGAGCATCTTGAACCCGCGGGTGCTTCATGGAATTTAAAAAAAATTGGACCATGAAAATGAAAAATAACACCTCCCATCCCCCCCCACCCCACAAAAATGTTGCTTTAGGTTCACATTTTTCATTTTCACAAGGGTAACATGAGAAAGACAGTGCAATTTCTCCTGATTACGCCAGTGACTCATATGTTGGGGAAAAATACTTCTTGGCCACACAGAGCTACAAAAGAAAGTAGTGCCGTTTTGGGATGACTTGCCTTGTATGGTTTGCAGGCATCATGCTGCTTTTGGTGTGCCCTTGTACTGCTAGAAGAGCAGTTAGACCCCCACAAATGATCTCATTTTGGAAACTACACCTCTCAAGGAATTCATCTAGTGATGCGTTTTTTTTTTTTTTTTTGTCTTTTTTTTATTATAACGCCTGCATGTGAAAATTAAAAATTACATTTTTTACACAAATGGTTTTGGCCCCAAATTTTTATTTTCAAAACAATAGGTAGAAATGGACTTAAACATTTTCTAAAGCAATTTCTTTCGAATGCAGCAATACCTTATATGTGGGCATACGAAGGACTTAGAAGAGAGAGAGTTCCTTTTGACTTTTAGGGAACAGATTTTCAGAGCCCCTAAGCATTCAAAATAGCAGAAATCTGTAAAAAGTAACCCTATTTTGCAAATTACACTCAAATCTAGGGGTGTAGTAACTATTTTGACCCCACTATCTTATTCCAGAAATAAGTGTGCTGTGAAAATTGCAAATAAGCCATTTCAGTGCCCAATACTTAGTGCCCAACTTGTGCTTTCGGATACATGTGCCCCATAGATTGTTAAAAGCATTGTACAGGACCTAAAAATTGACAACTCATCTCACTATAAGATTGGTGGGGGTCCGTCACTCTAACTATCAGCTGAAACTGCTTCAGCAGCATCCCGAACTATGGCTATGTCCACACTGTGCTTGCGGACATTGTTGGGTGCATACGTTCGGGTGGTATGCGCCCATCAGTGTGCACTGTCAGGATGGATCCCGAAGCATCCGTCCACCATAGGGATCCACAACAAAGACATGTATCGCCTGATATACATCTCCTTGCTGGTTCCCCTGTATAGGAACATGCAATCTGCTGCTCTTTCCTATACCTTTATATAAGTGCATGTGGGTCACATGGAGACTGGAAGATCAACTTTTAGCCTGCGTCTTGGGAATGGTCGACCATGGTGACGTTACAGTTTACATCTGGAAAAGTTTTAAGTGATGTACGGGCTATATACAACAACCCTGTACATAGCATTGTGGCCGCTGCCTGAATACTGAAGTATATTCACTTCAATGGGAAATAAAGCTCCGTACTCCTCTACTAAGCAATGTGCAGGGCTGCTGTGTTCTGCTCGTACATCGCTTCGGTCCGGCCGCTATCGGAGCAGTTTTCAGCTGATTAGTGGGTGTGCTCGTGTCAGACCCCACCGATCTTACATTGAAGAACTATCCAGCGGACATGTTTCTATATCTAATCTATGTGTGATGCTCTATTCCTTCTTGTCTAAATTGTCGGGTACCGGTGTATGCCGCTGCTGAATTGCCGGCCGGCTTTTTTAAAGAGAGCGTCTTCTGAGCAGTTTGTCAGCTTTTGTGTTTCTATGTGTTCTTGTTTGCCTGCCATTGGTTTTAACGGTGTTCTAAGGTGTTCGACGAACAGTTTCACGAACATCCCGGTGTTCGATGAACCGAACCCGAACACTACGGGGGTGGCTCAACACTACTTATAACATGTAACAGATCAGTGTGCTTGTAACTCCTTTTATTACACCCTGCTTGTGTTATCTGTTGAGATGAGTAGGAGAAAGAATTCAAACATAGCGACAAGCTAAAAGACTTCACTAGGGGGGATCCTCCAGAAACTTCCAGATTATGGAAAGGCACAATATTCTCGACAATCAAAACCACTGAACAATGTAAGAGTCATATGTCGAATGATGAGGGAGGGGGGGTGTCGTGGGATGTTCTGAGACGTTGTGCCTGTTCCAAATTAAAATAGTAAAATTCATATACATGCACGGAAGAACTACACTGATACTTTTGAGCATCAGGGAAGGTCTGCCTTTATTACATCTTTGGTCCGGGTTTTATAGTTTAATAGTCATATATGGTAACAATATGATTGGCTCAGCTTATCTCTACATATGTGCTGGCATTAGCATACATGCATCTCATTGGCTAAAGGTAATTCTGTCTACACCCATCTTTTGGATTTTAGGAATGTCTCACTTTCTAGTTTCTTTTCTCTTTCCTATGTTTTCTATAAGTCTTCAGACAGACATTCCTAAGGGACCCCTTATCTAAAAACACATACTGGCTCAAACTACATTTAAGAAATCAAAAGATGGACTTAGGCAGTGTGCCCACGTAGCGTTTTTCAAGCGTTTTTGATGCGGAATTTCCGCAGCGGAAACGCTTGTAAAACGCTTGGTAACCCGCACCCCATGGTCCCCAATGGGATTCCGCAAGTTCTATGCACATGCTGCGTATTTTTCCGCAGCGTTTATGCTGCGTTCAAAAATCCGCAGCATGTCATTTAATTTTGCGTTTCCGCAAGCGGAATTGCCTTTGTCCAATGCATAAAAAACGCAAGGCAATTCCGCATGTGGAAAATGCGTGATAAACGCGCGAAAAATGCACGATAAACGCGTGCGGAATTCCGCATGCGTTTTTCCGGGAGAGGACTTGCATTTATGAAGCAGAAATTTTCTGCTTCATAAATGCAACGTGGGCACATAGCCTTAGAATCTCCAAGATGGAGTCAGGATACATACATATAAATCCTGCTCTCACAATTCCCTTCTCTTGTTGCAGTGGATGGCTGTTCCAGCTAAAGTGCCCTTCTACAGACTCCCCCAGATATGAGTTAGTGGTGGTAATGGAACTGCAGTAGGAGGAACCTAAATGCTTTAGATCAATGGTACATGCTAAACTCTGGAAACAAGTGTAATTCCCCCCATTGGCCTTTACACTTTCAGGGTTGATAAGGGGATACAACTGCAGGAGCAGTATTTTATTTTCCTTCTGTAGCAGAAAATGCCAGAATTGGGCAGGAGAAAGAAATGAGGTTTGTCTAGTCGCTTATAGGGAAGGACACCAAGAATAAGTCTTTGGAAGTATTAAGTTGCGGGCGATCGGTCCCTGTTATCCTTAAGATAAGTGTCCTAATCGGTCAGTGCCCCCCAGGATATTTATGCCTATAACATATATAGTCCTGCGCCTGTGATACAAGGGTTCTTTATCATCAAATATATGGCAAGACTGTTGTTAGACTTAAAAGTAAGGCAGGATCCTACTGTTCCACGTTTGGAAACATATTCTGGTTGTAGCATAGTCATTCTAGTAAGGAGGCTTCTACCCATGCTGTCCGTCTTTTTTCATGCTACAGAAGGATTGTAGGCCCAGTCTTCCCCAATGTTCCACTCCACCATACTCCAGGACTTAGAATCAGACCCATAGCCAGTATTGGTGGTGGTGACATACAGTTGTACTCAAATTCTGCCGGGGTATGTTAACTTTTTTCTTTTCTTGGCCTTGTTTCAGAGAATATGAATTCTATAACCATGAGTGGAGAAAAAAGTTTTTTTTATTGGTTGGGTGAAGCCATTTATTGTCTAACTACTGTGTTTTCTCTTTTTAAATCTTAATGACAACCAAAAACATCCAAATGACCCTGATCAAAAGTTCACATACCCCAATTCTTAATACCGTGTATTGCCCCCTTTAACATCAATGACCACTTCAAGTCTTTTGTGGTAGTTGTGGATGAGGTTCTTTATTTTCTCAGATGGTAAAGCTGCACATTCTTCTCGGCAAAAAGCCTCCAATTCCTGGGCTGTCTAGCATGAGCTGCGTGCTTGAGATCTCCCCAGAGTGGCTCAATCATATTGAGGTCAGCAGACTAAGATGGCCACTCCAGAACCTTCACTTTTGTTCTGCTATAGCCAATGACAAGTCGACTTTGCCTTGTGTTTTGGATCGTTGTCATGTTGGAACGTCCCACTTAGTCCCATGCGTAGCTTTCTTGCTGATGAGTGCAAATTTGCCTCCAGTATTTGCTGATAACATGCTGCATTCATCTTTCCTTCGACTTTTACCAAGTTTCCTGTGCCTTTTGTAGCTCACACATCCCCAAAACATAAGTGATCCACCTCCGTGCTTTACTGTAGGAATGTGTTCCTTTCCTCAGGCCTTGTTGACCTCTCTCCAAATGTAACGTTTATGGTTGTGGACAAAATGTTAAATTTTGGTCTCATCACTCCAAATTACCTTGTTCTAGTAGTTTTGAGGCTTGTCTCTGTGCTGTTTGGCGGATTGCAGGCGATATACTTTTGGACATTTGTGCAGTAATGGCTTTCTTCTGGCGACTCGACCATGCAGCCCATTTTTTCTTCAAGTGCCTCCTTATTGTGCTTCTTGAAACAGCCACACCGCTAGTTTTCCTGAATTTCAGCTGATGTTTGTGGGTTTTTCTTTGCATCCCGAAAATTTTCCTGGCAGTTGTGGCCGACATTATTTTTTATTTTTTTTTTTTGTCTCCCTGACCGTTGTTTGGTTTTTACAGACCTCCTGATTTTCCATTTGTTAATCACAGTTTGAACGCTGCTGACTGGCATTATCAATTCCTTGGATATCTTTTTGCAGCACTTTCCTGTGTTTTACAGTTCAACTACCTTTTCTCTTTCCCCATGACGGCACCACGGAGAGAGGGGTTCCGCCCTTCAAGGATAGGAAACCTACAGATAAAAAGGGCGGCACCTCTCTCCTGCATCAGTTGGTTTCCTGTCCTTGACGGGACCTACAGATGAAAAATCCTGAAAAAAGAAGAAAGAAGATTTTACTTACCAGGCCCGACCAGTCCGGCTCAGGCAGCGGGGGTTCCCTGCCTCTTCTGGTGCGGTGTCCTGAAGTGCTACAGCTGGGGTCAGCAGGCCTCTAGGGTGGCAGGGAGACGCGAAACAAGCGTGGTCTCCTGTGGCGTCGGGCCCAGGCAGTAAGTATAGGGGACCGGGGCTCGGGTTGAGAGTAGGCCTGAGCCCTGGGTCAGGGCCTGGGCCTTCTGCAGCGCGCGCCCCGCATGCTTGCCGGATAGCAATTCGGCGTTTGGGCGGGTGCGCACGCGCTGACGCTCCCCCACGCGTGCGCCGGAAGTGACGCGAAGGCGCCCGGAAGTGACGCGGCCGCAGGTCCCTATGGGAGCGGCAAGTTCAAACGCGCGCGCGCGTGGGAAAGGTAATATGTAGGACACAGAGGGGGGCACTCCCCGCATCGGTGTTGGAGGGAGAGGGGGCGGTCCCCTGCATAGCTTAAATAGCCAGGGAAGCAATGGGAAAATGCTTCCTGGCATACGTTGAAATCAGCAGTATGAGTGACCAGGAGGTGCAGTCCCTGCGCCCCCACTCACCATCACCATAGCCTCAGAGGAAACGCACGAAAGGACCTTCCTGCGGCCCTCATCGTCAACATACTCAAGGTGACGGAGGAAGCAGTCGGTCCGGCAGGTCTTCACAGCGTGGCGAAGATTCCGGCATGGCATCAGCCTCGGCGAAAGACCCAGCTACCAGAGCAGGTTCCTCTTCGAATGCGGTGTTCCTCTCTCTTTCATCTGGGCGGTAAGTGATCTTCGTGAAAGCTCACTTGTAACTTGGGCCCTACCCCCTCTCTTTTTTCTTCCTAGGGAAGGAAGAGCACGGGGAAATTTAAACACAGGGCCTGCGCACTTTGCGCAGCGGATCTACCCACCACCTGCCAAAAGAGACTATGTAGCTCATGCATCGAGCAAACTATCTGTGAGGAGACCCCTAAGTTTGCTACCGATCTCAGATCCCTGATAAAATCGCAAGTCGAAGATACCTTTTAAATCCTTCCAAAAGGGGGGGAAGAAGCATAAAAAAAACTAGGTACCTTTCCCCGGAGTCAGAGTCTAGTAAATCAGATGAGGAAGTTGCAGTATCTGAATCATCCTGTTCATCATCTGCTTCCTCATTTTCAGAGGACGGTGGTCGTAACGGTTTCCCTATAGACGGAACAGATGGCTTAATCAAAGCAGTTAGGTCCACCATGAGGTTTGTAGATCCTCATCCCAAAAAGTCCATCCAAGAGATAATGTTCAGTGGCTTAGGTCAGAAAAGAAAGACATCCTTCCCTCTTAATGATCAGGTACACGATCTGATTAAGAGAGAATGGAAGAAACCAGAGAGGAAAGGGTTGTTGGCCCCAAAAAGGAAATACCCCTTTGAGGACCCTGTATGCTCTTTCTGGAATAAAGCGCCAAAAATTGACGTGGCGATAGCAAAAGCTTCTAAAAAATATGCCCTACCGTTTGAAGACATGGGGGTACTCAAAGACCCTATGGACAAAAAAGCGGACTCCTTTCTGAAAGGAGCCTGGGAAGCGGCGGTGGGGGGGGGGGTAAAACCTGCAGTGGCAGCCACTTGTACAGCCAGATCCTTGATGGTTTGGCTGGACCAGCTGGAATCTCAGCTAAAAGACAAGGCTTCAAGGGAGGATATTATAGGGACCATCCCTGTGATGAAAGGCGCAGTGGCTTTTCTGGCAGACGCCTCAGCCGACTCCGTCAGACTGGCAGCCAGAGCAGGGAGTTTTTCAAATGCAGCTAGGCGGGCTCTATGGCTCAAATGCTGGCCAGGCGACCTCCAGACAAAATCCAAACTGTGCTCCATCCCGTGTGAAGGGGAATTTTTGTTCGGATCTACCCTGGATGACATCCTGGATAAAGCCGGGGATGACAAACGATTTCCGGTCCTCTCCGGTTCATCATTCAGGAAGGGTTTTCGGAGCAAAAAATTCATGCGAAGGAGGCCCCCCAAAGATCAGGATAGGTGGGAAGATAGGAGACAGAGGAAGGCCAAGGGGTTTATGTTCAACAGGCCCCTTAGTGACAGCAAGAAGCCCGCCCAATGAAACGCAGCCCCAGGTGGGGGGGGGGGACTGCTCCATTTCCTCCCAGCCTGGGAAAAGATTTCAAATGTGGGCTGGATTTTGGGCCTGATAAAATCTGGGCTAAAACTCCAGTTCCTCTCCACTCCCCGAGGAAATTTCACAGTAACCCCCGTAAGGTCCTCAGTGGTAGAGCAGTTGGCTCTAGAACAGGAAGTCCTAGACCTAGTGGACAGAGCGGTCCTGCAGGAGGTCCCATCTCAGGAGGCAGGCGAGGGTTTTTACCCCCCCCTATTCCTCAGGAGAAAACCGGACGGTACACTCAGGACTATCGTGAACCTGAAGAAATTAAACAAGTTCTTGAATATACAACCTTTCAAGATGGAGTCAATAAAAACTTGTGTGAAATTCCTGTTTCCAGGCTGTTTCATGACGGTCTTAGACCTAAAAGACGCCTACTATCATGTCCCCATTCACAGGGACTACCAGAAATTCCTGAGGGTAGCTATACCAATAAGGGGCACAATCAGACACTTCCAGTATGCGGCTCTTCCCTTCGGGTTAGCAATAGCCCCCAGAGTCTTCACGAAAGTGGTGTCGGAAGTCATGGCTCATCTGAGGGAGAGGAACATCCTGATAGTCCCATACCTGGACGATCTACTGGTTATAGGCAACTCGTTCAGCCACTGCAAAGACCAGCTAGCAGTAGTCATGGATTCTTTGACGAGTTTGGGATGGCTTCTAAATCTAAAAAAATCCAGATTGGAGCCAGTTCAGCTGCAGGAATACTTAGGTATCCTGTTAGATTCAAGGAGTCAGGAATGCCGTCTTCCGGAAGAGAAAGTCCAAAATATGATAGCCCGTGTGTCCTATGTGGGAAAGCATCCGGTTATGACACTAAGGGGAGCAATGTCCCTCCTAGGTTCTATGACTGCCTGCATCCCGGGTGTCCGCTGGGCTCAGTTGCACACCAGGGTCTTACAATGGGAGATTTTGGTGGCGAAAAAATCTATAAGAGGGCACTTAGACGGTCGACTGACCTTATCCTCAAAAACTTTACTTTCCCTAGCATGGTGGACAAAGGAAGAAAATCTAGGCAGGGGCGTCCCATGGACAATACCGACACCCCAGATTCTGACGACAGATGCAAGCCCCAGGGGGTGGGGGGCTCATCTAGACGACCGAGTGGCGCAGGGGGTCTGGGCAAAAGGGGTGGAAGGTTCTTCCTCCAACATGAAAGAACTTCTGGCGGTGAAGTATGGCCTATTGGAATTTCTAAACGTGCTAAAAGGTCACCACGTGAGAGTGTTCTCGGACAACCGAGTAGTGGTGGCATATCTAAATCACCAGGGGGTACCCGGTCCATCTCCCTTCTTCAGGCGTCAAGCTCCATCCTCCACGTAGCCGAGAAGAATCTAGAGTCCTTATCAGCTCTGCACATAAAAGGGTCCATGAACGTCACGGCGGACTTCCTAAGCCGGACCCAGTTGAGACAGGGCGAATGGGAGCTGAACCAGCTAGTGTTCAAAAAGATCACGAGGGCTTGGGGAATCCCATGTATAGACCTATTTGCTAACTGGAAAAACAAAAAGGTGGACACATTTTGCTCGATCAACCCCCAGGGGGAACCCAGTAGCACTAGACGCTTTTTTGATTCCATGGGACCACCAGCTAGTATATGCCTTTCCTCCGATTGTTCTCATTCCGGCAGTTCTGAGGAAGATCAGGGAAGACGAGGCGAATGTGATCCTGATCGCCCCCTTCTGGCCAAGAAGGCCTTGGTTTTCTTGGCTGAGGATCATGTCTGTCTCCGACCCCTGGGTCCTTCCGGAAGTTCCGGACCTGCTGTCTCAGGGTCCAGTACTCCACCCGCATATAACAAACCTGCACTTGACAGCTTGGAATTTGAGGTTACTCTTGAGGGATAAAGGGTTTTCCCCCAATCTAATCTCTACCTTGCTGCAGAGTAGAAAACCTGTAACTACTAGGCTCTACGGGAAAACTTGGAAGAAATTCCTTTCCTTTGCAGGTACGGATATAGTGGGGAGGCCCCCGTGTTTACCATCCTGGAGTTCCTTCAGAGGGGGTTGGAGCTGGGGTTGGCCACGAGCACGTTGAAAGTTCAGGTGGCAGCTCTGGGAGCCCTGTATAACTGCAACCTGGCAAGGTATAGATGGGTCTCCAGGTTCATCAGGGCATCTCATAGATCCAGGCCCATCCCCTCCTGGAAGGCTCCTCCGTGGGATTTAAATCTTGTTCTTTCAGCCCTGACCAGAGGCCCCTTTGAACCTCTAGGGGAAGCGTCCCTAAAAATCTTGTCCCTTAAAACGTCCCTTCTGGTAGCCCTCACCTCGGCTCGCCGCATTAGTGACATCCAAGCACTATCCGCAGGACCCCCCCTTTACGCAGATTCTAGATGACAGAGTGACACTTAGGACCGACCCTGCTTACCTTCCTAAGGTGGGATCCCTTTTTCACAGGTCACAGGAGGTCACCCTCCCTTCCTTCTGCGCAGCCCCAAAAAACAAGGGGGAAGAGGCCCTTCACACCTTGGACCTCAGGAGGTGCATTATGCAATATTTAGAGGCCACACGGGAGTGTAGGAAGGACAGGGCTCTTTTTGTGTGCTTCCAGGGATCTCGGAAGGACAGAAAGCTTCCAAAGGAACCTTGGCAAGGTGGATAAGGGAAGCCATTTCCCTGGCTTATTCCTCAAGCGGGGAAACGGCGCCAGTGGGCCTAAGGGTTCAGTCGACGAGGGCAGTGGCAGCCTCCTGGGCGGAGAAGGCCGGAGCTTCAATCGAACAGATATGTAGAGCGGCGACCTGGTCTTCTCCCTCCACGTTCTTTAAACACTACCGGCTGGATCTAACATCGTCTTGAGATCTTACCTTTGGCAGAAGGGTTCTGGAAGCGGTGGTCCCTCCCTAATCTTTACTGCTCTGCAATCTCTCCGTGGTGCCGTCATGGGGAAAGAGAATAGTTACTTACCGGTAACGAAATTTCTCGGAACCCATGACGGCACCCGTACATTCCCTCCCCTTTTTTCTTACACATGGGTGTGCACAATCGTTACTACCGGTTTGTTTAGTTACAGGGTGTGCCTGGGGAGAAAAAAAAAATACATATATAATATAAATAAAAATGCCATATTTGGTGTTACTAACCTGGCGATCCTCTCGGTGCTCTGTAAACCAACTGATGCGGGAGAGAGGTGCCGCCCTTTTTATTTGTAGGTTTCCTGTCCTTGAAGGGCGGATCCCCTCTCTCCGTGGTGCCGTCATGGGTTCCGAGAAATTTCGTTACCGGTAAGTAACTACTCTTTCCCGTAGATCCGTTGACCATTCTTTTGCTTTCCCCATGACTCACAATCCAGAAACGTCAGTGGCTGGATGAAAGAGTCTGTCTGGATCCAAGAAACTTGCTCAGCTTTTATGCACACACACTGATTACAAGCAAACAGGTCACAGGTGAGGATGTTACCTTTAGTAGCCATTCAAACCCATCTATGTCAAATTCTGAGCATGTTATCAGGCCAAAATCACCAGGGTATGTGAACTTTTGATCAGAGTCATTTGGATGTTTTTGGTTGTCATTAAGATTTAAAAAGAGAAAACAAAGTAGTTTGACAATAAATTGCTTCACCCAACCAATAACCATGAGTGGAGAAAGTTGTTTTTTTTGTTGTTGTTCATATTCTCTGAAACAAGGCCAATAAAAAAAAAAAATAAAAAAATAAAAAGTCAGGGTATGTAAACTTTTCAGCACAACTGTATATATTTTTGGGTGAGTCTATAGGTGTCCCCATGCTGCCACTCCTCCCTAGGTCAGGAGACCATGTTACACAGGTCAAATTTATAACGGACTGCAGGGTCTGAGGTATCAAACCAGACAGTGGTAACTAGCTCCCCATTCTTTCTCTCTTGGGACATAGTCTTCGATGAGCCCTCATATATCAAGGATAAAGCACAGGGTGTGTGTCCACATCACACAGTGGCTTTCTTGGGCTCAGCTATCCTCCTGTAGTGTGAGGTGTGGATCCTGTTGGGCTTTCTTTCAAATTTTACAGCTGTCATCAGGACTTGGAAGGGCCCATCAAATCAACGCTCAAGGGCTCTCCTGACGGATCTTTTTACCACCACCCAGTCTCCGGTCTGCAGGGGATGGCTCCCTTCCACAGAATCTGGATCTAGAAAAAAGTTAACTTGAGCTTATATGTTAGTTAAGCGGTTTGTAAGTTCAATAACACAAGAAGACAGCGTGTCGTGTTGCATCTGGAGCTGCTGTGGACAGGCCTCATATGGGCTGAGGCCTGTCTTTTTGTTGGGAGTGTACCTGATTGAGAAGAGTGCAAGGGGAAAGCATTCTGTCCATGGTCTGCCTGTTTTAGCCATGGCTTTCTGGATTTTCAGTTTCAGGGTCCCATTCAATCTCTTTACTCTACCGCTACTTTGTGGATAGTACACTGTATATAAGGCCTTTTACACTCACAGGGCGGACATTATTTCCTGCATTGCTTCTCCAGTAAAATGGGTGCCTCTGTTACTCTTTATCAGTGAATATGAAAAGCGGTACCAGAGCGCCAATAACAGGGCAAAAATATTAAAAGGACTGATTTATTAATACACACACAATGCGTTTCGGTGGACACAGCCACCTTCATCAGGTGTGACAAGCAGCAAACAATTGATCCTTATATACATTTGACTAGGTATACAATTACTTAAAAGGGGCGGGGCCAGATACAGAGTAATACCTCTATATTAACCCCTTGAGTTCATATATGCTCAATAGAGTAAAAAGGATTGTTATAAAATAATGCCTAATGAAGCATATAGGGTTCTTATAAAAAGGATTCGCTGTAAAAAAAAAAAAAACTTGTGAATCCTATAATCTTAATACTTCATAGGATATATTGTCATCTACCACCCTATATTTTAGATTATATAAAAAAATAATAATAATTTTTACATACAACATAAAACAATGCATAAATATAAAGTATAAAATTACAATCAGTTTCTATCATTATAATTAGGAAATGTAGACGAAGAAAGGAAAGAGAAAAAAAAAAAATCCCAAAAAAAATAATTTTTTTTTTCCCTCTAAACTTCTTCTCCCTTCTCTCTCTCTCCTCCCTCCTCCCCTCCCTCTCTCCTTTCCCCTCTTCCCTCCTTCTCTCTCTCCTCCCCCCTCCTCCTCCATATAAAAGATATATATAATAAATTTGCTAAAATATGAAAACAATTATTTAAAAAGTTGTCTTCTCTATATTAAGGTTCAAACCTTCAGGAGACAAGGTTCCCATTTTGAAAATCCAATAATTTTCACGTGTAATGAGACGATTTAGTCTATCAGGGTGTGTATCAACTATATGATCAATGATAGTTAGTTTTAGGTTATTAGGATTTTTTTTATGTTCTTTTAAGAAATGATTAGAAACACTATGTAGGGGAAAGCCGTTTCTAATATTTTGGCAATGTTTATTTAATCTGGAGTGCATTTCCTGGATAGTGCGGCCAATGTATTGCAGGCCGCAGGTGCACTGGAGCAGATATATCACATATGAGGACTGACATGTAAGTCTAAAGCGAATGGGATATATCTCTCCAGTGACCGCAGAGACGAATGTTTTGGCTCCGTTATCAATGGATTGACAGCATAAGCATTTAGGGACATTACATTTATAACATCCATTATTGCTAATAGGAGCTGAATGGTTCGGTCTTCTACCAATTGTTGTATTGCTAGGGGCTATATAGTTTCCTAGATTTTTACTCCTCCGATATATGACATGAGGAAATTCCGGTAAATGACCAGTTAATATTGGATCATTACTTAAAATGAACCAGTATTTTTTTAATAAACTGGATAACACTTGCGTAGGTTTACCATAAGTAGTAATCAGATTTAAACTGAAATCGTTGTTTGGCTCTTGGCTGGAGGGAGCAATTTAATTAAAATTACTACCCTGGTTTTCCAAGCTGCGCTGCCTTAACCCCTCCGGAACGCTGCCGGGGGTGTTGGTGAAGCTGGGCGTCTATCTCGGCATTACATGCTACTAACCTGACCACGTGATATACCACGAAGAGATCAGGATCTGTGAACGCCGCTGGAAATAGATGACAGCCACCAACAGAGCAGAGCTTGTGGAGCTTTACACTGGGGTTGTGCAGAGGTGCACAACTTCATAAGGTTAGTAGCCATCCCCACACCCCTCTACAAATTGCAATACTAAGTCACCCATTGCGCCTTGTTCTCTCCTCTCTTTACATCTGTTACTCTTTATGGCCTCAGGCACTCTGTATCTGCAGACGACTTCTGAAATTAGTCTCTTTGCTGTAGCCTTGGCGGTGGTTTACACACTGGGTATGCTTCTGTACATCGTGAGAAGAGGTCAACACATGCAAGTACATACTCAAGTTTAAATTTTGGGAAGTTGAATGTAGTCCTTCTGAAGACACTGGAACAGGTACAGGGGCATCAGTGTGTGTCTCATAGGCATCTTTTTGATGCTTCTCACATTGTTGAGCACTTGGGTCAGACAGGCTTGAACGTGTTTTGCTGCAGTGACACTGAACCCAGGAGCGTACCCATGGCATTGGACGAGGTCTGTCATGGCAGTCATTGACTGGTGGGTATTGCCGTGGGTAGCTTGAGCCATCATGGGATGCAGAACTTGGGAAAGACCAACTTTTTAGTCCGCCACATGCCACAGTCCTTCTGATGACTGCACGGCTCCCTTCTCTTGCCATCTGGCGAGTTCTTCATCACCAGCCTGTTGCAGCTTCTGGAGAAGGTTATAGGTCACAAGCGGGTCCACGGTGGAGGCCACCTGTGCAGCTGCCAACCCGACAGGATTGTCTCTTGGTTGGTAAGCTGCAGAGTTTGCAGTCTGGTCGGCCAGGTGATTTGCCTTTAGGCTGTGTGCCCATGATGCGTTTCTGCGGCGTTATTTACGCTGCAGAAACGCATTAAAATCACTTAAGAGGTCTGTCATGTATTCCGTGCACATGCTGTGGAAATTTCTGCTGCGGATTATCTTTGCAGAAAAATCCGCAGCACAAGCAATATAGGTGCGATTTCGCTGCGAAATCGCGCCCATTCTCTTGCATTAAACCGCAGCAAACCCGCATATATAATATCTATACATGCGCATTTGCTGTGGTTCAATGCGCGGATGGTACCCGGGTCGGGAGAGGAGACTGCTACTCCTGTCCTTCGACCGCTGCTCTGGCTGATCACAACGAGAGCAGTGTGGATGGGATAAGCAGCAGCCTGCTTCTCCCAGCCGGCGTGCCAGCGCTAGTTAAAAAAAATAAATAAATAAAAAAATTTAAGTATAAAATAAAAATCTTCATACTCACCTCTCCGGGGTCCTTCTGGGTGATGCTGTCCTGTCCAGCGTACACTGCGGGGCGCGGGCTTACAATGTGCTTACAGGACCTGCGGTGACGTTATTGATCACCTGATGGTCAGTGATGTCACCGATCAGCTGACGGTCACGTGACCATCAGCTGATTGCTGAAGCCGGCAATGCTGAGCATGGGAAAATTTACAAGAATTTTCCCACGCTCTCTAGCTCACCGGGGCTCATCAGCTGATCTTCATCTAATGAACCCCAGTGACCCCCCCCCCCCCCCCACCCCCTGCAGCACTGTATACTGATAGAGGTAATTTTACACCTCTGTCAGTATACAGTGCTGTATTCTACAGCTGTGACATCAGTGATTGCTGATGTCACAGCTGTAGAAATGATCCGGATCGTCGTGGGACATTCACCGCGGAGGCGAGTAATAAATGAAATTGTAGAACTGTGTCTGTTTTATTTCATTAAAATAATTTATTTTGGCCATGTCTTTTTTTTTTTTTTGAAAAAGCGCCGCTCACTTTACCTCGCTGTTAGTAATGGGGGCGTCTTATAGACACCCTCCATTACTAACCTGGGCTTCACGTCAGCTGCCGATACAAGGCTGACGTGTACCCCAACCCCATTACCCCCTGCCACCGCTACAGAGCTGGTGGAAGAGCGAGGCTAAGCGCCAGATTTCGCACATTTAAGGAAACACCATTTCTGGGACTGCTGAGGGGTGATATTAATAGCTGCGGAGGGTGCTGGTATTCATGGCCCCTTCCATGGCTATTAATATCAGCCTGCAGCTGTCTAGTTTAGCCTTTGCTGGCTAGATTTTATAGGGGGACCCCTCGTCAATTTTTTTCTGGGGTCCCCCTATAATCTAGCCAGTAAAGGCTAAACAAACAGCTGCGGGCTGATATTAATAGCCATGGAACATTGTTGGTTAATGACCCCTTCCGCAGCTACTAATATCAGCCCCCAGTCGTTGGCTTTCCCTCTGCTGGTTTAAAAACAAAACAAAAAAAACTGTAGCCTACGCCATTTTTTTTATTTTAGGCATTGTGCCCATAATTCAGACGTAGCACAGATTTAAACACAAATTTTTTTCTGCGTCCAAAACGTTGCATTCTATTGAACGCAGGTAAATCCACATCGGTTCACTGAACCATGAGGATTTACCGCATTCAATAAATTCTAGTCGTCAAATTTATGTTGTGGACTCTAGCGACTCCACGAGAAATTGACATTCTGCGGTCCTGTAAGACGCACTGTATGTCGTTGTCCACGTGTGATCTGCAGCCTCTGATGCACGCATAGTGGACGTGGGATTTCTAGAGATCCCATCCACTATAATGTAACATCTGGACGCTTCAGGTTTGACGCTGTATATACACGCAGCTTCAAACCTGCAGCGGCTCCTGATCATGGCCACATACCCAAACTCGCCCCCAGCGTATCAATTTCTGTAGTGGACATGCTAGTCTCCGCTGCAGATTTTGACCGATTGAACTGTTATTATACGCGGTATATTCAGATGTACTGACAACAAAAGTGCGGTATTAAAACACCACGTTTTGGATGCAACATAATTACGTTGTATCCAAATCTTTGTTAAGTGCTGATCAGGGAGGGGAGACGTAGTCGCTAATGAACCAGCTGTGAGATGTTAATTATGGTCAGAGAATTGTTTGCTTAGTGGCACATTCCCTGGCTAAAAAAAAAACGATCTCCCAGCAGCTGCATAAATTACATGAATAGAAATGCTAATGAACACTGGGTGAATGGGACTAGCTGACACCCAGCTCTTTTGTTTGGTCATGAAAAGGTCTGATTGACACCATGACATCACCAAAGTAAAGAAACCACACAGACAGTGTAAACACTTTATTTGAAATACAATAGACATGTTCTTTATTCATTTAAATGAACTAATATACTCACCCCAGCTCTTGGGTATTCCAAGGGCTTAAGCAATGTCCCACCAACTTTATTTAGCTCCAAAAATCATTCATAAGATGCTCAAAAACACTTAAAAAAATGCTTCAAAAAACGCATTTAAATCCGCATGCACTTTTTCTGCTAGGGAGAGGCAAAAAACGCTCAGGAAATTTCTGCTTCTAATCTGCATCGTGGGCACATACCCTTAGCTGTAGTTGAGTCCTCCTTTGCATGGCCTTTGACTTTCACCATGGCAACTTTCTCTGGTAAAGGTTGGTTCTCCATCAGGCGTTGGATGGATTTATCATTCTTGATGCCGCGAGGAAAGATAAAGCTCTCCATATAGGTCCATAGTCATGAAAGCATAGGGTATGTCTGTATAAATTGTGGCAGTCTGGTCTTTAGCATGTCTGCAGGCTTCTTCAAGGGCACAAAGTTCTGCTTCCTGGATGGACATGTGTGGGGGAAGCAATTCTGCTTTTATGGTTTCAAGTAGGGAAACAGCAGCATATCCATTGTATAACTGGCCATCCATCCACGCCTTATTGTGATCCATCCACAAAGAGATCATGATCTGGGATATTTATTGGGACAACATAACTGAAACCCCCGTGGGACATTATTTGTACAGTCATGTTCCTCTTGTGGCTTAACTAGCAGATCATCCACATTACCACTACTACCCCCTCTCCCCCCTCCAGAGGCAACAAGGTGGCTTGATTCAGAGTAGTGTAACGGCGAATGGTGATATGAGGAGGGCACATTCAATTCTGAGATGTCCCGCAGTACTGAGAGAGAATGTCAGTAACATCATGAGACTTAAACGGTGAGAGAGAAAGTTAAAGAAATTCCAGGAGACTTATACAGCAAGAGCTGCGCAGCTTTCATGACTTAGTGTGACATTGTTAAAATATACTTATCTCTGTATATTTTTTTATAGAGGACTTATCAGATGCGATTGTTGAAAGAATAGAATATATCACGATATTCTTATTAAAAAAAAAAAAAAAAATGTAGCCGTTTATTCTTGGATTGTCCATTTAAAAAGAATAATTGCAGTAGTTACATAAAATAGATAAAATAGTTACAAAGTGATTTGATTCATGAGTGTCCATCTTTTCCTGGATCCTGAATCGTAATTTTCATCTCCTTGTCAAGCACATGTCTGGATAGAGTACATGTGTTCGGGCCTTGTCAGCTGTTTCCCCAGCATTGGGATCCTAGGACTGAGCTGTGTAGTGAAGAATGGAAAGACACCAAACCCCCCTTCCTGTATGGGTTATATAGGCACTTCATAGCACCTATTCTTCTACTTATGGTACTAACTTACACTGAACTAAAAACACAAGAATAGCACATTGTGATGTCAGCTAAAAACTCTAGCACGATGGCTGATGCAATCTTATGCAATATATGGGTACAGAATTCAGAATAAAAATGAATATCCATAATTAATATTTAACAGACACTGACTCTCCCCCCTCCTTGCTGGATAAGTGGGAAGGAGAGGGGTTATCGCGCTCTCCTCTCCCTTCTGATCTCAGACTGCAGTTTGTGTGTCCAGGTTTTTCAAAATTATAGCATGTGAAATTTCTTTGTCCTTGCCTGCATCGGTAGTACATAAAAGGGGCTCTGGACCGGGTTTTTGCCTTATTCAGGGCATTTGTTGCTTCCACACCCTTGGCTACTTTGTGTAACATCCGGGTACTCTAGGTGGGACACTATTAGTGGCTCGTTAATCACAGGCTTTAAACCTTCAACAGAGGCACAAGACGGTTAACGGGGGTGAACTTTAGATGCGCTCTCATATACAAAGTCCTGCTATCTTTGCCAGAGCAGAGTATAATATTTTTCTACTTTTCTCCAATTTCTCTAACAAATGGCGTGGGAAACATTTCAGGGTCTGGCATTCTACTCATCATTGCCAGCATTTCAGTAGGATTTCTGGGATGCCACACACCCTCCTTGGGCTCTACAGTATCGGCTTCCTTAGACTGGGATGTGAGGGCTGGTGATTGCAGTCTGGGTGAGCGCTGCGGGCGAGCAGCAGGGGGGGTTAAGGTGAGCTGAGCTCCCTGACTGTCCTAGCGAGTCTTGCATGGCTGCAAAAGGCTTATGTATAACTACTGCGCCCATTTGGGTTGAGTCAGGGGAGGTGTTGGAGGGCAGGATCTGAAGGGGCGTTATTCCCATCCAGTGCAGGCATAATGTTCATTGGGGGCCTGGCGAAGACTTTATAGGGGTGTAGCACTTGGCGCACTGGCCAAGGGGGGGGCCACACTATGCAAATGGATTGTGGGGTGGTAACAAAAGATACAATTCTTACTTAGGAACCATTAAACCTCCTACTCCTATGTGCAAACAGGGGGCACCACATACACAACAGGTCTCCACCCAAACTGAATTCTGTTTCATACGTATACAACATGTCCATCCTTCATGGACAATGTACGGGGGTGGAGTCAAACTGGGAGCGGCCGGAGGATCAACACCATTTTTGGTACATACTTTAACATACAAAAAACTAATCAGTGTTCTTCTTCCTCCAACTCGCCTCTAGTTACAGATTTAGAGTTTTTCCACCACATCTCAAACTGGTCTAGTAAACCAGCATCATTTAAACAAGCTTGATATTCCTTTAATACTTTCCAGAAACCTTCATGAAATCTGCCACCAGTTGGACAACCAGACACCGAACAAAACCTATGCATTTTCTTTATTTTTTTTCTATTTCTTAACAAGAATACAGGGCTAGAGAGACAAACCTGCGGGGACTCATACCACACTCACTATGATTTTTCTACTCTATATGGTACCTCTACCGTGCTCAATCTGCTCCTTATTGAACAGATTACTACCCATCTTCTGTTTGTTTAAAAACAGGAATATAGGACTAGAGAGACAAGCCAGCGGGGACTCTTGCCACACACACTATGGCTTTCTACTCTGTCATTCCATGCCTGACTTATAGTCAGACGAAAACCATCAGCCCCTACGTCTAGGAGCCGGAACCATATGGGTTTCCTTAGCAATACAAGAAACTGCTGCCGACCATCACCAACGTCTGCTCCACCGGGTACAATCAACTAATCGCTACACTCCAACCCCCTGTACAATGACCAGTGAAATACCAAATCCCCACACTCCATACAAAACAGAAACTAAACACCATACACAAGGTCTCATCAGGGTTCTTTGTCTAACAATAATGGACCCACTTACTATTAACAGATCGAATGGTCTGCGACATACTTGCCCAACGCACACTGAAACCACCAAAACTGGGATAAATTCAGGTAGTGTAAGAATAAAGCATCTTGCCAATTGCTCCTACCCCCCCCCCCCCATTCCCCGTGCCATTCCTTGCTCGGCTATTAAATTGTAAGGACAGAGATACTACCTTATGCCTGCTAGGCAAAAAGGCTTCATTAAATAGAACAACTCCACAATCTTCATTTTTACAGATTATTCAGTGGCATTACAGAAGCCAAGCTCAATTTACGTACATAAAGAAGAAACTCAAAGACAGAGGCATCACCTACTCTGACTTATCCTGCTCCTCTTCTTATTGCCTTTGGAAACTTCACGATTTTCTTTGCCACCTCAGACGAGGCATTAAGAGTGGCTACAGCTACACCCTGGTCTGGAAAGATGTTGACTTTTAATATTTCGCTCTTCTGATACGAATACTAAATATTGTGACTTAAATGGGTCGTGCATACCGCATTTTAATCTGGAGGTCTGATCTCTTGCAACTAGAGATATAATCATACCTTTCACTTGGGTTAGTAATGGTATTCGCTGAAATGAGCGATACAAGGAATTCTTAGTCTCATTCCTTTTCTCAACTATGTTGCTTGTTGTTGGTTTTAAGTTAAGTGCTGCTAGGATGTCTTTTTTATATTTATTTTAATCATATGCCGAATCACGATCATAGTCTTTCTAAAATGGTATGGTTGGCCTGGAAGAAGTATCACAAATGGATATTATCCCCTTGCTTTTTCTTTTTGTTTTTATAGGTAATGTCATCACAATTGAAATGTATGACCTGGAATGTAAGAGGTATTAAATCTGCTCGAAAAAGGGTTAAGGTTTTTTCGCACATAGTTATCAACCACACATCTTGGCTTTGATAGAGACACACACCTCACTAGAGACTCAGCTAGACGGTTAAACAAACCATAGGTACAATGGTAAATGCATAACTTTAACACAAGTTACTAGAGAGGGGTCTTGCTTCTAATTCATAAGACCAGTAGATGGGAGATCAAGATGGCGCATAGGGATCCAGAAGGACTTTTTGTGTTTGTAAACTGCATGATAAATTCCAAAGCATATGTATTGTGTATATACAATCCACCTCCCGCTAATTTAACGATTATTCAAAACCATTATTGGATTCCAAATGCTTCTTTTTCCAATGCTTTATCAATTTCTCTTCTCCGTATGTCTTCCCTCCTCCTTCTGTTTCTTTCGGTAATCTCCGGCCACCTGGGTCACTGTGCATGCGCACTTGGGAACACGCACGTCACTAACTCCCATCAGACACCGGGAGGTGCGTCACGATCTCCATGCACTTCTTCCTCTTTAAAGCAGACACTTCTGCTTCAATGCCATACACCTCAACGTGCTAGGACACACCACTTTTACTTTACAAGCCCTTCTCAGATGAGCACTGACTGATATGTGACCAGAGAATCACCTATTACATGATTGTTATTCTTTGGATGGATCCTCCTTGTTATAAGATCACTTTTACTCATATTACCAGGAACGCACTTTTGCCAGCTTTTACTTTTTCATTTCATTCTTTGCATACAGTGGTCCCCTTTACCTGACTTCCCATCATTAAATAGGCTGTCTTATCAGCTTTAGTCTTTTACATCACAGAACTTCATTCACTTGATTAAAGTAACAGCCGCTTGAGAATCCTATTAATTCATACATGTATTGAACAATGCTGATGAACTACTACTACTATTAATTTTGTAATGTAGTTACATTATACTTACCTGGTGTATTTTGTTTAGACTGTCGTTATTTCCTTGTTTTTGATATATTTGTTCATGTTGTATTCTATACAGACAACCTTGATAAAGGCCGAATAGGCCGAAACTATGGCATTAGATCTGTTTTCACTGGTAGCCCTAATAAATAACTTTTTAAAAAACACTCCTGTATGATGAAAAAGCTATATTTTTGTTTGTTTTTTTTTAATTTACTTTTTCTGGGTTGTCACGAAATGGGTTAAATATGTCTGTTTTTATACATTGAACCACTGTTCCAGATGCAGCAATACCAAATGTGTACTTATTTTCCTTTTACATTTGTTTTTACCGTGTTTTTATTTGCGAAATATTTTTCCTTTTTTTTTTTTTTCATTGTTTCTCTTTTTTATTTTTTCATGTTTTTACAAACTTTATGTCACACTTTTTATTTTGTTACTTTATTCCCAAGTATGGGACGTAAACTTTCCCTGGCTTGATCACTGATCCAATATACTGTAATGCTTTTAAATTGCAGGACATTAGTGCTGTCAATCAGACTTGGGCAGAAAGCGTGTCAGGTCCTGTTTAAGGCTGGACCTTACAGGCCACCTTAACTGGGTGACCCCTGTGACCTTTTTTTTTTTTTGGCCCGGGGACACCATGGTGTCCCATCGGCATGAGTCGATTGCATTCACGTTGTACCGATCAAAGCAGCGAGGGAGCCTCCACTCTCTAAGCAGATTGATGACTCTGCCGCTATTGACAGCAGCATCAGAGGGGATCAGCCTTTAGCCGTGATTGTGGGCGTTACTGCAGGGTGTCAGCTATGGTGTATAGCTGACACCCACTGATTTTTCCGGCTCTCCATGTGAGCCGGCACGATTGTAACAACGCACATGTACAGCGGTTTTTGGCAACACACTTCCTGCTGCATGTTTAATCTGAGGAATTTCCTTGTTTGCCATATCTGCTCAGTTCTCTCAATGGTTGATTAAAATTGTAATTATATTTCTGTGCTCAAAACAAGTAACAGGTTTGTATACCGTATCTTTCGGACCATAAAACGCACCCCCCCCCCCCCCAAATTTGGGAGGAAAATGGTTGGTGCGTCTTATGGTCCAAATGCAACTTACCGGTGGTGGTGGAGCGGGATCGCAGGGCAGCGGCGGAAGAAGAGGTGAGGCGAGCCGGTATCTGGCTGGGGGCCAGGCCTGGCTGGGTACCGGGGCTGGTGTATTGCTGTGAGCGGAGTTTGCGGAGCAGAGTGAGCTGCTTCCGGTGGACGCGGCTATGTTCCTGGAGCTGTGCTCTACAGGAAAATGGCAGCCATTTTCCTGTAGAGCACATCTTAAGGAACGCGGCCACCGGAAGCCGCTCACTCTGCTCTGCAAACTCTGCTCACAGCAATACACCAGCCCTGGTGCCCAGCCCCCGGCCAGATACCGGCTCGCCTCGCCTCTTGTTCCGGCACCAACACCCCAGGCCCCCGCACACCAGGCCCCCAGCGCCAGGCCACCAGGTACCAGCATGCCTCCCCTTCCGCTGGCTTCCTGAAGGACGCTGCCTCCTGTGACCCTCGCGCCCCCCCCCAACAGGTAAGATACCTATTCAGACTATAAGACGGACCCCCATCTTATAAAAAAAATATTTTTTTTCCTATTTTCCACCCTAAAATTCGGGGTGTGTCTTATGGTGCGGTACATCTTTATAGTCCGAAAAATACTGTACTTCCTGCATAGTTATATGACCGAATAAAGGACAGCTCTGTTATTTCAAAAGCTGGTTTGTAATGTGACATTGATTTTTGTATTGCCAGGTCTCCCATTACTTGTGCAAAGAACTATTGCCCGAACAATAGTTTTGCAAGAGAGCATTGGAAAAGGTCGCTTTGGAGAAGTATGGCGTGGAAAGTGGAGAGGTGAAGAAGTAGCAGTGAAAATTTTTTCCTCAAGAGAAGAGCGCTCATGGTTCCGCGAAGCAGAAATCTACCAAACTGTGATGCTACGTCATGAAAATATCCTCGGCTTTATTGCGGCAGACAACAAAGGTCTGTAAACTTTGCTATATATAATAAAGGAATAGCTGAATGGCCAAGAAGTGTTTAAAGGGGCTTAGTCTGAACAGTCATTCCGTGCTGACAAAGTGCCGCCGCTCGGTGCTTCACTGAGGAGCCAATCATTTAAATACAACCTCCCCACTTATTTAATTGACAACTGTGACTTCATAGAGCCAGTGAAGAGCCGAGATAGAGGGAGACCAAGCGGGTAGGAAGTTGTCTTTAAATTATTGTCCCCGCCATGAAGCACTGAGCGCCTGTACTTGGTTTCAGCAGTAATTCTGTGCTTACAGTCCCTTTAAGCTGTTCTCTATTGCATGTGTACAACCAGCTTTGAATCCACATATTGTGTTATCATAGGTGATAATTACTTTCCTTTAGACAGACCGGGCAAAAAGTAAACCTCCCAAAACAAAACAAAAAAATAATTATATATAAAACAAATCATTATATAATTTTTTTGTTTTGAAGGTGTACTTTTTGCCTGATCTGTCTAAAGGAAAGTAATTATCACCTATGATAGCACAATATGTGGACGGAAAGCTGGTTGTACACATGCAATAGACGGCTTAACACTTGTTCACCTGTCCACTATAACTTTATTCCCTTTTACACCTTGTTATATGCTGCTATTATTTATTTGAGTGTATGTTTTCAATAGAGAAATTGGAGAAGGCGTCTATATCATATCTCCCAGAGAATAAAAACTTCCTGATCCTGATCTCCCCTTCACCCCTACACATTAGGTTGTTGTCCAATCCAATGCATATCTCTGTGTATGGACCATTTAAATTTAATGTGTATTGGAGGCCTTTAGATTACAGGGTACTCGGCAATTGTTAGCAGTCGATTAGTGATGGCCAGTGTGCTAGGCAAAGAGTGCATGTGGATCTGGCCGGCTTAAGTACACCTGTGCTCCTTTGATGTTGCAGAGGCGAAGTTCCCTCTGGGTGCAGCACTGGAGAGGACACAGTTTGGACCAGTGGTGTACCTTTGTCACTGAGCCAAAATGTCAATTGGTTTGGTGTTCTTCTGCTCAACAATATGGGACAAACTTTTAAAAAAATGCAATATTTATAAATAAAATAGTTTTGGCTTATTCCAAGGAATAAACAGTTACTACAAAAATGATCTTGGAAAATGTGTTCAGATGAGAATAATCGTTTAATATGATAAGACTTCTTCTTGATACTGAATTTGTTTTTCCAGATAATGGAACGTGGACTCAACTTTGGCTGGTCTCGGATTATCACGAGCATGGCTCGCTTTTTGATTACTTAAACAGGTACACAGTGACTGTGGAAGGAATGCTAAAGCTCTCATTATCTACAGCAAGCGGCTTGGCTCATCTTCACATGGAGATAGTTGGGACACAAGGTATGGCTAGACAAAACACCTTGTAAAGAAAGTCTAAGTAATAAGAAAGATGTTTTTGCAATCTTTGTGTGGATTATTCTTTTTTGGTAATGTTCAACCCCTGAGTGACAGAGCTAAAGATTTGTCAAAGCCAAATACGAGGAAGTATCAAAAACAGAGCAGCTTTATTTAAATCATGGCATACCAGAAAGAAACAAAAACTGCAGCATCAAAGATGAGAAACGCGTAAAAAGCACGCTCAAAAATGCATGTAATTTTAATTTTTGCAGTAATGGTGCAGAAAATCTGCATCATCAAAAGCTCATCATGAGAACATAGCCTTGAAAACTGCACCCCTCAAAGTATTCAAAACTTCTGTCAAGAAGGTTAATCTTTTTAGGTGCTTCAGTAGAATTAATACAAAAAAATGAAAACCTATTTTCCTCTAAATTGTTGTTTTAGCCCCAAATGTATATTTTTTTGCAATGCATAATAACCGAAGATGGACTCCACAATTTCTCCCAAACATGACACAATCCCATATGTTAGAAACTACTGTTTAGGACATGGTAGGACTCAAAAGTTGTGTGTATTTGGAACAGATTCACATTTACGGAGTTCCCTGTGGTGCTAGAATAACAGAAGACTCCCATGCTTGCTTCTATTTTGAAAATTAGTTTCTATGAGGCTTAAGTGCCTGAGCGTTTTTGCATCTCCTTGGCAGAAAAAAACACATGCGGATTTTGCTTGCGTTTTTATTGCCAGGGACAAGTGCAAGTGAAGTGTTTTGATCATGCGATTTCGCATGCAGATTGTGAAGCGCTTTCCAAGCGATTTTAGTATCACTTGGAAAGTGCTTGCAACCGGCATGGATTTATATAGTGTGACCAAGTTATAGTAAAAGAATGGTAAAAAATAAATATACTCGCCTTCCAATGGCCCCGGTTTCCTCCGGTGCGTCTGGTCTGCTGGGCGGCTCGCGGTGGTCTAAAAGGACCTCCCATGACGTCATTTAGTCATGTGACAAGTCACACGACCGCCGATGTCAGCGGTCGCTTGACCAATCACATTACTAAATGACATCATGGCAGGTCCTTTTAGACCATCGCGAGCTGCCAGGCCGCCAGGACACATCACTATGGAGACCGGTGGCCATCAGAAGGTGAGTATAATGTATATTTTTTATTTAATTCCTTTTTTTTTTTTTTTTTATTACAGGTACTATGGTACCCTGGTCTGGAGGAGAGTCTCCTCTTCTCCAAACCCAGGTACCATCTGCACATTGAATCGCTTAATATCCGCATGTGCACATGTAGTCATGCTGATATTAAGCGATTCAATGGTGGCGAAAACGCAGCGATTACGCAAAATAATTGTTAGTGCTGCGGATTTTTCCGCAATGATAATCCGCAGCGGTAATTTCCGCAGCATGTGCACAACACATGCGGATTATCGATGAGGAACATTGCAGACCTTCTACCAAGCGTTTTAAGTGTTTCTGCGGCGGAATTGCCGCTGCGGAAACGCTTAAAAAACACATAGTGGACACACAGCTTAACGTATTTACCTAGAGGGGTAGTAAGTGTTATGATATCATCTTTTTTTTCTTTTTTTTTTTTTTTTTTTTTTTTTTTTTTTTTTTTTTAGTTAATTCAACGCAAGTTTAAAAAATTATTATTTTACCTTTTATTTTGTACAATTAAGCCACTTAGTATTCTTTTTTTTTTTTTGTGTATTCTGAGAAAAACACATCAAATTTTCATTAGATTGGCTCTTCTGTGTTCCAAAGTCTTAGTATCTAGAAAGACCCCAATGTGATTATTGGATACACGGCTGTGCCTAAACTAGAAATACCGTGTGGTTTTTATGGAAGAATTGATTAAATTTCTGGCCCTACTATAAGATTACAAGGGTATGTGAGCAGTAAAATCCTACCAGGATTTAAAGCTGCTAAATGGAGTCTTGCCCCTAAAAATGCATTTTCTGTATATCTAACTTCTGTCTTGTTAGCATAGCTGGTAACCATTTTTGTAGCGTGTGTGGGAATGTATAAGCTGTACTGTTTTTTCAAGTATGGAGACAAATGTTTCCAACTTTGGGGAAAATCTGAGTTTGCTCCTAAGATGAAGGAACACTAGTACGACTGTCATGCCCATTGCACTATACACTAATATAGATTGGAAAAAAAGCTTTGTGTGGCAAAAAATGCTAATTTTATGTGTGTTTAAGTCCTGTAATTGTATTTTTTGGCCTCAATTTTCAAGAACATTTATGGGAGTTCGCATTCAGAAGTATACTGATGTGGGTGTATGGACATGAATTTGTCTGTATAATAACATTTGGGATGACCAACGCCTGCAATTTTCTAAAAAATCTATATTAAAATAATCATAAGGAGTAAAACATTATACTGATTAAAAATATGCTATTACCTCTCCCATAAGAATTCCTCATCACTCAGACACTGTAACAGAAAATAAGAAAAATAATTTTAGTTTCTGACAAGAGAATCTATTAAACACTTTAGTGTCATTCTTAACCCCTTTACCCCCAAGGTGGTTTGCAATTTAATGACGGGCCAATTTTTACAATTCTGACCACTGTCACTTTATGAGGTAATTACTCTGGAACGCTTCAACGGATTCCTCTGATTCTGAGATTTTTTTCCGTGACATATTGTACTTCATGATCGTGGTAAAATGTATTCAATATGACTTGCGTTAATTTGTGGAAAAAAAAACGGAAATTTGGTGAAAATTTTGCAATTTTCAAAATTTTAATTTTCATGCCCTTAAATCAGAGATGTGTCACACAAAATAGTTAACATTTCCCACATGTCTACTTTACATCAGCACCATTTTGGAACCAACATTTTTTTTTTATTAGGGAGCTATAAGGGTTAAAAGTTGACCAGCGATTTCTCATTTTTCCAACAAAATTTACAAAACCATCTTTTTAGAGACCACATCACATTTGAAGTCACTTTGAGGGGTCTTTGACAGAAAATACCCTAAAGTGACACCATTCTAAAAACTGCACCTCTCAAGGTGCTCAAAACCACATTGAAGAACTTTATTAACCCTTCAGGTGCTTCTCAGGAATTTTTGGAATGTGGAAGAAAAAAATGAACATTTAACTTTTTTCACAAAAATATTACTTTAGACCCTATTTTTTTTTCATTTTCGCAGGAGTAACAAGAAAAAATGGACCCCAAAATTTGTTGTGCAACTTCCCCTAAGCATGCAGTTACCCCTTACATGGGGAAAAAACACTGTTTGGGCGCATGGCAGGGTTCGGAAGGGAAGGAGCGCCATTTGACTTTTTGAATGTAAAATTTGCGTGAATTATTAGCGGACGCCATGTTGCGTTTGGGGAGCCACTAAACAGTGGAAACCCCCCAAGTGACACCATTTTGGAAACTAGACTCCTCGGGGAACTTATCTAGATGTGTGGTGAGCACCTTGAACCTCCAGGTGCTTCACAGAAGTTTAGAACATTGAGCCATAAAAATACAATTTTCACACTTTTCCCACAAAAATGTTTTTCTGCCTCCAATTTTGCATTTTCTTGAGGGTAACAGGAGAAATTGCACAATGCACTTTGTTGTGCAATTCCTCCTGAGCACGCCGATACCCCCATATGTGGGGGAAAACCACTGTTTGGGCGCACGGCTGGGTTCAGAAGGGAAGGAGCACCATTTGACTTTTTCCCCTCACCCATGACAGCACACCTTGAGAGTGGGATCCGCCCCACCAAGGACAGGAAACCGTCTGAAATAAAAGGGCGGTACCTCTCCCTCGCTTCAGTTGGTTTCTTGTCCTTGATGGGAACCTGTCTGAAGATGTCCATACTTACCTGGGCCTGTTCCGGTGTGGAAGAGCGGGCACCAGTCTGTGCACTGGGTTCCAGAAGCGCTGTCCGCGGTTCTCTGGAGCAGTGTCCGAGCATGCGCAGGCGGAGAGGAGGGCTCCGGCTCTCCGCAGACCGCTGCGCTGTCCTCTCCCTGCCGCAAGCTCCTGGCTGGCCGCACGCCGGGAGCAGCATCTTCCGGGTGTGATGCGCCTGACGGCGCGGCGCACGCTGGGAGAGGTGTGCCCAATGACGTCGGAGGGCGGCACCCGGATCCAACATGGCGGCACTTGCCGGACGGCTTTTTCAAACCTCGGCCGGCGGGTGTCAGGAGGGGGGAGGACACAAGAACCGGAGGAGGTTCCGGGTGTGCCCTATTTAAGGTGGAGGAGTTGTCCTGATCAAACGCTTCCTACAATCATGCTTGTGGTATAGCAGCTATGGCAGACCAGGACAGCCAGGAGCAGCAGTAGCTGACCCCTCAATCTCAACAACGCCAGCGGAAGAAGCAGACGGACGCCTCTCACACAGACAACCGCTCCTGCAACCGTAGCGGCAGCAGGAGAAGTAAGGTGTCGGACGCTTCAGGGCCATCCAGAAGGGCTTCAACTTATGTCCTGCCACAGCCTCCAAATCCGGTACCCTTTTGTAACCTCAGGGGTGAGTGATCTTCGTTAATGTCACTTAATGGTAATGGAAAGTTATGTGCTTCATTCCTTAGGAACCTAAGAGTAGCGCCAAACAGAAGCACAGGGTTTGCGCCTTATTCCAAGTCCCCCTTTCCATAGATTGGCAGAAACCGCTTTGTGCTAGCTGTATTAACCAAACCATAGCGGAGAACACCCCGGATTTTGTTTCCCTATTGAGGGTACTGACAAGTTGGTCAGAGCGGTCAGATCTACCATGGGGTTGAGGGAGGAGAAGGCAGCCAGAGGAAAATAAGAGACGCTCCTTTCCAGTGAATCCTAAAATTCAGACCCTTATAGACCGGGAATGGAGGAAGCCTGAGAAATCGGGAGTGTTGCCCTCATCCTCTAAAAGAAGGTACCCCTTCGAGGATAGTGCCTCTGGGTCCTGGGTAAAATTCCTAAAGTTGACGGGTCTGTTGCCCCATCAACCAAAAAATCATTCCTACCCCTGGAAGATTCGGGAGTCTAAAGGATGCTCTAGATAAGAAGGCAGATTCCTTCCTGCTTCACATCTGGGAAGCGGCAGCAGGGGACCTGAAACCAGCAGTAGCAGGCACTTGTGTCGCTAGGTCACTCATGGTGTGGCTTCAACAATTAAAAGACCAGCTCAAGGATAAAAAGATACCCAGAGAGAAAATCCTCTCCAATCTACCTTTACTACAAGCAGTGTCCGCTTTCCTTGCCGACTCCTCAGCAGATTCGGTTAAACTCGCTGCCATGTCTACTAACTTATCTAATGCTGCTAGACGAGCCCTGTGGCTCAAGGGTTGCCCAGGAGACCTGCAGTCTAAACATAAACTATGTTCCCTTCCTTGTGATGGTAAACTCTCTTGTTTGGCCAAAAACTGGACGAGCTTTTGGAGAAGGCTGGCGACAGGAAGAGAGGTTTCCCAGGGTTGACGGGGAACACAAAAAGGTCCTACTTTCGGAGGAAAAGATTTCACCGGGGTCGCCCTCCAGGAGAAAGGAAAAGATGGGAGCCCAGATCTAATAAAAAAGACTCTGGTTACATGTTTGGGGGGCCATCCTCCCGTACCAAAAAATCTCCCCAATAACGCAGGGCTAGAGGTCGGGGGAAGTCTTTGTCATTTTATCCCAGCTTGGGAAGCCATTACTTCAAATCCCTGGGTGTTGAGTATCATAAAGAATGGCCTAAAGATACGCTTCAGTCAAGTCCCTCACTGAACCTTCATGATCACCTCCAGGAGGAAGTCCAGGGAGGAGCAGATAGCCCTAGAGTCGGAGGTGCTAGATTTAGTCAACAAGCAGGTCCTTCACGAAGTTCCAAATTCACATTGGGGAAGGGGATTTTATTCCCCCCTATTTTGTGATTAAAAAAAAACCCAAATGGGTCCTTAAGAACCATTATCAACCTCAAAAGTCTAAATCAGTTGATAGAGAACCAAACTTTCAAGATGGAATCAGTGAACTTGGCAGTAAAACTCCTACACCACCATTATTTCATGGCAGTTATCGACCTAAAAGATGACTATTATCACGTCCCAATCCATCCAGACTACCAGAACTACCTAAGGGTAGCTCTATTCATCCAAGGGAAATTGAGACCTTTCCAATTTACTGCCCTACCTTTTGGACTCTCGATAGCTCCGAGAGTGTTTACAAAGGTTATCGCGGAGGTGACAGCTTTTCTCCGAATCAAAAACGTGGTGATTTGTTCCCTACTTGGACGACTTTCTGGTAATGGGGAAATCGGAGGACCTCTCAACTTTTTAGAGGTCAGGACAGCCTTACATCAGCTAGGATGGTTGATAAATATTCAAGAATCTAAACTATCCCCCTCAAGCACTCAGATCTTTCTAGGCTTGACCCTAAATTCCCAACTCCAATCCTGCTTCCTCCCGCAAGACAAGCTTTGCAAAATAATCAGCTTGGTCTCAAGGGCCATAAAGTCTCCAGTAATGTCCCTGAGAGGAGCAATGTCCCTACTGGGCTCCATGACTTACTGTCTCCCGGCAGTCAAATGGGCCCAAAGTCATATGAGGCTTCTTCAGTGGGAGGTCCTGTCAGCGCAAAAATCCTTCAACGGACATTTAGAAAAAAGACTATCTCTTTCCTTGGAGACAGTAGACTCCCTCTCCTGGTGGATAGACAGGGAGAATCTGACCTCCAGTCTTGCAGTGGTCCAGACCAGTCGACCATTCAATTACAACAGATGCAAGTGGCACCGGCTGGGGGGGGGTCATCTAGCAGATCTCTCGGTTCAGGGGCTCTGGCTACGTCACGAAATAGAGACCTCATCGAACCTAAAAGAGCTTTTGGCAGTGGAGAAATCCCTGATAGGCTTCCTTCCCCACATACAGGGTTGCCATGTCCAGATCAGGTCCGACAATCGGATGACAGTGGCTTATATAAATCACCAGGGAGGAACAAGATCATGCTCCCTGATGGTAGTGGCATACAGAATCCTGCAACTAGCAGAACAACATCTCCCATCCCTCAGTGCTCTTTACATCTGGGGGGTAGAAAATTCAAGGGCAGATTTCCTCAGTCGCCACACTTTAAGACAAGGAGAGTGGACACTAAACCCGATAGTCTTCCAACAGATTATCCAACTATGGGGGTCACCGGTCATAGTTTTGTTCGCCACCAGGACGAACAGGAAGGTGGAGAGATTCTGTTCACTAGATCCAACAGAGTATCCCTATGCTGTAGACGCTCTCCAGATACGCTGGAAGTTCAGGAAGGCCTACTCTTTTCCACCGATGGTAATGGCCCCGGCAGTTGTGAGGAAAATTCGGGAGGAGGGGGCAAGAATAATTCTGATAGCCCCCATTTGGCCAAAAAGACTCTGGTTCTCCCTGCTTCGCCTAATGTCGATCTCGGATTCCTGGGTCCTGTCGGACAGGCCGGACCTTCTCGTACAGGGGTCGATGTTCCATGCACAAGCCAAAGGTTTCCATCTGGCAGCTTGGAATTTGAGAGGTTGTTACTGAGCAATAGGGAGTTTTCACTAGGCCTAGTTTCCACCCTATAACCACTAAGATTTATACCAGAATCTGGGGAAAATTCTTGGATTTTATAGACTCCCCGTTGTCGGATAAACCTCCAATTAAAGATGTCCTAGAATTTTTACAGAAGGGACGTGACCTGGGATTAGCTACGGGAACACTTAAAGTTCAGGTGTCCGCTCTATAATTGCAACCTGGCAGGGAACATGTGGGTCTCTAGATTCATTAAATCCTGTTCCAGAGCTAAGCCAGTTCGGGCTCGGAGTTCCTCCCTGGGACCTGAGTTTTGTTTTAAACGCACTCTCTGGCGACCCATTTGAACCCCTGCAGGTTATCTCTCCAAAGTTCCTCACCCTCAAAACCATTCTCATAGTGGCCCTAACGTCTGCGCGTAGGGTGAGTGACCTGCAGGCCCTTTCTGTTGATCCCCCATACACCCAAATTCATACGTACAGATCCAGCATACCTTCCGAAAGTAGTTTCCAGATTCCACTGTAATCAAGAGATTGAGCTTCCCTCATTCTGCAGTAACCCAAACACCCCAGGGAGGTTAGATTCCACAATCCTAGATGTTAGAAGGGCTTTACTACAGCACATATACATGACTAGTCAGTGGAGGAAGGACAACTCCTTGTTTCTGGCCTTTCAGGGGAGTAGGAAAGGTCATGGGGTGTCAAAGGGAACTATTTCTAGGTGGCTTAGGTAGGCCATTTGTCTAGCTTACATATCTACAGGTGTTCCGGCATCGGACGGTATTAAAGCTCATTCCACCAGAGCTGTAGCGACCTCCTGGGCAGAGAGAGCAGACGTCTCAGTTGACCAGATATGTAAAGCTGCTACTTGGTCTGTACCATCCACCTTCTATCGGTTGGATCTATCCTCCTCTGACCTTACCTTTGGGAGAAGTGTACTTCAGGCGGTGGTCCCCCCCGTCTTTCTCACACCCTGGTGAGCACTTTACGTTTTGGGTGATTATACAGTACAGACCAAAAGTTTGGACACACCTTCTCATTTTAAAGATTTTTCTGTATTTTCATGACTATGAAAATGGTACATTCACACTGAAGACATCAAAACTATGAATTAACACATGTGGAATTATATACTTAACAAAAAAGTGTGAAACAACTGAAAATATGTCTTTATATTCTAGGTTCTTCAAAGTAGCCACCTTTTTGCTTTGATGACTGCTTTGCACACTCTTGGCATTCTCTTGATGAGCTTCAAGAGGTAGTCACCGGAAATGGTCTTCCAACAATCTTGAAGGAGTTCCCAGAGATGCTTAGCACTTGTTGGCCCTTTTGCCTTCACTCTGCGGTCCAGCTCACCCCAAACCATCTCGATTGGGTTCAGGTCTGGTGACTGTGGAGGCCAGGTCATCTGACGTAGCACCCCATCACTCTCCTTCTTGGTCAAATAGCCCTTACACAGCCTGGAGGTGTGTTTGGGGTCATTGTCCTGTTGAAAAATAAATGATGGTCCAACTAAACGCAAACCGGATGGAATAGCATGCCGCTGCAAGATGCTGTGGTAGCCATGCTGGTTCAGTATGCCTTCAATTTTGAATAAATCCCCAACATTGTCACCAGCAAAGCACCCCCACACCATCACACCTCCTCCTCCATACTTCACGGTGGGAACCAGGCATGTAGAGTCCATCCGTTCACCTTTTCTGCATCGCACAAAGACACGGTGGTTGGAACTAAAGATCTAAAATTTGGACTCATCAGACCAAAGCACAGATTTCCACTGGTCTAATGTCCATTCCTTGTGTTCTTTAGCCCAAACAAGTCTCTTCTGCTTGTTGCCTGTCCTTAGCGGTGGTTTCTTAGCAGCTATTTTACCATGAATGCCTGCTGCACAAAGTCTCCTCTTAACAGTTGTTGTATAGATGTGTCTGCTGCTAGAACTCTGTGTGGCATTGACCTGGTCTCTAATCTGAGCTGCTGTTAACCTGCGATTTCTGAGGCTGGTGACTCGGATAAACTTATCATCAGAAGCTGAGGTGACTCTTTGTTTTCCTTTCCTGGGGCGGTCCTCATGTGAGCAAGTTTCTTTGTAGCGCTTGATAGTTTTTGCAACTGCACTTGGGGACACTTTCAAAGTTTTCCCAATTTTTCGCACTGACTGACCTTCATTTCTTATAGTAATGATGGCCACTCGTTTTTCTTTACTTAGCTGCTTTTTTCTTGCCATAATACAAATTCTAACAGTCTATTCAGCTGTGTATCCACCAGACTTCTGCACAACACAACTGATGGTCCCAACCCCATTTTTAAGACAAGAAATCCCACTTATTAAACCTGACAGGGCACACCTGTGAAGTGAAAACCATTTCCGGTGACTACCTCTTGAAGCTCATCAAGAGAATGCCAAGAGCGTGCAAAGCAGTCATCAAAGCAAAAGGTGGCTACTTTGAAGAACCTGACATATTTTCAGTTGTTTCACACTTTTTTGTTAAGTATATAATTCCACATGTGTTAATTCATAGTTTTGATGCCTTCAGTGTGAATGTACAATTTTCATAGTCATGAAAATACAGAAAAATCTTTAAATGAGAAGGTGTCCAAACTTTTGGTCTGTACTATATCGCTCTATCCTCGGGTGCTCCCTCCCTATTAGCAAAGGAATCCTCTATCGTCTCATGTGCTGTCACTGGTGAGATGAAAAATTATAATTACTTACTGGTAATTCGATTTTCTTGAAACCCATGACAGCACCTTAATTTTACCTCCTGGGTTTTGGTTGATGATGGTTCTCAATCTTCTCTTACAATGAAGAATGGGCTTCAGCGAATTAATAAATAATATTGATGCTAAATTTGTTGACTCTTATTTGACTCCTAGGAAACCACATTGATGGAGGAAGTAGGAGCTGCCTTTTTATTTTGTGCTCAGGGCTTCCTGTCCAGTAATAAAGGCGGATCCCACTCTCTCGTATGCTGTCATGGGTTTCCGAAAAATTAAATTACCTGGTAAGTAATTATTTTTTGTTCATTCTGTGTCTGAAAAATCTGAATAAAAAGCGATCAAAAAATATTATGTACCCCAAAATAGTACCCAAAAAAATCTGCAATTCGTCCCACAAAAAATAAGCCCTCATACTGCTCTGTTCCCCAGAAAATAAAGTTACTGCTCTCAGAATATGGCGACAAAAAAACCTAAAACCTACTTTTTATAAAAAAAAAAAAAAAAAACATTTTTACTGATTTGATGGCAGCAAAACCTAAAAACACCCGCTCTAAAGCTGGTATCGCTGTAATCTCATCGACCCGAAGAAGAAATCCTCATCACTTATACTGCATGGTGAACCACGAAAAAAAATCGAACTATTCTGGTACTCTATTTGTTCATTCTGCCTCCCAAAAAATCGGAACTAGGCTCGGCTCACAAATATACTGCGCTCACCGCTGAGCACGGGTTTCCGTGTAAATTCTCCAAAACCACAATTCAGATAAAACCCCGGATGGAACCACTCGCTTAGATGGCAGATGGAGTCACTATGGCCTGGTCTCGGTTACGGCGGTGTCCCATCATTTTAGGCGTATTTTTAGTGCACAAGTGGGGACGACCACAGATTTCTGCATGCCTAAAAAGATGGATACCACCGGAGCAGATGTCAAACTGAGCCCAAAGTGTCTCCATCTGCCTCATTATGGTGGGTGGTTCCGTCGGGGGTTTCGTCTGAATCGCATTTTTGTGGGATTTACACGGAAACCCGACGTAAGTGCTCAGCATAGAACACAAGAATGTGATCCAGCCTTATTCTGGAAGCGTCAAAAAGTATTATGTACCCCAGAGTGTTACCAATAAAAGATTTAATTTATCCCACACAAAACCATCCCGCACTCAGGTTCATCATCTGTCACTGGAACTATAGGGGGTTCCCACGTTACTGGTAAAACAAACTCTGGATAAGTAACATGGCTCCCGCCCTGTCAAATATAATCAAGTAAATTCTGCACTCCCAGGACCAGATGCCTCCCTCCTTCTGAGCCCCACTGTGCCTGAACCGCAGTAAGCTGTGTGGAGAGTTGGCTCTATGGTAGGTGCAGATTCACACAGGGATGCAGTTCGTTGGTGCAAGCAAAAAGGCGGTTTATTCCACATCCATAAATCGGTCAGGGTAACAATTAACAGCCTTTTTCAGGTATAAATGAACAAAACTCAAAAACAAGTCCATCAAGCACGGCCTCAGCTGTTTACATGCAAGTGCTTTTCCTTGAACTCAGCAGGGTCTGAGCTGCCAATGCAAGACTTCCTCACCTTGCAAAACCCCACTGACAGACTGAGACAGGCGCAGCGGTCTTAAATCAGACTTTCCAAGACCTGGACTGGAGATAAGTGAGCAGCCGATCCCACCCAGCTCTCTCAGCTGCTCGTGAAACCTGGCCCTATAATCCATGCCCATTATACACTTCTCAGCACTGTGTGCTGGAGCCTGCTTTTCTGAGTCTTGCATCACCAAGGCTTGGCACCTTGGGGACACATACCTCCTGTCCACGACCTGTCCGGCTGCAACCTTACAGCGACCACGTTTGGTATTATTGAATTGGGGAGAGAACACTTAACAATTTACGTGGTACGTATCTCCAGAAGCACAAGCTGGTCACTATGTATGGGGGCTCTACACTCTATGGGGGCTCAATGTATGGGCACCAAACTGGCATATTTTACAATTCTCCACAATAAAACATGGCATGGTTAAAAAATAATCACTACATCCGTAGATTGAGAGGTGTAATTTCAGCAATGGAGTCACTTTTGGGGTTTTCCTGCTGTTCTGGTACCTTTTATGGCCCCCCAAATGTCGCCCACAAACTATTCTACCAAAATCTGTGCTCCAAAAGCCAACTAGCGCTCCTTCCTTCTCGGCCCTGATCTGAGGTCTAACAGTAACTTCTGACGATATAAGGGGCATCACGCGTTCGGGAGAAATTAGGCAATAAATTATGGGGTCGAGTTTCACCCATTAACGCTTGTGTACCTGATTTAAAATTGCAGCAAATACAATAATTACATTTTTACCACTAAGATGTCATATTTCCATGTCTCAATGTTATACCTTTCTGTGAGGCAACTATGGGTTCAAAATACTCACTACACCTCTAGATGCATTCCTTAGGCAGTGGCGTTTCCAATATGGGGTCACCTGGGCGAGTTTATGCTGTTCTGGCACCTCACGGGCTCCGCTAATGAAGCCCACCACCTATTCAAACGTTCTAAAAGCCAAGTAGCACTCCCCATCCGATCCCTCCATGTGCTCAAACAGTAGTGTACAACCACATATGGGGTACTGCCACATTCGGAAGAAATCGCATAACAAATTGTGGGGTCCAATTTTTCCCATTACCCCTTATATAAATTATAAATTTGGTGCTATAACAGTATTTTAGTGGAAAAAAATTTTTTTTTGTTCTCACATCTAAATGTTATAAAGTTTTGTAAATCACCTTTAGGTTAAAAATACGCCATACTCCCCTAGATGAATTCCTTGATAGGTCTAGTTTCCAAAATGGGGTCACTTGTGGGGGGGGGGTTCTACTGTTTTCACATGTCAGGGTCTTTCCAAATGTGCCATGGCATTTACAATTTATTCCACACAAATAGTGCTCTTTCCTTTCCTAGCCTGGTCATGTGGCCAAACAGAAGTGTGTTGTTTTTTTTTACCACATATGGCTTATCGCTTTCAGCAGAAATTTCGGTTTAGTTTTTCACCTATTATCCATCATGAAAATTACAAATTTGGAGCTAACATACTTTTGTGAAAAATTTAACCTTTTCCATGTCACTACCTAATCTTATCAAATTCTGTGTAGTACCTGTATTTTTAAAATGTTCACTATACCCTTGGATAAAATCCTTGAGGGGTGTAGTTTGCAAAATGGGGTCCCTTGTGGGGGTTTCCACTGTTGAGACGCATTAGGGGCTCTCCAAATGCAACATGGCGTCCACTCTCTATTTCAACCATTTTTATACAAAAAAAAATATCAAACGTCACTAGTTCCCTTCCAAGCTTTGTCGTGCACCCAAACAATAGTTTTCCCCTACATACGGGGTATCTGCATACTCCAGTGAAATTGCACAACAAATTTTGAGGTCCATTTTATCCTGTTAACCTTGTGAAAATAAAAAACTTGGGCTGAAGTAAAATTTTTGTTTAAAAAAAAAAGTAAAATGTTCATTTTTTTTTTCCTTCCACATTGCTTTAGTTCCTGTGACGCACCTGAAGGGTTAATAAACTTCTTGCATGTGGTTTTGTGGACTTTGAGGGGTGCAGTTTTTAAAATGGTGGCACTTTTGGGTATTTTCTGTCGTAGACTGTCACATTCTTAAAATTATGTGGTCCGTAAAAAAAATGGTTTTGTAAACTTGTTGGAAAAATGAGAAATCGCTGGTCGACTTTTACCCCGAACAAAAAAAAATGTTTTTTACCTAACAAAAAATAATTAGGTTTCAAAAATTGTGCTGATGTAAAGTAGGCATATGGGAAATGTTATTTGTGAACTATTTTGTGTGACATGACTGATTTAAGGACATAATTAAAAGTTTTAAAATTATGAAATTTTCAAAATTTTTGGCAAATTTCCAATATTTTCATAGACTTAAGTCAGATCAAATAAATTATACATGAACTACAATATGTCATGAAAAAACAGTCTTATAATCAGTGGGATCTGTTGAAGGGTTCTAGAGTTATTGCCATATGAAGTGACACAAGTCAGATTTCATACACTGTGTGCAGAATTATTAGGCAAGTTGTATTTTAGAGGATTATTTTTTTATTATTGATCAAGAACTATGTTCTCAATCAACCCAAAAGACTCCTAAATATCCAAGCTTAACATTTTTGGAAGTTGGAGTGTTTTTTTTTTTTAGATTTGGTTATCTTAGGAGGATATCTGTGCAGGTAACGATTACTGTTCAGAATTATTAGGCAACTTAATAAAAACCAAATATAATCCCATCTCACTTGTTTATTTTCACCAGGTAAACCAATATCAGTGCACAAAATTTAGAAATAAACATTTCTGACATGCAAAAACAAAAACCAAAAAAATTAGTGATCAATATAGCCACCTTTCTTTATGATGACACTCAACAGCCTCCCATCCATAGATTCTGTCAGTTGCTTGATCTGTTTTCGATCAACATTGCGTGCCGCAGCCACCACAGCCTCCTATACACTGCTCCGAGAGGGGTACTGTTTTCCCTTCCTGTAGATCTCACATTTTATGATGGACCACCGGTTCTCTATGGGGTTCAGATCAGGTGAACAAGGGGGCCTTGTCATTATTTTTTCTTTTTAGACCTTTACTGGCCAGCCACTCTGTGGAGTAGTTGGATTCATATGATGCAGCATTGTCCTGCATGAAAATCATGTTATTCTTGAACGATACCGACTTCTTCCTGTACCACTGCTTGAAGAAGTTGTCTTCCAGAAACTGGCAGTAGGTCTGGGAGTTGAGCTTCACTCCATCCTCAACCCGAAAAGGTCCCACAAGTTCATCTTTGATTATACCAGCCCATACCAGTACCCCACCTCCACCTTGCTGGCGTCTGAGTCGGAGTGGAGCTCTCTGCCCTTTATTGATCCAGCCTCTGGCCCATCCATGTGGCCCATCAAAGTCACGCTCAATTCATCAGTCCATAAAACCTTTGAAAAATCAGTCTTAAGATATTTCTTGGCCCATTCTTGACGTTTTATCTTATGTTTCTTATTCAAAGGTGGTCATTTTTCAGCCTTCCTTACCTTGGCCATGTTCCCGAGTATCGCACACCTTGTGCTTTTTGATACTCCAGTAACGTTGCAGCTCTGAAATGTGGCGAATGGCATCTTGGCAGCTTCACGCTTGATTTTCCTCAATTCATGGGCAGTTATTTTGCGCCTTTTTTGGCCAACACGCTTCTTGCGACCCTGTTGGCTATTTGCCATGAAACGCTTGATTGTTCGGTGATCATGCTTCAAACGTTTGGAAATTTCAAGACTGCTGCATCCCTCTGCAAGACATCTCACAATTTTGGACTTTACAGAGCCCGTCAAATCTCTCTTCTGACCCATTTTGCCAAAGGAAAGGAAGTTGCCTAATAATTAAGCACACCTTATATAGGGTGTTGATGTCATTAGTCAACACCCCTCCTCATTACAGAGATGCACATCACCAGATTTACTTAATTGGTAGCTGGCTCTCAAGCCTATGCAGCTTGGAGTAGGACAACATGTATAAAAAGTATCATGTGATCAAAATGCTCATTTGCCTAATAATTCTGCACACAGTGTAAATTTGGCCTGGTCATTAAGGTCAAAATTGGCTTGGTCACTAAAGGGTTAACATCAGCCATGGGACCCACAGTTTATTTTTTGGCTTAATCCCTTTACAGCCTGGGACATATTAGTACGCACCAAACTCTAACCCCCCTGTTCAGTGAAAGCTCCGGTGGTGAGCCCGCACTGAACCGAGCACATGTCAGCTGATTATTACGGCTGACCTGTGCCCGCAACACCCGCGGGTGGAATCGCGATCCACCCACTGCTGTTAGCATGTTAAATGCCGCTGTCAATCTCTGACAGCGGCATTTAACAGCGCCACGCCGTAAGCGCGTCACTTACTCCGCCCATCGGTTTTCCTAATAGCTAATCCCATGTAATTTACCAGATTGTTTGGCGCTTTTTTCCTTAATCACTTTTGTGACTGGGCTATTTTCTGTTTTTTACTTCTTTCTTCAAAGAGCCATAACTTTTTTTTCATAACCGTATGAAGGCTTGTTTTTTTGCCGAACAAGTTGTACTTTTGAATGGCACCATTTTATTTCATTATTTATTTCCTGTCATGAACTGGAAAACAGGAAAAAAAAATTCCGAGTGTGTTGAAATAGCTAAAAAAGTGCAGTTCCACAGTTGAGTTCCTATATACCATGTTCACTAAATGGTAAAACTGACCTGGCAATATGATTCTCCGGTCAATAAGATTATGCAGATGCCAACATGTATCGTTTTTTTGTTTTTGTTTTGTTTTTTAAGTGGTAATAAAAAAAAATTGTAAAATAAACAAAAAACATTTTTTTTTTTTGCATGTCGCCCATAACTTTTAAAATTTTTGGGAACTGGGGCTGTGTGAAGGCTTATTTTTTTTGTGCACCGAGCTGACTTTTTTTTATTTATCACCTCATATTGCGTTTTATTGCAATTTTGCAGCAGCCAAAAGTAAAAAAAAAAATAACTAAATTCTGGCGTTTCTATTTTTTTTCCGCGTTATGCAGTTTTACCATTTAAATTAATTTATATTTTGATTGGACTCTTACGAACTCAGCAATACAAAAAAAAAGAAAAATAAATTGGTTTATTTTTAATAAAACAAGAATGATTTTAAAAATAAGAAAAATTAAATATAAAAGTTACTTTTTTTTTTTTCCAGTCAACTTTTACTGTATTTGTCCCCTTACAAGACTTGAACTTGCGAATATCAGATCACTTGTACTATTCAAAGCAGTGCATTAGCGTTATGTCCAGCGAAAATGAAGTTCTCCTATGAACGCCAGCTGGCTTTCACAGTAGAATAGTCATGACAAACACGGAAGTCTTCAGCAGAGCCATCGGCACCATGTGATCACGTCACTGGGGCACCGATGGGCGCATGGAATGACGCACCCTCCTGCCGGTGCACATTAAATGTCACTGTGAAAAATTGACAGTGGCATTTAGCAAATTAAGAGCTGGGGCAGAGCGAAGCTCCACCCCTGGCTATTAGAGGCAGATGATGGCTGAGTAATTCAACATCATCCGCCAGAAAGATGTAAGCTCTGCTTGTGAGCCTGCATCAAAGTCAGGGATACAACATATAATAAGTACAGTGACAGTGTTGCTTACTGTACTTGTCATTTAGTGTTAAAATAAAGGATTTATTTTAAAAAAAATTGGCGTGGGGTTCCCCGTAATTTTAGGCTCTAGCGGAGGTTAAGCAGACAGCTGGGGCAGATGTTTGAAGCCTGGGAAGGGGGTAATACCCACGGAGCTTCCCAGGCTACTAATATCAGCCCCCAGCTGAATACCTAGCCTTTACTAGCTATCAAAATGGGGGACCCCCCCAAAAAATGACGTGGGGGTCCCCCCTAATTTAATAGCTAGCAAAGGCTAGGCAGACAGCTGGGGGCTGATATTAATAGCCCAGGAAGGGTGCCATGAATATTGGCCCCCTCCCAGGCTAGAAACACCAGCCGTCAGCCGCCCCAGAAATGGCGCATCCATAGGATGTGCCAATTCTGGCACTTAGCCACGCTCTTCCCACTGCCCTGTAGCGGTGGCAGTGGGGTAATAGGGTTGGGGTTGATGTCAGCTTATAATGCCAGCTGACATCAAGCCCAGGTTAGTAATGGAGAGGCGTCTATAAGACACCCCCATTACTAACCCCATAGTCAAAGTAAAAAAAAGACACAAACACCCAGAATAAAGTCCTTTAATTGAAATAAAGACACAATTCTTTATTGTTCTAAATTAAACCATACTTACCATCACGCCCATTCCAGCTGAAGCCAACGATCTCCTGCAATAAAAGAAAAATAATAAAGCAACATCATCCTTACCTTTCCATGGTTCCTACGACAGCTTCAGCTCTGCTACATCGAGATGACAGGCTGGACCGCAGCAGAAAGCTGCCATCCAGCTTGCCATGCCGCACGCACTGAGAAGCGCAGGCTTGCTTGCGCTCCTCAGTGTCTCTCTGTGACGGCATCCAGATGAGCCGAGTTCATGTCTAATGAACTCGGCTCACCTCATGCACGTCACTGACAGCGTGGGAGAATTCTCACGCTGAAGCGCTGAGTGCAGGAGAATTTTCCCACGCTGTCAGTGACTTGCACGAGGTCGGCTGAGTTCATTGGACATGAGCTCACCTCATGCACCTCACTGACAGCGTGGGAGAATTCTCCTGCTGAAGTGCTGAGTGCTGGTTTAATTTAGAACAATAAAGAATCGTGTGTTTATTTCAATTAAAGGACTTTTTTCTGGGTGTTGTGTTTTTTTTAAATACTTTACTAGAAATTCATGGCGGTCATGTCTAATATTGGCGTGACCCCATGAATTTCGGGCTTAGGGCCAGCTGATAATGCCAAGCTGGCCTTAACCCCTTTATTACCCAGAGAGCCACCGCACCAGGGCCCTGGATGAGTTGGGTACAGCGCCAGAAGATGGCGCTTCTATGAACGCGCCATTTTCCGGGGTGGCTGCGGACTGCAATTTGCAGCGGAGGGGGGGGGGGCAGAAAGCTTGGGCCTCCCTACGCTGCGGTTTCCAGCCCCCAGCTGCCTAGTTGTACCTGGCTGGACACAAAAACAGGGCGAAGCCCCACGTCAATTTTTTTTAAATTATTTCATGAAATAATTTTTAAAAAAAAAGGGCTTCCCTATATTGTTGTGTCCGGCCAGATACAAATAGGCAGCTGGTGGTTGGGGGCAGCCCGTTCCTGCCTGCTGTACCTGGCTGGCATACAAAAATATGGCAAAGCCCACGTCAAAATTTTTGGGAAAAATTTATTAAAAAATAAATAATAATTTAGGGACTGCATCTTTATTAACCTCTCAAGTGTCATTTAGTGTTAAAATAAAGGATTTATTAAAAAATAAAATTGGCGTGGGATCCCCCATAATTTTAGTCTCTAGCGGAGGTTAAGCAGACGGCTGGGGCAGATGTTTGAAGCCTGGGAAGGGGGTAATACCCACGGAGCTTCCCAGGCTACTAATATCAGCCCCCAGCTGAATACCTAGCCTTTACTAGCTATTAAAATGGGAGACCCCCCCCCCCCCCCAAAAAAAAAATGACATGGGGTCCCCCCTATTTTAATAGCTAGCAAAGGCTAGGCAGACAGCTGGGGGCTGATATTAATGGCCCAGGAAGGGTACCATGAATAATGGCCCCCTCCCAGGCTAGAAACAGCAGCCCTCAGCCGCCCCAGATTTGGCGCATTCATAGGATGCGCCAATTCTGGCACATAGCCTCGCTCTTCCACGCTGCCCTGGTGCGGTGGCAGGGGGTAATAGGGCTGGGGTTGATGTCAGCGCCAGCTGCCATGAAGCCCAGGTTAGTAATGATGGGCGTCTATAAGACACCCCCATTACTAACCTACAAAGTGTTAAAAATAAAAAACACACTACACCCAGAAAAAAAATTATTTATTTGAAATAAAACACACCATTTTATTTACTTCTTAGTTTACTAAAAAAAAATAGTTACCTGTCCACATTCCTGCGCTGATCTCCCATGCACAGCTGTCACATCTGGAGATGGGGACAGCTGTGCATGGCTGCTGTAAGCTCACACTGCTGGGTACACGTCCGCTCCCAGCAGCGGGAGCCCCTGACTGAGGTCACCGGAGTGCATTCTGTCAGCGCAGCTCCAGAGACCTCCTTTACGGCACTGCTGTATCGTGGGAATTTCTCACGGTACAGCGAGGCCGTAAAGCAGCTAACTGGAGCAGCGCTGCCTGAACTCCGGCGAACCCGCTTATGCAATGACGGGGCTGCTTTACGGCCCCGTCATTCTAGCGGCGGAGGCGGTTCAGAGCTGTCACATTATATGTGGCTGCTCTAAACTGGAGATCTTCGTGGGACACTCGTGGACTACTACGGAGGGGTAAGGATAAGGTTGTGGTTTATTATTTTACATTTTATTACAGGAGATCAATGGCTTCGGGGAATTAGGTGTCTAGGTGAGTATAGGTGTAGTTTTTTATTTTTTACTTTATTTTAGGTGGCGATCGGCGGGGACAGGTAATGTATAAACTAATTTATTTTTGGTAACCACTGGCCACCAATGACATGTATTTAAAATTTATTGAGGACCAAAAACAAAAAAAAAAATATGGGGGCCTAAAAAAAAACACGTATAGGGGCAAAAATATAAACTTATGGGGGCCAAAATAACATATGGGGCAGTTTAAATAGCCGTATCAGGCTGATGGGAACTACTGCTCCCATCAAGCTGATCCTGCTGGCACGAGTGGACGGGGGACAGACATAGGCCGATGGGAGTAGTAGTGTCACATCGGCCTATGTTTGCCTGCACGCACACACCTGCAGACATCGCACAGACACCGCACACACCTGCAGACATCGCACAGACACCCACACACACCAATCATGACCTGTCTGATGGTCTGGGAGGTGAGGCTGACCTGTGCGGCCGTGGGAAAGTTCATGTGAGTTCATGCAATGCAGTCAAGCATGAACTCACATGAACCCTCTGAGGGCACCGCGGCTACTTCAAATGAACAGCTGATCGGCATCACCTGATACCTCAGCTGTTCATTTGAAATAACCGGCGGGAAAGCGCAGCACAGAACGGGCAAGCCGGCGGTGAAGTCTTTTCACTGCCGGCTTCCCCGCCCGGGTCCTTCGCTCCCCGCTCCTTTGTGCTGCGCTCCCCGCCCGGTCCTAACTTACGATCGGGATGGGAGGTGGCGAGGGGAGCGGAGGATCGGGGTGGGAGGCTGCGGGGAAGCCGGCTTTTAAACAATCAGGAGAATTCTCTCACGCTGGGATGGCATTCTGATGACAGGCTGGATCGCAGCTGAGCACTGCCATCCAGGTTGTCATCCTTCAGAGACACTGCAGAGCGCAGGCATTATGGGGACTTCCGATTCCGGTATTCGATATTGTAAAAGTATCGGAATTCCGATACCGCGAATATCGGCCGATACCCGATATTTCAGTATCGGAATGCTCAACACTAGTTATGATTTTTTTTTTTGTAAAAATTTGTAGCAAAACTACTACTTAGATTATGTTGCTAAACGGTTTACTCAACAAAGGATTAGAATTATGCTCTTCTATTATACAGTTATTGTGCTTATTTAAAATCAGAATAGAAATTAAAAATGCTTTGAATTTGTTGGTTGTCCTACGGCAACTCTAAACATTCGTGACATATCTATTAAACAGTAGTTTTATTTGCGTCTAGCATTGGCCCATCTTACTTTGTATCTGAGAGAGTTGTAGAAGTCCTGATGCTTGGGAGAAACCGTATTAGAAATCAAGGGGGAGTGTGCTTGTGAAACATCACAATATGACTGTAAGGGTGAATAATTTATGGTTATGTAGGTTGGGGTATAAAGTTTCCAAAGGGTGGCTCGCTCACCTTCAGATGTTGTTTTGAGATCACTGCACAAATAGAGCTAATTATCTTTTGGAGATGGCTGCAGTCTAATCTCATAGGGAGAATATACATACAAGCATATCAGAATGCAATGCAATTTTGCTAAACCACGGGACCGAAATTGGATGTGTTGCCGTAGATGTGGTAGGTATCTTGTAAAGACTTTTATTGGCACTTTCATCCACAAACTTCCGCTTCCTTTAGCAGCAGCAAAGCCAACTTTGGACTGTGGCCCTTAATCCAGTAGAACTTCACCACATGCTAATTCCATGCGGCCACCCCCTATAGAAATTGTTAAAAAGCCAAAATGTGAGCACAATTCCTTTCTGTTCTTTGGAGAGGGGCTATGCACTCTCATTGGCTGGCAAATAAAATATTTTGTCACTTTTGGGTGTATACATTTTAATTTTAGGTTTTTATTTTCAATTATTAGGAAAGCCAGCTATCGCACATAGAGATCTTAAATCAAAAAATATTCTGGTTAAGAAAAATGGAACTTGCTGCATTGCAGATCTTGGATTAGCTGTACGACATGATTCAGCTACAGATACAATTGACATCGCACCAAATCATAGAGTTGGAACAAAAAGGTAATTTTGTTTAGAAAATATCTTTAATAAAATGTGATGGTTGTATTGATGCAGTCATAGTTTTTGAAAATAAACCTCACAGTAAATATGCATAAAAAAGCACCATGTAAAAATACACCTTTTTATACGTTTTTGTCCTGAGCGTATGGTGTAAGATTTTAAAGATGTTTCCTTGTTTAAAGTGGCATCTGTGTAAACTACAATATGTCGTCATTAACCTGAATGCTACTGCTCCCTGCTCAATGAGGGTCTGTCAGCACCCTGAGACAGGGAAAATTGCCAAAAGACATATTGTTCTTTCTTGCTTGGTGGTTATTGCCATCAGATATGCATTCTACCCATCTTAACAAAAGTTTGGGGATTTTCTTCTCCAAGATCCTATCCCAATATGTAGTAGGTGTAGTAATAATACACTGCTCAAAAAAAGTAAAGGGAACACTCAAATAACACATCCTAGATCTGAGTGAATGAAATATTCACATTGAATACTTTGTTCTGTACAAAGTTGAATGTGCTGACCACAAAATCACACAAAAATCATCAATTGAAATCAAATTTAGTAACCAATGGAGGCCTGGGTTTGGAGTCATCCCCAAAATTAAAGTGAAAAAACACACTACAGGCTGATCCAACTTTGATGTAATGTCCTTCAAACAAGTCAAAATGAGGCTCAGTATTGTGTGTGGCCTCCACATGCCTGTATGACCTCCCTACAACGCCTGGGCATGCTCCTGATGAGGTTGCGGATGGTCTCCTGTGGGATCTCCTCCCAAACCTGGACTAAAGCATCCGCCAACTCCTGAGCAGTCTGTGGAGCAACGTGACTTTGGTGGATGGAGGGAGACATTATGTCCCAGATGTGCTCAATCGGATTCAGGTCTGGGGAACGGGCGCGCCAGTCCATAGCTTAAATGCCTTCATCTTGCAGGAACTGCTGACACACTCCAGCCACATGCGTTCTGCCATTGTCCTGCCTTAGGGGGAACCCAGGGCCAACCGCACCAGCATATGTGGTCGCACAAGGGGTTTGAGGATCTCATCTCGGTACCTAATGGCAGTCAGGCTACCTCTGGCGAGCACATGGAGGGCTGTGCGGCCCTCCAAAGAAATGCCACCCCACACCATTACTGACCCACTGCCAAACCGGTCATGCTGGAGGATGTTGCAGGCAGCAGATCGCTCTCCACGGCGTCTCCAGACTGTCACTTCTGTCACATGTGCTCAGTATGAACCTGCTTTCATCTGTGAAGAGCACAGGGCGCCAGTGGCGACTTTGCCAATCCTGGTGTTCTGTGGCAAATGCCTATCATCCTGCACGGTGTTGGGCTGTGAGCACAACCCCCATCTGTGGACGTCGGGCCCTCATACCACCCTCATGGAGTCGGTTTCTAACCGTTTGTGCAGACACATGCACATTTGTGGCCTGCTGGGTCATTTTGGAGGGCTCTGGCAGTGCTCCTCCTGTTCCTCCTTGCACAAAGGCGGAGGTAGCGGTCCTGCTGCTGGGTTGTTGCCCTCCTATGGCCCCCTCCATGTCTCCTGGTGTACTGGCCTGTCTCCTGGTAGCGCTTCCAGCCTCTGGACACTACGCTGACAGACACCGCAAACCTTATTGCCACATCTCGCATTGATGTGCCATCCTGGATGATCTGCACTACCTGAGCAACTTATGTGGGTTGTAGAGTCTGTCTCGTGCTACCACGAGTGTGAAAGCACAACCAACATTCAAAAGTGACCAAAACATCAGCCAGAAAGCATTGGTACTGAGATGTGGTCTGTGGTCCCCACCTTCAGAACCACTCCTTTATTGAGGGTGTCTTGATAATTGCCAATAATTTCCATCTATTGTCTATTCCATTTGCACAACAGCATGTGAAATTGATTGTCAATCAGTGTTGCTTCCTAAGTGGACAGTTTGATTTCACAGAAGTTTGATTTACTTGGAGTTATAATCTTTTGTTTAAGTGTTCCCTTTATTTTCTTGTGCAGTGTATTCGCAAATACCTCCAATTAGAAATGATGTATAGTTTTTCTGATTAGCTAGGTCTCTTTCCTCATGTGTAAGCATTGCAGGACCTTGGGTATCCATGGTTATGACCACTGATATAGTGACAGCTAGTTGCTAGTGGTCGTAACCATGGTCCTGCAATGCCTTCAACATGAGGAAAGAGACATAGTGAATCTGAAAAACTATACTACATTTCTAATTGGAAGTATTTGCTAATGTTATTACACATACTACTTATTGAGACTGGATCTTGTAGATGGGAATACCCCTTTAAGACAAAATATATTTTTGTTGACTGACGGACTAATCCTATTTTAAGTAACTCCTTTTACTAGCCACATTTTTCCAGAAAGGTTTTGCATATGATGCATAAGCAATGACACTTACCATATTGTATTTAAGTGTAAAAAATAACTCACTGTTGGGGAAGAACCTTACATGGGTTGTGCACTACTCTTGACAGCCTCTTCTCAATCCTTCTCTTTCCACTTTTTAAAATAACCTTTTTATACTTCCCATTTTTGGTGTTGTCCTATCTTGGTGCCCAGGTTCTCCCACCGTGGCTGGGCGCCTGCCAGCATTCGCTGCAGCCCCCATCCCTCTTTCGCTTCCCTGCACCCCTCCTCTGCCCCGTTACTGGTTTGGGTCATCCAGCCTGGGAGGGGGGCTTTCCTTGGTGTTGCGGCCTTTTTTTGGTGAGACAAGAGTTTGCTGAGCCCTGTTGGCCTCTCCTCCTTTTTTCCATCACTACCGACTGGTCCTGCAAGTCGGAAAATGTATGCAGTGCATTTGCAATTTTTAGTTGAAACAAGCCGGACTCCCAACAACTCTGTTGAAGACAGCATGTAACCAATCTTTAGAGGTCTCTCACCACCTCCCAGGGCAAATGACTCTTCATAGGTGAGTCAGCCAGGCTAAGTGAGGCCCTCAGTATTGCATATCGCATTGGAATAATTCTGACCATTTATTTTGGCAGCAGGTTGGCACAAGGGAGGCTAGGCACCTTTTGTAGGGCTGAGCATGTGCGCAATCCAGTTGGCGCTTGGACCACTATCCGGTTCAATCACCATCTAGCAGGTAGTGCTTGGTAGATCAGTTTGCATATATGGACTTGTGGAGACTCTGATCTTGTGCCAGGTCAGTCAGTCCAGCCAACTCCGCCTTCTCAGTAGGTTGTATTTATGGTGAACGGCAAGTCTCTGATCTCGTCCTAGGTTATTTAGACCTATTGACAGACTTATCCATTTTGCGAAGTTACAAGACTTCTTTGTGCTTCTTAAACTTCCAGCCAGGATCTTTGTCTCTGGAAGAAACCTCTCAGCTTAGTGTAAATCTCAAGCAGTAAACGTACCCCTGCTCTGGCTTTTTGAACTAGAGGATGGTAGTTCCCTTTTGGTTGATTCCAACCTTCAGCAGGAACATTTGCTCTAATTCAAGAGGCAGGGGGTGACTGCCTCACTCAGCTAATCAATTTTGGTTTGCAGTTCAGAATTCCGGCGGGTCACACTTGTATAAGTTTCTTCAGCCAGTAGGAGTTATGTTTATTGTATCTTGCATTGGAGCGCTGGCTAAGTCTGTCTCATTCAAGTGTGAATGCATGTCTTTCAGACGATCGAGTTATTGTTGCTTGGACCACCAGAGCGTTTGGAGATTTTACTTTTCTGGTCTCCCAAGATGCCTACCTCCTCCAATAGAGTTTATCTTGGTAGGTGACGGGTCAGGGTGGAGGTCAAGGCTCTTCTATATTCCAGGGGAATTTTGGTCTTTCCCCAGCTTGCATTGAAGATTTTGTGTCTGCTAAGCTTAAAGGGGTTTTCCCACGAACAAAAGTTAATTTTAAAAATTGTCTGTGTCTGACGTGTACGGAACATACCACATCTCCTGGGCAGGGGAGGAAGAAAAAGACCATACAGACAAAACAGCAGGGGATCGCAGATGATTCATTTTGTGAGGTAAAATATTGTTTAAAAACACGCAGTGAAATGTTTTACCTCATACAAAATGACTCCTCTGTGATCCCCTGCTGTAATGTCTGTATTGTCTTTTGCTTCCTCCCCTGCCCAGGAGATGTGGTATGTTCCGTACAGGGTCAGACACAGACAATTTTTAAAATTAACTTTTGTTTGTGGGAAAACCCCTCTTAAGATTCTTCAGATTGAGACCAGATCTCCAGTTCTTCATTGCAGAAGACCCTGGGCAACACCTGTAGCATCCAGGTAAAGCATTCTCTTGATTTCCCTTCTCTTCTCCCGCCCACATCGCTCTTTAACGATCTTTCATCACGTGTGGCTAAGGAGGGTGCGCTCATCTGTCTCTCTCCTTCTCCAGGACAGAGTGGTATGGAGTTTAGCTCCCTCCTTAGCAGGTTCTCAGTCTTTCCCTTTAATGAGGAGATTGCTCTTCTTCCTTTCAGGTACTTCATCTCTCATCTCCTGGAAAGGTTCTTGCACAATCTGATGTAGTCAGAGCTGCGCAGCTCTACTGGTCTCTCACAACTCCATTCTGAATTGTCAGAATGTCCTGTAAGACGTTCTGTAAGACATTGTACTATAGATGGGAACTTCTCTCAAACATGACGTCTGGAAGTCTCCTTTCTCAGATGTGCATCTTTGAGAACTGTTTTTATTTAATTCTGCTTGGGCATACGTGGGAACTTCATGACTGTGAGCCAGAATTTGGATTATCTTCTCCTTATTTATACCTTTTCATTGTAACTTTATTCTAAATAAACCTCCTTTTTTTTTTTAAATCACCTGTGAGTACGGATCTTTGCATTTTTTCCTTATCAGATGTTTGATTGCCGCATGAGTCATTTTGATATGCTGTGGAAGATGCCTGACCGCCTCTGGGGCAACCATTGTTCTTCGAGTTTGATCTGTCAATGCGGAAGGTCGGGCATCCCTGCCAGAGCATGGTTTCCTCTTTGGGGGGGTAGAGGCCTCCTCGATTGTACACCTCTGGGCGTCTGTTCTTCTATTTAATAGAGCTGCTTCTTAGTCTCTGTCCACACCTTTGTGAAACGCTTACCTTTGCTTCTAGAGGTGCAAGTCTTAACCTGAGGGATTGTTATTTTTCCTTCCTCGGTACTGGTATTCGTTTTCCACCCTCGGGGACAGTTTTAGAAGGTACCATGGTTCCTATGTCCACCAATGAAGCGACCGAGAAAGCGTTTTAGTACTCGCCATAAAATGTCTTTCTCATAACCTTCATTGCAGGACACAGCACCTTCCTTGTTTGTGGGAGGGAGTCTTGGTTTTACTCTTCCTTCTGCTTTTGCAATAACTGGGTGTCTGCTGCCCAGGTGTATCCTGGTGGCGAGGAGTTGGGTTTTTGCTAAAATGTATTTTTAGTGTCAGCCTCCAGGTGGTAGCATATTAACCCATGGTTCCTGTATTTCCCAATGAAGGCTACAAGAAAAATGTTATGGCGAGTTCCAAAAATATTTATTTACTACAATTTTTGAGCAAGTGACATGGCCTCTTTAAGTGGTTGAAATTGCAAAGTGTTTGTAAAACAAGCAACTTTGCAGATTTCTCAAAAAAGATTTTAATACTTTTATGAATTGCCAATTGCCTATGTTTTTGGCCACTCTGCAGTTTCAAGAAGGATGGTTACAGCAAGTATCATGTCCCGCTTGTAGGCTCTATGCTTTAGTTGCCTGCATATTCTGATCTTAAGCTGGCAGGATCAGTTTCCCAGTGCTTCTAAAACTCTGATCCACTTGTGTTGTAATTTGATTATGGGCCATGGTTTTTACTGTAAAACGCAACTAAGAATATCTCGAAAATCCTACTACAACAGCTAAATTTTATGAGGTTACTCAGAACCACTTGAACTGATGACAGCTGTGTACTGACTACTATTTAACATGGGTTTAAATGTGATGGCTATTTCTGAATACAGACATATTCACAATTTTATAAAAGGGTTTTCACACACATGCAACCTTTTTGTGTTAGTCTTGGCATTTTTATTTACCGTCTCAATCACTTTTTTTTTTTTTTTGTCAATTGATTTGTACAGATTATGGTTGACATCAAAGGTGGAAAAGTTCTAAAATTATTCTACCTACTGTCTTAGTCATTGTAGCTAGGCTGTGTAGACATTTTATATACACTTTAAACCTCCAAGCAGATATTTTTTGTTGAGTTCAAACCTGTAACCTACTTTTAAGTGCTGTGTATTTCCTTGCACTGAGGCATAAGGCCTCATTCATATATCAGTATTTGGCATCCGTGTTTGTATGTGAAAGCCATAAGTGGAGCATAGAGAAAAACTATAATTGAAAAATTGCACTTGTTCTGTAATTTTGGAGACTCCTGGTTTTGGCATACAAACACTGATAAAATACTGATGCAAAATCATTGAGATGAGAATGAGGCCTTTTAAAAAAAACAACCTGTCATGTGAAAAAAGATTATTGCAACAGGTTATTTCTATTTATATTACAGATACATGGCACCAGAGGTTCTTGATGATTCTATAAATATGAAACATTTTGAGTCCTTTAAGCGAGCGGATATCTATGCAATGGGATTAGTCTTCTGGGAAATAGCCCGTCGTTGTTCAATCGGTGGTAAGTTCAAAATCCTTGATATGGAGTATGTGCAATACACTCCCATTAATTGCATGCCTTTTGTCTTTGGAATAAAAAAAAGTTGTTTTTTTTTGTTTTTTTTTAAATTGATATTTATTCAGGAGCGACCGCTACAGCCTCTTACTGGGTTCAGTATTGATGCTGTTGTAGATAACACTAGACCACTTAGCCCATTGATTAGCTGTAGTGGTCAAGTGATGTCAATGTGTCTTCAACCAGGAGGGCAGGAGATGAGATTTGCTGACTCTATTTTTATGTACAGAAAGCCTGGAGTTTAAACAACCGCAAAAAAGAACAACTTTTTTAACCCCTTTCTGACATGGGCCGTATTAATACAAATCTGTGCCTTGGGCCAGATACGTATTAGTATTCCCTGGCGATTTCGCCCACACTTAGGCTCTGCGGGGGGCGCGATTGCTGCTGGGTGTCAGCTGATTAGCCCAGAGTGTCAGCTGTGACAATGTGCTAGGGGCGGTCCTACACCGCTCCCAGCACATCGATCACAGCATTCTGGGAGCAAGAGAGGAGGTAAGTTCCAATACTTACCTGCTCACCGGCGTCCCATGCTGTCTGTGTGGGGTCCCGGTGGTTATCATGGTGACCTGATGTCATGACTACATCCGGGCCACCAGACACCAGGAAGTTACCTTGATCTTTGCACTGCGCATGCTCAAAGTAACTTCTGCATGCAGTCTGATCGCCTGTATAGCATAGAGATGCTGCTGCTGCATCTCTATTCTATACAGGCGATCAGACTGCAAAAAGTGAAAGTCTCGTAGTGGTATAAAGTGTCAGTGAAAAAAAAATTAAAAAATTTAATTGTAAAAATGAAAAAAATAATACCAAAGAAATAAAAATAAACTGTACCCATAAATAAATATTATGAAAAAAAAAAAGACCCAAACCAATAAAAGTACACATATTTGGTATCGCCACGTCCGGAACGACCTGACTAATAAAACTGTCCCACTACCCCTTTAGTGAACAGTTTCTTTGTTTTTTGCTTGGTAAAAAAAAAAAAAAATGCTTTATCATACAGTCAAGCAAAAAATGGAATAAAACACAATAAAAGACTAATGTATATAAAAATGGTACCGCTGAAAACGTCATCTTGTCCCGCAAAAAACAAACTTCCCTACAGCTCCATCAGCTGAAAAATAAGTTATAGCTCTCAGAATAAGGTGATACAAATTTAATTCTTTTTTCTATTAAATCGTTTCTGTGTAAAAGCGCCAAAAAATTAAACGATATAAATGTAGTACCACTGTAAACGTATTGATCCAAAGAATGAAGCTGCTTTATCAATTTAACCACACGCAGAACGGCATAAAGAAAAATTCCTGAATTGTTGGTTTTTATTTATTTTGCCTCCCAAAAATCAGAATAGAAAGCGAACAAAAAATGTCACGTGCCCGAAAAAAACAAGCTGCCACATGACTGTCGGCCGAAATATGGAAAAATTATAGCTCTCAAAATATGGCGATGCAAAAACTAGTCTTTGCAAAAAAAAAGTGTGTTTTTTTTAGTGTGACAGCTGTCAATCATAAAAACCCAATATGAATCTGGCATCTCTGTAATCACAACCCAAAGAACAAAGTCGTCTAATCACTTATACTGCACAAGGAACGGTGTAAAAAATAAATGTTGTTGGGGTTAGGATGTTTTCAAAAGTAAAGAAAAAGAAAAATGATAACGATATGGCGACTAGTGTTGAGCGCAAGTGCTCGCTACTTGAGTTTGCATCGGGTACTCGGGTATGCACAGAGTATCGCGGGTGCTCAAGTGACATGCTAGAGTCTCCGCCCCATATGCTTCGCGGCCAAAAAAAAAAGCTTGCAGGGATTGCCTGCCATGCACAAGCGATCCCTGCATGTTTTTCTTTGGGTGTTTAAGAACCATGAAACATGCGGGGTGGGGACTCTAGTAAGTCACTCGAGCACCCGTGATACTTGGTGCATACCCGTGTACCTGATGCAAACTCAAGTAGCGAGTACTTACGCTCAAGACTAATGACAACTTATTCAATATGATGACCTAATGTTATCAAATTCCTTGAGGGGTGTAGTTTCCAAAATGGGGTCACTTGTGGGGGTTTTCCACTGTTTAGGCACATCAGGGGCTCTCCAAACGCAACATGGCGTCCGCTAATTATTCAAGCAAATTTTACTTTCAAAAAGTCAAATGGTGCTCCTTCCCTTCCAAACCCTGCAGTGTGCCCAAACAGTGGTTTTCCCCCACTCATGGGGTATCGGCGTGCTCAGAAGGAATTGCAGAACACATGTTGGGGTCCTTTTTTTCCTGTTACTGTTGCAAAAATAAAAAATTGGGGTCTAAAGTAACATTTTTGTGAAAAAAGTTAATGTTCATTTTTTTTTTCTTGCACATTCCAAAAATTCCTGTGAGGCACCTGAACAGTTAATAAACTTCTTAAATGTGGTTTTGAGCACCTTGAGGGATGCAATTTTTAGAATGGTGTCACTTTTGGGTATTTTCTGTCATAAAGACCCCTAAAAGTAACTTCAAATGTGATGTGGTCCCTAAAATAATGGTTTTGTAAATTTTGTTGAAAAATGAGAAATCGCTGGTCAACTTTTAACCCTTATAGTTCCCTAATAAAAAAAAAAAAACACTTTGGTTCCAAAATTGTGCTGTTGTAAAGTAGACACGTGGGAAATGTTATTTATTAACTATTTTGTGTGACATATCTTTCTGATTTAAGGGCATAACAATTTAAAATGTTGAAAATTTCAAAATTTTCGCCACCATTTCAGTTTTTTTCACAAATAAACGCAAGTGATATCGAATAAATTTTACCACAATCATGAAGTACAATATGTCACAAAAAACAATCTCAGAATCAGGGGGATCCGTTGAAGCATTCCAGAGTAATTACCTCATAAAGTGACAGTGGTCAGAATTGTAAAAATTTGCCTAGTCATTAACGTGCAAACCACCTTGGGTGGTAAAGGGGTTAAGGACCCTTTGGACAGAAAAGCTGTCACCTTTCTCAAAGGGACCTGGGAAACGACTGCTGGGACTTTAAAGCTGGCGGCTGCTGCAACCTGTACGGCCAGGTCCTTAATGATATGGCTCAACCCGCTTGAATTCCACCTTTAAAAATAACACATCCAGAAAGGAGATTTTATCAGAAATTCCACCCTTACATGGGGCAGCAGCTTTCCTGATTGATGCCTCCGCAGATTCAGTTGAATTTACAAGATCAGCCGCCATGTCCAACGCAGCCCGTAGAGCCCTGTGGCTTAAATGTTGGCCTGGTGATATTCAAGCGAGAACGAGACTCTGTATTATACTGTGTGAAGGGGAACATCTTTTTGGCCCCCTTTCTGGATGAAATCTTGGATAAAGCTAGTGACAAGAAGGGTTCCTTAGCCTATCTGTGCCCACTTATAATCGTTCTTTTCATAGAAGATTTGTACAAAAAAGACAGCAAAAGGGTCAGGATAAATGGCAAGACAACAGGTATTCAGCTCTTCTTCTACTTGGGAGCCCCGGAAGCCGAGTCAATGACTCGTAGCTTAGTTGGGGAGGGAGGGAGGCTGTTGGGCTTCTTACCTGCCTGGACAAAAATTTCTGCCAGTAACTGGATCCTTGATCTGGTAGGTTCGGGTCTGAGGTTCGAGTTCCAGGCGATTCCTCTTGGGAGATTCTTCTGGACCCCTGTCCGTTCCTCTGTGTTAGAGAAGGTGGCCCTACAAAAGGAAGTCCTGGACTTGGTTCATAAAGCAGTCCTGTTGGAAGTCCCGGCATTTGAAAGGGGGCTAGGATTCTACTCGCCTCTCTTTTTGGTCTCTAAGCCGGACCGTTCATTTAGGTGTATCATTAACTTGAAAGCCCTTAAGTTTTTGATAGTCCCCACCTTTTAAGATGAAATCAACAATAAAGTTGCTATTTTTGGGCTGTTAGATGGTAGTATTAGATTTAAAAGACTCCTATTACCATGTACCTATCCATAAGGATTACCAGAAATACCTTAGGGTGGCCTTGATCATGGATGGGGAAATTAAGCATTTCCAGTTTAGGACCATGCCATTCGGTCTGGCCATAGCACCTCGGGTATTTACTAAAATTATAGGAGAGATCATGGCTCATGTCAGGGAACATGAGATTTTAATTGTCTCATCTGGATGATTTCTTGATAGTTGGAGACTCGGCTTCCCAATGTAATAAACACCTGAAACATGTAGTTACCATCTTAAAGAGTCTGAGCTGGATTCTAAATCTGGAAACATTTAGGGTAGTGCCTTCGAAAGTTCAGCAGTTTTGTATTATGCTGGATTCAGATTTTCAAGTATGTTACCTCCCGGAAGCCAAGAAACAAAAGGTTTAAAATTCAGGTGAAAAATGCAATATCAAACCCGGTTATGTCCCTTAGAGCAGCAATGTCCCTGTTGGGTACCCTGACATCTTGTTCTCCCGGGTTTCTATGAGCACAATACCACTCCAGGGTTCTACAGTGGGACGTGCTACAAAACCAAGTTTTGTTTAAGGGACACTTGGAAGGGAAAATATCCTTGTCACCATGGTCAGTTGAGTCCTTACAGTGGTGGGTGAAAGAGGCGCACCTATCTCGTGGAGTTCCCTGGGTACTTAGTCACTAGGATAATTACCACCGATGCAAGTCCCCAGTTGGCGGGGAGCTTAGGGGTCCTTGTCGAATAGTGAAAAGGGTCTTTCCTCAAACGCTAAAGAACTGCTAGCAGTAGACAAGGCGGTTAATTATTTCTTGACTTTCCTCCATGATAAAAACGTAAAGATCCTTTCAGATAATAGAATTGCGGTAGCTTACATGAACCGCCATGGGGGTTCACGCTCAAAATCACTGAGTGACGGTTCTGCTTTTTCAGATCTCGTAATGTCATCTCCTTTCCTTAACGGCCCTTCACATCCAAGGAAAAGAAAATATAAAAGCAGACTACTTAAGCTGCTATCTTCTGAGGTTGGGAGATTGGGAACTAAAACAGGACATTTTCTCCCAAATAGTCTGAAGATGGGGGGCCTCTGGTGGTAGACCTCTTTGCCACAAGACTAAATTGAAAGACCAGGCTCATTTGTTCCCTAAATCCCAGAGAACATTCACTGGCAGTGGACGTCCTCCAAATACCTTTGGATTTCAACCTGGCCTATGCCTTTCCCCCATTGAATCTTCTTCCCATGGTTTTAAGGAAGATTTGAGAGGACAGGGCAAGAGTTTTGGTCGCACCCTTTTGGCCCAGGAGGCCCTGGTTCTCATGCCTAAGAAATATGTCCATCTCCGATCCTTGGTCCTGCCCGAGGTGATCCTCAAGCTTCTGACCTCCACTTGACAGTGTGGAACTTGAAAGGTCGATGTTAGAACATAAGGGTTCTCTCGGGACCTAGTAGCTACACTAATGCGTAGTAGAAAACTTATTACTACTAGAATTTATGCTAGAACTTGGAAGATGGTAGGTAAGGCTAAAGTGTAATATGTACGTGGGTACACAAACCTTGTTGTGAGGTCACTGGCTTGATCATCCACCGTACTGCAGCTCCTACGAAGTCTCAAAAATTGCCTTTTTGGTATTCTGTTGCACAAATGTGTCGGACGGAAGCTTGCGTAGTGAAGCAAACTGTTCGTTGCCGTTGGCTTACTGAACAGTCTTCCTGATTCGTTGTCCTTCTATCGAGATCTTAAGATCCAAAAACTGTACCGATGCGAATAATTAGATGTGAGAATGGGTTATTTTACAAGTGAGATGTTTCAAATTCCTTTCATGTGCCCGTCCTAATCAAAAAAAAATATCGTCTATGAAGCGATAACACTGTAGAACATGAGAAGAAAAGGATTGTAATTGCCGTACCTGGGTGACCTCCCACCATCCGAAAAAAATCTCCCCGGAGCTAGCACTTCGCTGCAACGATTCGGCAGTTTGAGCTGGAATCAGTGGTGATGTATGTGATATGCATACTCCCAGGCGGAAGCCCTTGAGTGGACGCAGCCTTGCTCCATACAAGTGTATAGGCTGCGCCCTCGCTCCATACACTTGTATGGAGTGAGGCCACGCCCACTAGGTAGCTTCTGCCCAGGAGTATGCATATTGCGACATCACCACTGTTCTCGACTCCGAAACCAGCGAATCCTCACAGCGCACTGTAACTGCGCTGGGGGATTCAAAAATGTGCCAACACAGATTGCAGCATTTAAAAATCAAGAAGAGGGAGGGGGCTTCCTCTCCTTTCTGATCAGCGCCCCTCGTAAAGTCATCACGAGGGCTCGATCGCTGCCATGATGGGGACCCGATGTAGTCATGACAACATCCGGGTCACCAGGCTGCAGAAAGCTTGTTAGACCATGCTCAAAGTCTTCTGTCAGTGCAGCTATAACAAGTATAAAGCATGGTAATGCACCTTTCATGCTTTATACCAACAGAATGCTAAAAGTTAAAGTCCCATAGAGGGACGAAGTAAAAAAAAAAACAGTTGAAAAAAATTGTAATTTTTTTTACCAAATTTACAAAATAAAATGTTATACCCATAAATACTTATTTTTATGTAAAAAAAAAAAAAAAATACACTTGTTTTGTATCGCCATCTCCGGAACGAAACAACTTGAAAAACTGCCTAACGCCTTCAGTGAACACCGTAAAAAATAAATTTAAACTAGGCAAAAACGTTCATAATATTTTAAAAAATAAGAAGTTAAATACAATGCGATCAAAAAGACAAATGTAAATAAAAATGGTATTTCTGAAAACGTCATCTTGTCCTGCAAAAAACCTACTTCCATTCAGCTCCATCAGCAGAAAAATAAAGTTCCAGCTCTCAAAATAAAACGATGCAAAAATAATTATTCTGTAAAGTTTTTCTGTAAAAGCACAAAACACAAAAAAATTATGAATGTGGTAATCGTACTGACCCTAAGAATAAAGCTGTCTTATCAATTTTACCACACTTGGAACGGCATAATAAAAAAACTATAAAAGCAATTCCTGAATTGCTGGTTTGTGTTAATTCTGACCCCCAAAAATCGGAATAGAAAGCAGTCAGTTTCCAAAAATGGTACCAATAAAAATGTCAACTCATCCCGCAAGAAAGACCTCACATGCCTGTTGGCAGAAAAATGGAAAAATTATAGCTCTCAAAATATGGCGATGACAAAACTTCTTTTGCAAAAAGAAAAAAAGGTTCTTTTAGTGTAAGACAGCAGCCAAACATTAAAATAAGTTATATTTCTGGTATCGCTGTAGTCGCACTGTCCTGAAGAATAAATTTGTGTTATCACTTATACTGCACGAGGAATGGCATAAAATATAAATAAAACAATTTTTTTCAACTGCTTATGATTTGTTCATTCTGCCTCCCAAAGATTGCAGTAAGTCTCGGCTCACATTTTATACTGCGCTATTTGCTGACCACTTGCACTGATTTTTCTGTGTAAATATCTGAACTAAGTAATTCAGATGGAACCTATGGCGGAAGATTCCCTATAATGAGGTGAGGCACTGTGGACGTCGTCTGACCTATTATCCGGCGGTGTCCATCTTATGAACCGTTCATAAAAGTGCCGGTGGCCACAGTTTTGTGCACTTTTTAAAAGAACAATGCTGAACAGAGGCCAGACTGAGTACATAGTAACTTTGCTGCCTCATTATAGTGAATGAATCCCTTGAGCATAGGATAAACATGATCATGATCCAATAACAGATGACTCTGGTCCGTCATCTATTATTGGAAATATAGGTGACTTCCATGTTAGTAGTACAAAGGCTCTGGAAAATGCTAAATGCCCCCCCCCCCCCCCCTCGGCAATTTATACGCTCCAAATTCAAATGCCCCCTCCCTTCTGAGCCCCACAGCGCGCCTAAACCACATTTAGCATCCATGTTTGTTATTTCTGTAGCGATGAAAGCCTGTGTAATTTACCGGTGAAGGTTTCCAGGAGCGCGACCTGGGCATCATGTTCTGATCACTACAATGTACGGGCACTACAGTAGCAAGTCTGCAATTTTCACTTGGCAACATCCACAGCAGAAGTGGCAGAGGCAGAATACTCGACCAACAGGAGAACCCTTCCCATTATCTCAGTCGTGGCAGTAGGTGAATCTGGTGCGCAATTATTAATTCATTAGGGCCCCTTCATACATTTAACTCACACTCTCATTCATAACTGGCAGCAGACTTCCCTGAAGAACCCAGGAGGGAGTAACACAAGTTATTGTAGGGCTGTTTACACCTTAAGGAACAGATGCACTCCCCTTGTCAGGGCGGGATCTATGGGGTCCTAGGGCCATGATAGTAATATACAGGGTTTAATAGGTCTCACAGTTGACTCCACCTGATGAATTGACTGGTTCTTTCATTTATCAGAAGTGCTGGATGAGAAGGCAGTCACCACCCACAGCTGAATCCAAAGGAATGGGTGAGACCAATCCAGTTTTTACATTTTTCTAATTATATGAGACTTGGTGCTAGAATGTGACCACTGTCACGAAAGAGAGAGCATAGCACAGTTGGATGTGGGAGCACTCAATTATGGTCCCACACCTTTAATTGTCTGTCTTTTTATGTATGGTGGTGTTTTTGCCTATTGGTATATAAAAAGTTTTTTAAGAATTATATTAAAAGTTTCCCCTCATATATGCGAAAAGCGGATGTGTATCCGGTTGAACTTTTGCACATTTTATAGATCTTTATCCCAAAACTTGCCCTCTTAGATGGGATAAATTGCTTGAGGTGCAGTCTTCCTTTGAATTTTACAAGGGACTCCTCTATAGAAATGTTTTGCATTGGGGTATAGAGCCTTAAGAATTTTTCAGACAAATCTTCAATGATGGGTCTGATTTTATATAATCTGTCATGTTCTGGAGCATTTCTGGGCAGGCATTGACTATTGTCGTTAAAATGCCAAAATCTCGTGAGCATTTCATAATGGGTCCTAGGAAGAATGACTGAAAATATAGGGGTCGCTTGAACGGGGCAGTTGGACCAGTAGGATCTAATGCTCGTTTTTCAACAAGCCCCATGGCAAATGTAAGTCCTAAAAAAAAAAAAATAATAATTTTTTTATTTCCGGGACATTAGTTGGTGTCCATATATTTTTGTCCTCAGCTCGATCCACACAAATGCCACAAGGGCCGCTGTAGAACTAGGATCCACTACTCCAAAGCAAAAAGCTGTGTCAGTCATTGACTACAGCAAACACATGGTGGGTGGTGTAGACCTTGCAGACCAGGTTCTACAGCCATACCAGGTATCAAGAAAGTCCTATACCTAGTATAAAAAAGTTTTGTTTCAGGTGGCCACATACAATTCTTTTGTGTTTGTACAAAAAAGCAGGGAATTCAGATACTTTACTTGATTTTCAAGAAAAGGTAATTGAAAATCTTGTTTTTGAAAGTGTTCGCCCCGCTCATCCATTAGAATCTGAGGATGTGAAAAGACTCACTGAGCGACATTTTATTGCACTTATTCCAGCAACAGGAACAAGAAGGAACACCCAGAAAAAATGTTGTGTGTTCTAATTGAGGAATGAGGCGTGATACCAGCTACTATTGCCCACAATGCCCATCATTGCCAGCCTTATGCGTCACTGACTGCTTTAAAATCTTCCTCACAGAACCCCGTTTTTAAACTGTAAAAATTTATCCCATTTTTTCATTCAAGCATTTGGTTTATTTAGTGAATGACACATTCGAGTAGAGCTCTCTAAACAATTTCCAGAGGTGGTAGGGGGGTGGTTTCTCCAGAATCTTAACCTTCCACTGCGTGCTTGTTTCTGGAAATCATCCATGGAGTTAAAATGGTCACTTAACCCCTAGATGAATTCCCAGAGGGGTGTCATTTTCAAAATGGGGTCACTTAAGGGGGGATTCTGCTGTTCTGGCACTTGGCGGCTCTGAAAAGTGCCAGAACAGCAGACCCCCCCCCCCCCCCCCCTGAAGTGACCCCATTTTGGAAATGACACCCCTCTGGGAATTCATCTATGGGTGTAGTGACCATTTACCTATTTTCCCACCACTAGATGAATTCATACAGAGGAGTAGAATGTAAAATGCGGTCACTTTTGGGGGTTTCTGCTGTTCTGGCACCTCAGGGGCTCTGACAATGTGACATGTCACCCAGAAACCATTCCAGCAAATCTGTTCTCCAATATGGCATTCCTTCTCTTCTGAGATTTGCACTGTGGCTAGACTATAGGTTCCAACCACATGCGGGGTATCTGTGTGCTAAGGTGAAATTGCACAACAAATTTTGGGGTTAATTTTTTCTTGCTGCCCTTGTGAAAAGTAAACATTTGAGGCTAAAATAACAGTTTTGTGGTAAAAATGTTTTTTTTTATTTTCACACCGCAGCATTATAAAATTCTGTGAAGCCCCTGGGGGTTCAAGGGTCAAAATGGGGTCACTTGTTGGGGGTTTCCACTATTTAGGCACATCAGGGGCTCTCCAAATGCAACATGGCGTCCTCTATCGATTCCAGCTAATTTTGCATTCCAAAAGTCAAATGGTGCTCCTTACCTTCCAAGCCATGTGCCCAAACAGTGTTTTTGCACCACATATGGGGTATCTGCATGCTCAGGAGAAATTGCACAACACATTTTGGGGTTACCCTTGCGAAAATAAAAAATGTTTGGGTCGAAGGTAAATTTTTGTGAAAAAAGTTAATGTTCATTTTTTCCTTCCACGCTGCTTCAGTTCCTGTGAAGCACCTGAAGGATTAATAAACTTCTTGAATGTGGTTTTGAACACCTTGAGGGGTGCAGTTTTTAGAATGGTGTCGCTTTTGGTATTTTCTGTCATATAGACCCCTCAAAGTCACTTCAAATGTGATGTGGTCCCTAAAAAAAAAAAAAATGGCTTTGTAAATTTTGTCAGAAAAATTAGAAATCGCTGGTCAACTTTTCACCCTTATAACTTCCTAGCAAAAAAAAAATTTGGTTCCAAAATTGTGCTGATGTAAAGTAGACCCGTGGGAAATGTTATTTATTAACTATTTTATGTGACATATCTCTCTGACTTAAGGGCATGGAAATTCAAAGTTTGAAAATTGCAACATTTTCACCAAATTTCTGATTGTTTTCACAAATAAACGCAAGTGATATCGAAGAAATTTTACCACCATCATGAAGTACAATATGTCACGAAAAAACATGCTCCGAATCGGTGGGATTCTTTGAAGTGTTCCAGAGTTATTACCTCATAAAGTGACAGAGGTCAGAATTGTAAAATTTGGCCCGGTAATGAAAGTAAAAACCGGCTCTGGTGTGAAGGGTTTAAGGACTGGACTTGGGGAATACTGCTGTAAAGCATAGAGCCTGCTAGTGGGGCAAGCTGCTTATGTAGATAACTGACCACCCTGCAGTTCATAATAATCTTTTTATTTGGCGGATTTTTTAACAATTTTTAGGGAGGGGATTATATTCAATAAAGTGAGTGATAAAACATAACAGAATGATCTAAAACTAGTTCAACTAAACAAGTTATTAGTTCTATCAAAGAAGAATCAAGAGCGAAAAAAGGGTAGGTGCAAGAGGAAAAGGATGTGGAAGGAAAAGATAGGAAAGGTAGAGGGGAAGGCTAAGGAAAGAAAGGGCCAAGGAGAAGGTTGGATCAGATAAATGTGGAGAGTCGGGATGGGGGAAAAGATCATCCTTATTGAAACCATATTTATAACAAAACACTTTTCAATTTGCTTAGTTAAATGTGATTGTATTTCTTGGCATATAATAAATCTTTTTATCTAAAAGAGGGCATTCTGATTTGAGAAAAGAAATAGGTTTCAAGGTGACCACGTGGAAAAGTATTTTTTTAAAGAATTATTTCTTCGGGCGTAAGAATGTTCAAAAGAATTATGGGCAGACCTTCTTTTCATTATTTCTGAAATGGAAGAAAGATCTATTGATTTCCACTTAGATGCTATAAGTATTTGTTACAGGAAATAGATGAATTGCAAGATGTTTAATTTTTGGGAGGAGTTGATTTGAATCAAGCGAGAACAAAACTAGTTGAGGAGAGATTTCAACTACAGAGTTGTTAATATTGCTCAATAAATTAGCTACTTCTTTCCACAGGTCGATTATTTTAGGACCGGACCAGAAAATATGCAATATGTTAGCTTTTTGAGCACAGTTCCTCCAGCATAAGTCTGATCCATCCTTGAAAATCTTCTTTAATCTGACCGGAGAATAGAACCAACGAGATAAGATTTTAAAATAATTCTCATGAATATTAGCATTTACATTTGATTTTGTATTTTATTTCAACTGCTTCTTTCCATGTCTCAGGCGAAAAACATACATTCATATCATCTTCCCACTTAACCATGTGTTTTGACTTTTCAATACTTATGTCACTATTGAAGAGTGTATACAGATTTTTGGTGTTCCAAATTGTATTTTTTAAGGGATTTTCCAGAAGGTCCAGTGAATAAGGCTGAACAATTTTATACCATTATTTCTCAATTTGTCTATAGGGAAGTCCGGAAGAGCAGGGCGGAATATAAATAAAGGTTTTCTAATGGGGAACTAACTTGGTTGTTAGAAATGTTATATAATTTCCTCCAAGTCATAATTGTAGATTTTATTAGTACATTCTCTGGTAGAGGAAGGGATTGGTTTAGTAAATTTTCAACAATAAGCGCCTCTAAGGGAGAATTCCCATTGTATGATTTTTCCATTTCTGCCCAGCTTGTTTTTACTTCATCTATAAGCCAGTTCCTGCTCTACATTATGATATTGGCTTCGGAGTAGGCCTGTAGATTTGGGAGACTAATGCCTCCATTTCTTGTGTTTTTATATAATAATGATTTGGCTACTCTTGGTGATTTTTTATTCCAAATATATTTCAGCATTTGTTTATGGACGTTCTTAATCCATATATCTGGAATCTGAATTGGAACAGTTCTAAAGATATAGTGAAGTTTTGGTAGGATTATCCTTTTATATAAGACAATCCTGCCAAGCCACGAGGTATTTGTTTTATCAAAATTATCAATTTTTGTAAGCTGTTTTTGTAGGAGATTCAGATTTTCATCTAGTACCTTACGTAAAGAATTGGTAATTATAATTCCTAAATATGGGATATGATATTTTTCCCACATGTAGGGAAATTCTTTTTCTATAAATTTTTTGGTTATGTGGTCTATGAAAAAGCTTAAAATTTTAGATTTTTTCTTTTTTTTTATAGTATGAAACCGCCGAGAAGTCTCTTATAATAGAAGTAATAATTCTCAATGAATTGATAGGGTCACTGGTAAAGATTAGCGTGTCATCTGCGAATAGACTCTGTTTATGTTGCCTAGAGTTAAATGGTATTCCCTTTATTAAGTAATTTGTTCTAATGGTTTTGCCAAAAGGTTCCATGATTAGGTTGAATAAGAGTGGGGATAATGGGCAACCTTGCCGTGTGCCGTTGGAGATAGAAAATGAGTTAGATAATATTTTATTCACTTGGACTTTTGCAGAGGGACAAGAGTATAAGGCCATAATAGATTTCATGATTTATCCATGAATTCCGAATTTATTTAGAGTGGCTACCATATAATCCCAATTAATTTGGTCAAACGCCTTTTTGGCAGCAAGAGAAAGTAATATAGAAGGATTTTTTTGCTTTTCTACATGCGAAATTAACCACCCTGCAGTTTCAGAGGCAACAAGCTGTTAACTATTTTATCAAATCCCTTCATTTTTGCGTTTTGGAGAAGATTTTTAATAAGAAGCCAGTTACCTGCAGTAAATGCCGGTAAACAGCAAGCATGTTTGATGAATGATTATAAAAATTGTTGTCTTTTAACAGAAAATAATTTGTCCACAATCTTTGGTGTATATTTTCCAGGAATCCATGAAGATTATCAGTTACCTTATTATGACCTTGTGCCTTCTGATCCATCAGTTGAAGAGATGAGGAAGGTGGTTTGTGAACAGAAACTGAGGCCAAACATTCCAAACAGATGGCAGAGCTGTGAAGTAAGTATGTATAAAAGAATACACAGAGGAACAGCAGCAGAAAACAGGAGAAACCACACCACTCCAAATTGAAAGCAGAACGGAGTCCTTTTCATATCCAAAGGCATTCTGTGACGTTTCAAACCCTCAAGGGATCTTTATTAAGCTAAAGTCCCCATAAGGGGTTTAAATAATGCATCAAGTTTTCGAGTGAGTAAAGAACTCGTGCCTTTTTTCAGGCTGGAGTACGATGGTTCTTTTGACGTTGTGAAATAAGATGAGCAGTGTTTGGTGAGCCAGGCAAATTACAAACAGAACAGACGCGTTCTATAATAGTTGAAGGGCAATATCACCTTATTGGTGTAGCTGGAAAATCTGAAAAGGTGGCAGGCAAAAATTGCAGGACAAAAACTGGATCCCATTCTGAACAGGTTTGACCACTTATTTTCCTAGTGTTTTCAATAATAACGGATACAAAAATGCTGCGAGCAGTTAATTCTTTGTCCAATGCAGTGCAACTTTGAGTTGTATGTCTAACCTTCTATTTGGAGTTGTGTCAAACCCTTAGATTCATGGTTTTTGAAAATGCCATATTCCTGCTTGCCATTGAGTTTGTGCGCAGAGATTGTGCAGCGCCACTTCCCTGAGTCTTATTTACTGATTTAATCTATAAATTGGGGGTGCAGAGTGTTTTCTGCTTATTACGTGCTTTACATTTTTATGTTTTGTGCTAAGTTTCAGTGTAAAGCTACATTCACATGTCCCTTTCCTTTTTTCTTTTACACCTGTCAAAAGCAGACCATTTTTCTCCCTTATGTCATTTGTTTTTAATTTCTTTAAAAAATTTTGAAAATAGGCTTGAATTAAATTGGTCTGACAATAGCTGACGAGAATAGGACTTGAATTAAATTGAACGGAACAGGCACATGGTTCCATTAAACTGCATGAATCAGAGTGTTGTCAATATTATAAACAGCACATGAATGTGAAAAATAGATGTTTGAATGTAGGATAATAAGTTATTTTTTAATGTCTCTCTATTCAGGCTTTACGTGTAATGGCCAAAATAATGCGAGAATGTTGGTATGCCAATGGAGCTGCAAGACTCACTGCTTTACGAATCAAGAAAACTTTGTCACAGCTCAGCCAGCAAGAAGGCATAAAAATGTAATCCATCATGCTGATCTAAAATGCACCATTTGTTTCTTTACCTGGTTTGCCTGATCTGAAGAAACAGTGTTCTACCTCCTCGAGGACACAGTCTAATGCTGCCTTTCTGAAATGTCATAGGATTCACCTGCCACCCATTGCATACATACAAGACCTCTCCCTTAACATTGTATGCTTTGATCGCCATCTTCCCAGGATATTTTGTAAATGTGTATTTAGAAATATTTTTAATGGTACAATTGAAGATGCTGGTTTTACCCTTCTTTTTCCTATTTAAGTCCCTCAACTTGCTCCCATAGCCCTTCCTGCAACTTTTGGACATTTTGATAATGCCAGGAATCTTGTTCTAATTTTTACTATTCCTTGTTCAGTTTAGCTTTCCTTTTAGTATGTTTATTAGATATTTTAGAAGCCTTTTAAAATATTGTTGCTAAAAAAAATACCTCATGATGATTTGGGGATATTATGCAAGTGAGTTTTTATACAGTACTATACAACATGCCTTCAAAAATTAATTGTATTACCGGTAAGTGCCACGCACAACATATATGTGTATATCTTATTGTTTGCTTGTTTTTTCTTTTTTTTTGTTTTGTTTTAACCACAGAACCTAAGATGTCATGCAACTATATTCTTTGCTTTCTATGCAAAGAAGTCAATGCTGGTTGGGTTAGGGGGGAATTATAAACCAAATAATTTTTGGCAACAAAAGATAGCCAGTGTTATTTCAGTGTTTTTTTTTTGTTTGTTTGTATTTTTTAACTACATCAATCCCATTTCAAACATTGAAGAGTTTAGAAAGTACACCTTTACTACTGTATATAAAGCTACAAGACTATTAGAGGATAAGTCTTCTTACACTCTGGGTTGTGCATTTATGCAGAGCACAAGAGATCCAGACAGGTTTTTTTTAGCACCTGAATGTTAACACTAAACATATATATTTAAATTAATGAATTTAATAAGCGTAATGGACAGGGGAAGAGAAGATTTAAATACTCAAACAACTTGAATAAACCATAAATAAGCTTTATTTACTTAAAACCTGGAAGCTTATGTAATTTTTAGTTTAACTCTTAGGGTATGTTCACACAACTGTTTTTTTTATGTTGAGTTTGGAGCATGTCTGCTCCAAAACCCTCCTGAAAAAGCACTCAAAACAATCAACTTCAATTAAAGGGGTTGTCCACTACTTTATATTCCTCCCCACCCCCACAGGGTCCCCGGGGAATACATAAGACTTATTGTAAATACCTTCTGTTGCAGATAATGCCTGTGAGCGGCGCGATAACTGGCCGCTCACAGGCATCACATGACCCCCGGCTGCAGCTGACTGACATCCGCTGATGTCACAACAAGTGCTGGCAGCAGCCGCGGGTCACGATCTTCCTGGTTGCATGGTGGATGCCAGGCTGTGGGTGGGATTACCCCACGCCTCACACCCAGCATCCACCGCGCACTCTGCCTCTCCCCATTCATTGGGAAAGCGCGCGGTGGATGCTAGGTGTGACCCAGCAGCCACCGCGGGGACCCCAGCGTTGAGTCACGCCTCACTTGTTGTGACGTCAGCGTCAGGACACGTGATGCCTGCGAGCGGCAACTGATAGCGCCGCTCACAGGCATTATCAGCAACAGAAGGTTTTTACAAGAAGTCTTAGGGGCCCCGAGGGGGGATAGATTGGCGGGGGGGGGCGGAGGGGGAATAAAGTAGTGGACAACTTCTTTAACTTGTAGATCAAAAAGACTTGCTGTACATATGTTCAGTCTCTTGAGTCTTGTGACCGCTTTAGGTGTTCAAAGATGTTAAGTGGTTAGATAAATATTTAGGAGTCTCCCATTGTGAAGACACACTCTACTTTCCAATGTAAGTCAATGGTGAGGCTCAAATAAAACATCTGGAAAACACAAATACTAAAGATGCACGCTAAAAAAAACAAAACCTGCAGCTGTCAAAAAATTGCTACGGAAACTGTCAAAAAAAACATCGGATTAAAGTTTCATGTATCTTACACTTGAAAAATTGACACTTGAGCACCTAAAAAAGACGTCACATGCCCATACCCTTATCGTTATTTCCAAAGTTCCTTGGTCATGTGATGGACGCATAGGTGCACGTCAGTTGGAGTATGATTCCACATAACAATTATACTGCAGATTTTCCTCCACATATCTGCGTGTGGATGGAAGTCCAGAGCAATACAACAGCAGTTTTGAGCATGAGATGATATTGAATTTCCTTCACATACATACTGCATAAATTCACCTTTATTTTTTATGTTATTAAATCCACAGTATGGGCCTGTTTCATTAAGACTAGTGTATGCCAGTCTTAATGAAGGCAGCAATGGAGTAAGATGTGCCTAATTAAAAGGCTTCACCATCCCGACCCAGGTCCACCCATTTTGGCTAGCTTGGCCAGCACTGGCATAAAAACACAGCCAGCTCTTGCAGCATTTGAAGGTGTTTTATGCCAAACTTGTGCCTAACACCGGCCCTGTGGCCCTATTAATCAAAGTTTTTGCACAAGTTAAAACACTTTGCATTTCATAAACCTTTAATGTCTTTTCAAAGTTACATGAAAATGTAGCTACTTATGTCATCTTCACGCTAGTTTCAGGTAACTCCTTCAAAATGGGTGAAGCTGGGGAGGGAATGAGCTTCGGCTACACCTCCGGTCATATTTGTCAAAAGTTGCATCTTTTCTTAGATCAGCAATGTTACTCCAGGCTTTGACTGGATTAACATTTGATGAGGCTTTTGCCACGGATATAATGTGCTACATTAAGTGTCATGCATTTCTTAGTGAATTCGGTACATGTTTTTCCTGGCCGCACGTCATCATGACTGGTGTAGGAAACGCAAATTGTAATGAATCGAGGCCAATGTCTTTTTATGCTGCATTTTGCCGTGCAATTTTCAATGCTAATGGGTGAAATTGCAGCAAATTGTCAGTTTAACAAATCCACAAAAAAAGCCATATAATTTGATGTGAATTTTGCTGCTGTGGATAAGTTAGACATACCTTTACAGCAAGTTTTAACATATTTTGTAATGAGCTGATTACTTGTGTAATCTTCATATTATTATGGCTTATTTTTATTTTCGAGAAATACAGTGGAGGTTCCTTGGAACTTAAAGTTGGGTTAAATTGATACACAATGCATATCTGAATGTATACCTTTTTCCTAATGCTAGAATATGACTTGAGATTTGTGCATATAGTGAGGAAAAAATGTCAGCTTTTTTTCTTCCTAATTTGTGGGACCTAAGACATTTTAATAAATACTTTGCGTATGTCACTGCTATAGGTTGTTCTCATTTGGTTATGTGCTAGCTTATAACAATTTTATAAACATGATTGCTGTTCAGTTGGGTTGGATCCACACAGGATGGATTTGCTGCAGAAATTTTGGACTGTAAAGTTGCAGCTGGAAATTAATACCAAGTAACTCTGAATTGGTTTTGCCACTCCAAATTCCAAAAGCAAATTTGCTAAAATAAAATCATTATAGATGCCAATTTTACATTTCCTATCCGGAGGCTTTGCTGATCTCCTGCAACTGTTCACTCTTGTGATTGCTGCAGTCAGTAATTGCTTTCAAGTCTAAGTTGTTAACATTGCTTGCGGCTTGGGAAAGACTAAGGAAGCCTCACAACGGGAGCTGCAGTAAATTGGTAATTTGTGTATAACAATTTGTATTTTCTGTCAGTCTGCATCTGTAGAATTTGCTGCAGATTAGCATGCAAAGCCTCGTACTGGTGTTAATATTAAAAATTGACCAGTTTTCATCAATGCTTGGTTAATCCTTAGCATCAGTTTTCACATTTATTTTTTCGACTTTTTTGCACATGACAATTGTTATTAAAGCTTTTCTATTAAACAAATATGAAAACCAGAACTAGAATGCTTTCCTAGTCATGTCTGATTTTTTTTTTTTATTATTTATTTTTCCTAACCCAAAGACTTGGGTCAGTAGGCATGTTAAATTACATCCTAGACTAGGAATAAAAATGGACTAATCTTATTTTTGGGGATTTTTGTTGCAACCCACTTACATACCTTCTTCTTTTCTTTAAACTACCTGACAATGTATTGCAAAATATAGCATATGTAGAAAGTAGAACAGCCTGCTAAATACTTATCGTTCCTGTGTATGTGTATAGGATGTGGACTTTTTAACTTGAACATGACAAATATTGAGTATCTCACTGGATCAGCTTGTGGACAATTTTGCTCTTTCATGGTTAATGGTTAGAAAGCAGTATTTTTCTATGAAATCTTTAACTTTTTATTTTGCATATAATTGCTATTTAGAATTGTTTGAAGTAAAATATAAATGTCCACATCTATGCACAGGTAGCAAATAGTTGTTTCCCTACTGGTCGATAAAATGGTTATTCACTTCCTTATCATAATTGCATTAAAGTGGTTGTCCACTTCTTGGACAGGTCCTTCTTAAATTCCCTTGAGTAAAATAAAAAATACTCCCCTTCTGCACCAGTACTGTTCCAGCGATTTTACTTTATCTCCCAGGACTTGCGTAACATTGTTATGCCAGGTGAGCACTGCAGCCAGTCAGCAGCCTCAAATAGAATGCAGTTCTCACACTTCCTCCAGACATCAGCGATTGTACAAGAAAAATGTGAGTGGATTGGTGCACACACAGCATTTCAATGTCACATGAGCCCTGGAGACCCAGTGCTGACATCATGAGTGGAGCTAATGCAGGAGGTAAGTGTCTGTTTATTTTACTCAGGGGGAGTACAGTATTAAAGAAGCGGTTGTTTGATTAGTCAACAACCCCTTTAAACCACTTTATTATATTCTTACTATACACTACACAATTTCAAGGATTCTGAATTTCTTCAGCTGTCTGTAGAAGTGTACGAAGAAAAAGTATTCTGTCAAAAGAGGGCATGCTGCAGTAATAGCTGCGAAATGGAGAACTGAGCAGTTGTAGCAACCCTTTATTTTTCATATATAAAGCTGTTTAAATGCCAACTTGATAAATGATGATGGTCTGATTCATTTCACTTACGTTCAGTGATGGATCTTGCAAAGTAATGCTCCGGCGCACACAGCATTTCACCTCTGAGGTTGGAGGTATATGTCGAAGAATTTGTAACCATTTCCTCTGATGTATACCACTGTATAGGTATAAGGCGGTGTAGCTTTCTAATGACTCCAATTGCTTCTTTTTTTTTTGACCATCTGTAGGGGAACGTAGCTAGCCTTACTGGTCCCTTTTATTAGGATACATTGGAAAAGTAATGTTTTGATGTGTTTAAATATATATTACTATTGATATTGTTACAGTATGCTGTAATCCAGATTGGGGCAAGGAACAGATTTGCCAATAGGAGTTGTATTTTCTATGTAAAATGCAAAGGAAAATTCCTTGCGTTTCCAAACATAGGGTGCCAGTCTGTAATCTTTGAGATTGGGATGCATGCAAAATTCAGTGATATTGTTACTCTAATTTGTACATTGTTTGAATTGTCCATTTATTCTTCTAAATTTTCCTTGGTTTGACTTTAAATGTAAACTGGGTCAACAATTCAGTGTCTTGTATTCACCGGTATAAGGTTATCCAGTATTGTGTCCCTGTTTTATGTTTAGTAACACAATCAATGCATTATAATATGCACTTGACAAAAAAATACTAAACTCTGAAGTGCTATTTCATTTTTTGTTTTTTTATATGGGGATTATTTGTGAAACTTAATCACGTTTATATTTATTTATTCCCTTCTTATCTTCTTTTAGCCCAACTATGTTGCTGACTTTCAGTGCTACAAAAATGTCTGCAGAGAAATGCATGTAAGTTAGCGTTCAGGTTGCCGTTTATTTTCTTCCTCCAAGGAATGAGTAAATTTGTTGTCCTATAATTGTACTTAAGAAGAACCAGCATTATGAAACTTTGTGGTCTACTTGTGTAGATCTAATAACAGGACCAATTCATAGACCAATGCCTAATTCTTACTGAACATAGTAATATAAATCACTTGCATATACTAAAATATATGTTGCTAAAGCATTTTAATATTTTTATTGTTTTTTTTTACCTTTTGTATGCATGGTTGTACCCTATTAAAATATGACTGCTCTGTCATCTAATTTGTGCCCATTCTTGTGTAGCGGTTTTATATATATATATATATATATATATATATATATATATATATATATATATATATATATATATATATATATATATATATATATATATAATAATCTCATTCATGCTGGCAAAATTGTTTTTACTCCCATTGCTGACAAGTAAAACTAGTATAGATAGATGTGCCATGGAACTCTGTGCCATCCTGGTTTTGCAAGATTGCATTATGCTTTAAATTTGTGTAATCTCTGCAAGCCTTGAATTCTGAAAATACTTGGTATTGGAGTGATTTCCTGTAGACTGGTTAAAAAGCCCAAGGTATTTTACCTTGTGTAAAGAAACATTAAGTGCTTTTATTTGTTAAGAATTATTTTCCATAACCTATAAAAGTGAGATTCTTTCTGCATTTGTTTCTACAAAACTTAAAACTTTTTATGCACATTTTATTATTGTATGTTGTTTCTTTGCACAGCTAGTCAGTGGTGCACCGAAATCATTGTAAGGATATTTTAATAAGAGATTTGCAAATCTTGTATATGTGTTTTTTTTTTACCATACTTTTATCAAGATTTGTATATAATTTCAGGTTTACATTTATAGAAATGCCTACAGATGTATATAGGATTCTAGTTTTGTGATTGATGAATGTTAACATAGTCAAGTAGAAAATAAAATTAAAGCAATGCAAGTATTTCTCACAGATTTGTCATTTTAAAGTGGTGTTTCATTAAAATAAAGAAAACCTTTAAATATGTTTTGTTGGTACATGACGAAGATTAGCATCCATCCATACATAATACCATGTGGATATCGACTACATTTGCCAGTTGAGACTATAGTTGACCCGTAGGGCTGAACTAGGATTTACAGACTTCTGGTGCACAAACCCGAACAGCCCAACATATAATATGCTCCATTCCCATTTTAGCAATATCTGTAGGCCAAAGGTAAGTCATATGTAGTTTTTTTTCAATCTATGTACCTAAAAGTCCTAAACTTCAACCTTTCTCAACTAATTATACATTTATGACCAGATTATTTGTAACCCTCATGCAATGTGTCATGACAAAAATCAAACTTATTTAAATACTGATCTAGTATATATTTATTTTACTCGTATAGCGCCATTAATTCCACAGGGCTTCACAGATATTTTCGTTGAGGCTCACAACCTAAATTCCCTATCAGTATGTCTTTGGACTGTGAGAGGAAGCCCGTGCAAACACGGGGAGAACATACAAACTCCTCGCAGTGTTGTCCTTGGTGGGACTTGAACCCAGGACCCCAGCTCTGCAAGGCTGCAGTGCTAATCACTGAGCCACCATGCTGCCCATATCTGCTATTTCTACTTCCTGAGGTAGTGCAATGAATGCATAGTCTGACTAATCTTAACTGCAAAGAACCAATTTTGTGTGGCCAGCTACCAAGCTGAACAGTCACACCAAAATCCAGAGCATTGGCTCATTTCTGATAGTTTGTACTAGTCTAACTCCAGATATTAGATAGATTTAGTAGATGAGAATAGGCCCACTCCACCAGAGTCCGATTTACAGTGTTCAGGGAAAATGCTAAGGCTCATCAAAATCCTCATCAGATCTGCTAGGACTTGTTTGTATGTTTTTTTGTAGATAAGTTGGCTGTGTAATTAAAGGGAATCTGTCATCACTTTGGAGTTATCAGACCTCTACTATAGGCATACAGGTGATAGAAAAGTAAATCTATACATACCTGTATGGCCCATAGTAGAGGTCTGATTGCAGAGAAAAACGCTTTAATCAATTCTATTTTGTACAGGCTTGGCACCTGAGGAACGGCAAGCAATCCCTGCCTATGTGTGCTTATTCCACCAAATCCCCGCCTATATGCTTAATTATCATATTCCGCCCTCCCCTGCACTTCACAAGGCCCTGTGACTTGCACTGTGACCCCTGACTTCCTGGGCATGTGCAAAGCGCTGCTGACATAGAGCGCGCTTTGCTTCATCCCGGCCCCCAGACTCCAAGCCTGTAAAAAATAGAATTGATTAAAGCGCTTTTCTCTGCAATCAGACCTCTACTATGGGCCATACAGGTGTGTATAGATTTACTTTTCTATACCCTGTATGCCCATAGTAGAGGTCTGATAACTCCAAAGTGGTGACAGGATTCCCTTTTAAGGTGATGCATTAACAATGCAGTCAATGGATTGAGCTATACATGCATGGCTTTGACTTCATTTATTGTTGTTTTTTTCTGAAACGTTAAAGTTGCCTCATCAAGTTCTTTTTTTTTTTTTTTTTTTTTTTTTTTTAGTCCAAGCAGTGGGTGCTTCAATTAGTTTATTCTTCTACCATTCTAGAAGGCTGATATCAAACTGTATGTGTCAGTTGCGTAATTAGAAGGCATTTCATTCTGGCAAAATGAATTCCACTGGTTTTACTTTGTCATGCTTAATGCCAGCCTTTACAACATATGATTTTTCTTCCTTTTGAACACTCAGTACAGATTTTTAACCCCTTAGTGACGAGGCAAAAGTTTTTAAATCTGATTAATGTACATTTATATGGTTATAACTCGACTGCTTCAAAATATCCCAGTGATTTTGAGAGAGTTTGTTTTTTTGTGATACATTAAATTTTATTAGGGTAAATTTAGGTCACTGTTTTGTTTATAAAAAAGAATCAGAAATTTGACAAATTTTAAAATATTTGCAGTTTTCAAACTATAATTGATTATGCCTTTTAATCCAGATAGTCATACCACACAAATGTTAGTAAATAACATTTCCCTCCTGTCTGCTTCACATAAGAAGCATTTGTAAAACGTTCTTTTAATTTGTTGGTATTTTAAAAGGTTTAAAAATCTAGTAGTAATTTTAAATTTTTACAAAATTTATTTTTTTAGTGACCTATACTGTTTTGAAGTGACTTTGGGAACCTGTATATTGGAAAACCCACAAAAGTAATAGAATTTTGAAAACAGCACCCATCTGAACATATCCAAAATTTGTCAGGTAGTTTATTAACCATTCAAGTGCTTTTCAGGAATTAATGCAAAGTGGCATTACAGGAATTAAACATATTTATTTTTACCACCTAAATGATGCAACTAATGCACAGGCCATTGTATCTGTATCTAAGGCCATTATTTGACAGTAAATTTCCATGGCAAACTTCAGGACTACACAGTCATAATTTCAGGGTGCCAATTAGGCTAAAGAGGGAGCGGAGCCCCTGCACTGTTAACCATTTAGATGCTGTAGTCACTATTGACAGCAGCATTGAAGGGGTTAAACAGCCATGGTCGTTGCCAGCACTGACTTTGGCTGATGCATCAAGTTGTCAGCTATAGAGTACAGCTGATAGCTGCTTGATTTTCACCTGTCTGGGGATGCTATTCTCTTATATCTCAGGTCAGTAAAATGACGTATTGGTGGTCATTAAGGGGTTAAACGCACATTTGCACTACCTAAAGCCAAAGGTGAAGCAAATTTGATGTACTCAATAGAAATGGGAATGTAAAAAATGTAACTTCAAGTTCGTCAGACAGCCCAAAGTTTTGAAATATTTCTGCATGTTCTCCACCATGGACTTAAATTTGGATCTTTGTTACCTAGAAATTTCTACACAACTTCTTTTAAAGAAACCCAAGCCCTTTTCTGAACAGCTTCCATTTTTTCCCCTTCTCCCATGACAGCACCACCTGAGAGAGGGTATCCGCCCACCAAGGACAGGAACCTACTGAATAAAAAGGCGGTATCTCTCTTCCGCATCAGTTTTGGTTCCTGTCCTTGATGGGAGCCTCGCCAGGTGGTACCTCACGTACCTGGACCGTGGATTCCGGGGTCGGTGCGGCCTGGAGGCCGTGGAAGCAGCAGATGGCCCCTGTTCTCAGCCCATCTGGCTGCTGCCCGGGTCTGCGTGTGGGGGGGGCTGCCTTCCGGAGTCTTCCCCACGTGCGCCGGGTCCTGCGGCCGGGTCTGCGCCTCACAATGGATTAGACTGAGCGCGCCGGCCGGCAGGTCTTCCAGGTCTGCGCACGTGGGGGTCGCGTCGCACCCTGTGACGGAGCGCGCCGGAAGTCCGGGCTGCGCACGCGCGGGGTGGCGATGTGCCCTATCACGGAGTGCACCGGAAGTTGGGTCTGCGCATGCGCGGGTGGGAGGCCGACATCCCGCTGCAAGCGCGCCGGGTGCCGCTGGGCTGCGCACGCGCAGAAGGAGGAGAATCTGTGGTGTAGCGCGCCAGCTGGCCAAGTTTAAAAAAAGAAAAAAAAAAAGAGTGAGCACGCTGCCGGAAGGGGAGGAGCCTAAAGGAGGTGGAGCCCTACTGCTTTTTAAATATGGGGAGCAATCAAGATGGCAGTGTCTGCATCCCCGCCATAATGAATGAAGAGCCGCAGTCACCTGGGCAGCAGCTGTCACCACCGTAGGAGGTACTGCAGCAGCCACAGCCGCCAAAGCAGCGCAAGCAGCTTAAGCAACTGGAACATCGAGAATCTTCCCATCACCAAAGCCACAGCAGTGGAGGGCGTACGAGTTCCGGCAGAACCGGTCAGAAAAGACCTCGTCAGTCCACCTCCGCCAGATGGGAGCCCTCATGTGAATGGCAACCATCTCCTCCGGTACCCTAGTCTGAACGGCAGTGTGGTGAGTGATCTTCATGAAAGTCTCACCTTGAGTAATGTGCTCTTCTCTGTTTTCCTCTCTTTTTCTCCTTTCAATTCTTGGGGTGTTAGGAGCCAAAGAAGTGTAGTTCTAAGAGTAAAAACAAGGAGTGTGCGTTATGTAAAATCAGTCTTCCCACCTCCTACGTCAAAAACCTGTGTGCGGACTGTATTCAGAAAACCATAGCGGAAGAGTCCCCAAGGTTTTCTATGGAATTAAAGAATCTGATCCAGACAGAAGTCAGGGATTCTTTAAAAAGCTTAACCTCACACAGGAAGAAGCAAAAACTAGTTTCCTCAGAATCAGAGGAATCGGTAGAGTCCCGTTTTACAAGAGAACTGCCTTCCTCCTCTAATCTCTCATCATCGGAATCTTCGGATGATGATGGGGGGGGCAGGCCTTGTTTTTCGGTAGATAATACTGAGGGACTAGTTAAAGCCGTCAGAGTGACTATGGGTATTACTGATACCAAAGTTCCCAGAACAGTCCAGGATGTTATGCTCGGGGGCTTGGACAAGAGGAAGAGACGCACATTCCCGGTTAATGAGAGGATCAGATCGCTTATAGAAAGGGAATGGAAAAAAGCGGAGAAGAAGGGTCAGCTGCCTTCCTCCTCTAAGCGGAGATACCCCTTTGAGGAGGATGCGGCTAAATGGGACAAAACCCCTAAGATTGATGTGGCCATTGCAAAGTCCTCAAAATGATCCACTCTGCCCTTTGAGGATTTAGGCGCCTTGAAAGACCCGCTTGATAAAAAAGTGGAGTCTTTCCTTAAACTAGCCTGGGAGTCATCAGCAGGGACCCTTAAACCGGCAGTGGCAGCCACCTGCACCGCTAGATCTATGATGATCTGGCTTCAACAGTTGGAAGACCAGATTAGGGGAAATGTCTCGAGGGAGAAGATTTTGTCGGACCTTCCTCTTGTGCAGGGGGCGGCTGCATTCCTGGCAGACTCATCGGCAGATTCAGTGAGGCTGGCTGCCCGGTCTGCAAATCTCTCTAATGCAGCTCGTAGGGCATTATGGCTCAAGAGCTGGCCAGGGGATGTGCAATCAAAGACTAAACTATGCTCAATCCCTTGTGAGGGGGACTTCCTGTTCGGCAAAGGTCTAGATGACATCCTGGATAAGGCCGCAGACAAAAAACATGGGTTTCCTACTGTGTCTGGTTCCCAGTTTAAAAGCTCCTTTCGGAAGAGGAAGTACAGTCGCAGTAAAGCTCCCAGAGACCAAGGTAGCTGGAAAGACAGGAAGCCGTATAACAGAGGCTTCATGTTCGGGGGTCCCTCCTCCGAGAATAAGAAGGCCCCTAAGTGACAGTTCCCCCCAGGTGGGAGGAAGGTTGTCCCATTTCCTGCCCGCCTGGGAGAAAATTTCATCCAATTCTTGGATCTTAGAGATAATCAGGAGGGGGCTCACATTGAAGTTCAAGAGCAGGCCCAGGAACACCGTCAAAATTTCAGCCCCCAGGTGTCTAGCGGAGCAGATAGCCTTACTGCAGGAAGTTCTCTCTCTGCTCGTGAAGGGGGTTATGGTGGAAACACCTGCACCCGAGCAAGGAAGGGGATTCTATTCAACTCTCTTCCTAATAAAGAAGCCGGATGGCTCCTTCAGGACCATTGCCAACTTGAAGAAGCTGAACAACCATTTAATCTACAGGCCGTTCAAAATGGAAACAATATAGTCGGCCATAAGGATGCTATTTCCAGACTGTTATGTGCGTCCTCGATCTGAAGGACGCCTACTACCACGTCCCGATCTTGGCAGATCATCAACAGTTTCTGAGGGTGGCTGTACAGTTCGGTAAGTACGTAAGGCATTTTCAGTTCGCAGCTCTTCCCTTTGGCATTTCCATGGCGCCGAGAGTCTTCACAAAAATTATTCTGGAGGTCACAGCATATTTGAGGGAAAGATATTCTGGTCATCCCTTATCTGGGCGACTTCTTAGTAGTGGGCAGATCAAGACAACTCTGTGCTCTAGCCCTGGCGGACGTCATGGCCAGTCTAAAACGCCTGGGTTGGCTGTTAAATTTAGAGAAGTCAAGGCTGGAACCAAAGCGGGTCCAGTCTTTCCTGGGTCTCATTCTGGACTCAGAAAACCTAACCTGTCTTCTACCAGAGGAAAAGAAGCTGAAGATCGGATCCCTAATATCTCAGGTTATCAGCAATCTGACCATGACCCTGAGGAATGCAATGTCTCTGTTGGGTACAATGACATCTTGCATCCCGGCGGTTCAGTGGGCCCAGTACCATTCCAGATGTCTTCAACAGGAGATCCTGGCAGCGGACAGGCGGCTCAAAGGTCACCTGAATGGGAAAATATCTCTTCCAGAGGTTGTAATCAACTCCCTGGACTGGTGGAGATCTCCAGTTAATCTATCTTTGGGGGTTCCTTGGACCTTCTAGGTGTCGGATACAATTACAACGGACGCAAGTGCAGAAGGCTGGGGAGCTCACCTAAGAGATCGTTCTGTACAAGACCTCTGGTCAGACAGCGACACAAGTCTCTCTTCCAACATGAAGGAGCTGTTGGCAGCCAAAAATGCTCTAATAAAGTTCAGTCCTGTTCTTCGAGGTCATCACATCCGGATAATGTCAGACAACAGATCGACAGTCGCCTACATCAATTATCAGGGGGGTACCAGGTCTCTCCCTCTGATTATAGTAGCGGATCAGATCTTCAGGTTTGCCGAGAGTCAGCTGCTCACGCTCTCGGCGCTGCATATAAAAGAAGAGAACGTAAAGGCCGATTTCCTGAGTCGTCACATCTTAAAACAAGGAGAGTGGGAATTGAATCCAGCCGTATTTCAGCAGATTGTGGGCAGATGGAGACAGCCCCAAATAGATCTGTTTGCAAACAGACACAATCGAAAGACCGAAATCTTTTGCTCCCTGAATCCAAAAGAGGGGGCATTTGCGGTGGACGCGCTGCAGATTCCTTGGATTTTTACTCTAGCCTATGCTTTTCCCCCTTTAATACTGATCCCTACTATCCTGATGAAGATCCGAGAGGAAAGGGCGAGGGTTATATTGGTCGCCCCGTTCTGGCCCAAGAGACCATTGTTCACTTGGATGAAGAGAATATCCCAAGCAGATCCATGGTTTCTTCCGGACATCCCAGATCTCCTCAGGCAGGGCCCAGTCGGTCATCCCCAAAGATCGGGCCTGCATTTAACAGCCTGGATTTTGAAAGGTCGCTATTGACACAAAGGGGGTTTTCTCCGGATCTGGTTACTACCCTACTGACAAGTAGAAAGCCGGTAACAACTAGGATCTATGGTACAACCTGGGCTAAGTTCCTGTCTACCTCGGGTCAGTCCGCCAAAGGGAGGATTCCTATTGAGGCCATACTAGAATTCCTCCAGAAGGGGTTAAGCATGGGACTAGCTACCAGTACTCTTAAGGTACAAGTATCAGCTGTGGGGGCATTATATAATTATGACTTGGCGGCGAATAGGTGGATCATTAGATTTATTAAAGCTTGTGATAGGTCCAAGCCTATTCCTTCTCCAAGGATGCCTCCTTGGGACCTTAATTTGGTTCTGGAGGCACTAACCAAACCTCCCTTCGAGCCCTTAGAGGAAGTTTCAGAAAAAATTCGAACTTTAAAGACTGCCCTACTGGTAGCCCTGACATCAGCTCGTAGAGTCAGTGACTTACACGCACTATCCGTTAACCATCCATTCACTCAAGTATGTACGGATAGAGTAATCTTAAGACCAGACCCAGCCTATCTTCCGAAGGTAGCCTCCAAATTCCATAGGACGCAAGTAATCACTCTCCCTTCCTTCTATCCTAATCCTAGGGATTCTGAAGAACATAAGCTTCACACCTTAGATGTTAGGAGGGTGTTAGTCCAGTATTTGGAGGTGACAAAAGCCTGGAGGAAGAGTGACGCCTTATTTATATCCTTTCAGGGGGCTAGGAAAGGACTTAAGGTTACAAGAGGGACCTTGGCTAGATGGGTCAGGGATACTATTACCTTAGCCTACTCTTCTAGCAATCTGCCAGTTCCAGAGAACCTGAAGGCCCACTCCACCAGAGCAGTAGCTGCTTCCTGGGCTGAGAAGGCGGATGTGCCCATCGACATCATATGTAAGGTGGCAACTTGGTCACCCCCCCTACATTTTACAAACATTACCGTCTTGAACTTTCCTCTTCTACTAATCTGTCCTTTGGTAGGAAGGTGTTGCAAGCGGTGATCCCTCCCTCTGGTGTCTGATCTCTATAAATCTCTCAGGTGGTGCTGTCATGGGAGAAGGGGAGAAGATCCTAGTTACTTACCGGTAACGGGATTTTACAGAGCCCATGACAGCACCCTATTAATTCCCTCCCCTTTATCACTATGGTGTGCACTTTTTAAGGTGTTTATTACAAATGTTGATGTGGCGGTTATGTATTAACCTGTTTTCGTAGGCCCTCTCATGCTCAAACAAAAACTGATGCGGAAGAGAGGTACCGCCTTTTTATTCAGTAGGTTCCTGTCCTTTGGTGGGCGGATACCCTCTCTCAGGTGGTGCTGTCATGGGCTCTGTAAAATCCCGTTACCGGTAAGTAACTAGGATCTTTCTTTAGAACAAGTCATCTTTCATGACCCTTCTGTCCGACCCTGGATAGTACCCACACACAAACTGTGGATGGTGTGGTGAAGGTTTAAAATGAAGAAGCAGGAGATCCCATTACGGTGAAAAACAGGATTCCATTCAGTGAAAGTTGGAAAGATGTACAAACATAACACTGAAGTAAACAATTTTCATTGATTTAGATCTGTAACTTGTTGACTAACATTTAGCTTCTGAATCCAAACGTGATCCCAGTTTTTCTTTATCACAACTTTTTAAACTAGAGGATACCCTTCTTTTGTCTCCAAAACCATACAAAATGTACACACAATGGAAAATAATGGAAAAAATAACCTGAATGCAATGTTTATTTGAAGCTATTTTGTTCATACAAAGGACATATCGTTACTGTAAGTCAAATTGTGTGCAAATATTACATTTAGGTAGCAATTAAGTAAAAAAAAAAAAATTAGTTTTAACTTTTCATGGAGTTCAATCTGTTGGCAATCTCGCCTGATACTCCAACCATAGTCAGCAATCGTAGGTACATCTACACTGATACAGTCCCTCCATGGCCTTCAAACATTGATGGAACTATTCACTTTGGTCATCATTGACTGCACCAAGGTTTTCAGTGAAGTTAGCAAGATGGCTATGCAGACAATTCACCTTGATGCTCATATAGCAAACAAGCATTTTTTAGCTCTCCAAGAGTTTCAGGACAATTGTGATGTAATTGTTTGCTTGTGTATTTCCAATAAAGTCCTTGACATGGTCTATGGATGATAACCAAGCATTCTTTTAGAGTTCTGATATTGCCCCGATGAAATGCTCATTTTTAATGAGCTGCTGAATCTGTAGACTATCAACCACACCAGATTTTATTTTTTCAAATGACAGGCTAGGAAATGGCAAAATAAGGTAATTGAAGCAGTCTCCTTTTAGTTGGGAAAGCTTTAAAAAATTGCATCATGAGACTGTTTCATGTGCAGAGATAGGAATACAATGTTCTTTCTGTCAACAAGTGGCTCATGCAGAATGTTTGCATCACGAGCTCTGCTGTCTCGCATGTGTAAGGTGCCCAAGCGAGGAAATCATGGGCAAGCTGTAGCCCATACTTGCTCTGGCACCCTACAAAGTGTGTCCTCCCTCTGATGTGCTGCAGTGTATGTGTTTTTTTCCACTTACTTCTGACCAGCAGGTCGCGTCTGTGTCTAGTCATTTCTCTTCTGGAGCCAGGGCAGCAATGAATTCAGAGGACACTAAGTTTATAACAATAACTGGGACTTTACTTAGGAAGTGGGAATATTTACAATATTTACAGGGAGAACTAATGGATAAGGCCCAACGGGTTGTCAACTTTCCCACAGGTACTAGATACAACTTCAGCCCTGGTTTCTAATTTAGGTAAGCATCTCTGTTGCCTTGTTCTCTAGTCCTAGAGAATAATTAATTAATAATTTTTATTTCGATAGCGCCAACATATTCCGCAGCACTTTACATTTTAGAGGGGACTTGTACAGACAATGAAAGGCATTACAGAATAACAATCACATAAATCAACAGATACCAGGAGGATGGAGGACCCTGCTCAAAAGCTTACAATCTATGAGGAAATAGGGGAGATGCGAAAGGTGGATGGTAACAATTGCTTGTATTGTACAGTTAACAATCAGTGTAATAAAAAGGGTAATCACTTAATGCTAAATGAACCAGTCACAAACCAGTGTTTGAACAAGTACAGACACAGACGTCTACTAAGTTATGGGGTGTGTGAACAGAAGATACGAGCGACCTGACTTGGAAGAAAGTTTTGTATGGGGGGGGAGGGAATAAGATAGGTGAGGTGAGGTGATAGGCCAGTCTAAAGAAATGCTTTTTTAGGGCACGCTTCAAACTGTGGGTATTGGGGATTAATCCAAGAGTCCTGGGTAGTGTATTCCAAAGAATTGGTGCAGCACGTGAGAAGTTTTGGAGACTGGAGTGGGAGGTCCGGGTTATTGATTCATTATCAGAACGGAGGGCACGGGTAGGGTGGTAGACTGAGACGAGAGAAGAGATGAAGGGCGGTGCTGAAGCATGGTGCGCTTTGTGGGTGAGGGTGATTTATTTATATTGAACTCTGTAGCGGATGGATAACCAGTGCAACAACTGGCACAGGGAAGAGGCATATAAGAAGGTTGAATTCTAGAAATGTTTTTGAGGTGTGGGTGACACGAGCGGGCGAGTGATTGGATATGGGGAGAGAAGGAAAGATCTGAATCAAGTATAACCCCAAGACAGCGGGCTTGTTGCTGGGGAGTAATGGTGGAGCTACACACTGAGATGGCAATATTGGACCTAGGTAGATTAGTAACATAGTTTTTAAGGTTGAAGGATGGCTAAGTCCATCTAGTTCAACCCATAGCCTAACATGTTGATCCGGAGGAAGGCAAAAAAAATAAAAATAAAAACGTGGCAAACACGAAGCTTCACATTGGGGGAAAAAATTCCTTCCCGACTCCATACGACAATCAGACTAGTTCCCTGGATCAATGTCCTATCAAGGAATCTAGTATTTATAACCTGTAATATACTTTTCAAGAAAGGCATCCATGCCCTTCTTAAATGTTAGTAGTGAATCACTCATTACAACATCATGTGGCAGAGAGTTCCATAGTCTCACTGCTCTTACAGTAAAGAATCCCCATCTGTGATTATGATTAAACCTACTTTCCTCCAGACGTAGAAGATGCTCCCTTGTCCCCGTCTCTGGCCTCAGAGTAAAAAGATCAGTAGAAAGGTCTTTGTACTGTCCCCTCATATACTTGTACATAGTAATAAGATCACCCCTAAGCCTTCTTTTTTCCACACTAAATAACCCCAAGTGTAATAACCTGTCTTGGTATTGCAGACCCCCCCAGTCCTCTAATAATCTTGGTCGCTCTTCTCTGCACCCGCTCTAGTTCAGCTATGTCTTTCTTATACACCGGAGACCAGAACTGCACACAGTATTCTAAGTGTGGTCGCACTAGTGACTTGCATAGAGGCAAAATTATGTTCTCCTCATGAGCATCTATGCCTCTCTTAATGCATCCCATTATTTTATTTGCCTTTGCAGCAGCTGCCTGACACTGGCCACCAAACGTGAGCTTGTCTTCCAACAATACACCCAGGGCTTTTTCAGTTACAGTTTTGCCCAGTGTTTTACAATTAAGCATATAATTATATATTTTATTTCCTCTTCCCAAGTGCATTACCTTAAAATTATCCCCATTAAAGCTCATTTGCCATTTATCAGCCCAAGCTTCTAGTTTACATAGATCCTCCTGTAATATAAGTGTCCTCCTCTGTATTGATTACCCTGCAGAGTTTAGTGTCATCTGCAAATATTGAAATATTACTCTGTATGCCCCCTACAAGGTCATTAATAAATGTTAAAAAGGGGGCCCAATACTGACCCCTGTGGTACCCTACTGTTAACTGAGACCCAGTCTGAGTGCTTTCCATTAACAACCACCCTTTGTTTCCTATCCCTGAGCCAATTCTTAACCCACATACATATATTTTCCCCTATCCCCATTGTTCTCATTTTATGTATCAACCTTTTGTGTGGAACCGTATCAAAAGCTTTTGAAAAGTCCATATACACAACATCCACTGCATTTCCTTGGTCCAGTCCAGAACTTGGCTCCTCATAAAAACTGATCAGATTAGTTTGACAGGAACGGTCCCTCGTAAACCCATGTTGATATTGGGTCATGAGGTTATTTTTCTTCAGATACATCTCTTAGGAAACCCTCCAGGATTTTACTCACAGTAGACGTTAAGCTTACTGGCCTATAATTTCCAAGTTCAGTTTTTGTCCCCTTTTTGAATATTGGCACCACATTTGCTATACGCCAGTCGTGTGGTACAGACCCTGTTATTATGGAATCTTTAAAGATTAAAAATAATGGTCTATCTATGACGTTACTTAATTCCTGCAGTACTCGCGAGTGTATGCCATCCGGGCCCGGGGATTTGTCAACTTTAGTGATTTTTAGACGCCGTCGTACTTCCTGCTGGGTTAAGCAAGTGACATTTAATGGAGCATTTTTGTCATCACTAATCATGTTTTCTGTCATGCGATTTTCTTGTGTAAATACGGTTGGAAAAAAAATCATTTAGCATATTGGCTTTTTCCTCATCCTCATCCTCCATTTCACCCAGACTATTTTTAAGGGGGCCAACACTATCATTTTTTAGTTTTTTACTATTTATGTAGTTAAAGAATATTTTGGGGTTATTTTTACTTTCTCTGGCAATGATTCTCTCTGCCTCAATCTTTGCTGCCTTGATTTGTTTTTTACATAATTTATTTAATTTTCTATATTTATTTAATGCCTCATCACTACCTACTTGCTTTAGTTCTCTAAATGCTTTCTTTTTGTCACTTATTGCGCCCCTTACAGCTCCATTTAGCCATAGTGGTTTCCTCCTATTTCTAGCATGTTTATTCCCAAAGGGTATATATTGTGCACAGGTCCTATTCAGGATGTTAATAAATGTCTCCCATTTGCTTTGTGTAGCTTTATATCTCAGGATATCATCCCAGTTTATTGCACTAAGATCATCTCTCAACCGTTGGAAATTTGCCTTCCTGAAGTTTAGTGTCCTTGTAACCCCTCTACTACACATCCTATTAAAGGTTACATGAAAACATATTATTTTGTGATCACTATTACCCAAATGACCCCCAACTCGTATATTTGATATGCGGTCTGGCCTATTGGTTAATAGTAGGTCTAGCAGTGCCCCCCTTCTTGTTGGGTCCTGAACCAGTTGTGAAAGGTAATTGTCTCTCATAGTTGTCAAAAACCTATTACCTTGGCTTGAACTACAGGTTTCTGTCCCCCAATGTATTTCAGGGTAGTTGAAGTCTCCCATAATAATGACTTCTCCTTGAGTCGCTGCTTCATCTATTTGCTTTACGAGGATATTCTCCGCTACTTCCATTATTTTTGGAGACTTATAACAAACCCCTATCAGTAATTTATTATTTTTTCCCCCTCCCCTTATCTCCACCCACAGGGACTCTACATTTTCATTAGATTCACCTATATCCTCCCGCAAGACGGGTTTTAAGGATGATTTTAAATATAAACACACACACACCCTCCCCTCGCTTGTTTGTACGGTCATTTCTGAACAGACTATAGCCCTGTAAATTAACCGCCCAGTCATGGCTCTCGTCCAGCCACGTCTCAGATATCCCTACCGTGTCATAATTATTTTCCAACAAAATTAATTCTAATTCCTCCATTCTTTTGGTGAGGCTTCTGGCATTAGTGTACATGCATTTTATGTATCTCTCTGTACCTCTATTCCTTCTTACTATATTGACTGTTCTAACCCCACCCCCAATTTCTTTATTTGTGCCCAGGTCACTATCTGCACTATCTTCTCCACTTATAAAATGAATACCCTCCCCCCCCCCCAATCCCTAGTTTAAACACTCCTCCAACCTTCTAGCCATTTTCTCCCCCAGCACAGCTGCACCCTCCCCATTGAGGTGCAGCCGGTCCCTAGCGTAGAGTCTGTAGCCAACTGAGAAGTCGGCCCAGTTCTCCAGGAACCCAAATCCCTCTCTCCCTAATCTCCCGTTGCCTCTCTGACGTGGCACGTGGTACCAGTAGTATTTCAGAGAATACCACCTTGGAGGTCCTTGCTTTCAGCTTGCAGCCTAATTCCCTGAAATCATCTTTACGGACCTTCCACCTACCTCTAACTTTGTCATTTGTGCCAATGTGCACCATGACCGCTGGGTCCTCACCAGACCTATTCGCCAACTGGCAAAACAAAAAAGTGGACATATTCTGCTCAATCGACCCCAACGGGAACCCAGCAGATTTAGATGCCTTCTCAATCCCATGGAACCACCAGCTAGCTTATGCCTTTCCTCCGATTGCTCTCATTCCGGCATTTCTGAGGAAAATCAGGGAAGACGAGGCAAACATAATTCTGATCACCCCCTTCTGCCCAAAGAGGCCTTGGTTTTCCTGGCTGAGGATAATGTCCACCTCTGTCCCCTGGGTCCTTCCGGAAATTCCGGATCTTCTCTCTCAGGGACCAGTCCTTCACCCTCAGGTAGCAAACCTGCACCTGACAGCATGGATTTTGAGAGGGCGCTCTTAAGAGATAGAGGTTTTTCCCCCAATTTAATCTCCACCCTACTGCAGAGTAGGAAACCCGTAACCACCAGGCTCTACGGTAAAACCTGGAAAAATTTCCTCTCATTCATAGGTTCGAAAGTATTAGGGGAGGCCCCTATTACTGCCATCTTAGAGTTCCTTCAAAAGGGGTTGGAGCGGGGATTGGCCACAAGCACTCTAAAAGTTCAGGTTGCGGCACTGGGAGCCCTATATAACTGCGACCTGGCCAGGGATAGGTGGATCTCCAGATTCATCAGGGCATCTAATAGGTCCAGGCCGATCCCCTCCCGGAATACTCCTCCTTGGGACTTAAATTTAGTTCTTTCAGCCCTGACCAAGCGTCCCTTTGAACCTCTAGAGAATGCATCTCTTAAAATTCTGTCTCTTTAGACGTCTCTCCTAGTAGCCCTCACATCAGCACGTAGGGTTAGCGACATACAAGCCTTATCAGCAAGGCCTCCCTTTACGCAAATTCGAGGAGGCAGGGTGACACTTAGGACTGACCCAGCATACCTTCCTAAGGTGGGATCACTCTTCCACAGGTCACAGGAGGTCACCCTCCCTTCCTTTTGCTCAAACCCAAAAAACAAGGGGGGAGAAGTCCAACACACCTAAGATGTCAGGAGGTGCATTATCCAGTATTTAGAGGCCACACGGGAGTGTAGGAAGGACAGGTCTCTCTTTGTGCGCTTCCAGGGATCTCGGAAGGGACGGAAGGCTTCCCAGAGCACTCTGGCAAGGTGGATAAGGGATGCCATCTCCCTGTCTTACTCCTCAAGCGGAGAAACCACCCCAGAGGATTTAAAGGCTCACTCGACAAGGGCAGTTGCAGCCTCCTGGGCGGAGAAAGCTGGGGCTTCAATCGAGCAGATATGTAGAGCTGCAACCTAGTCTTCCCCTTCTACATTCTTTAAGCACTATCGGTTGGATCTAACCTCTTCCTCGGACCTTGCCTTTGGCAGAAGGGTTCTGGAGGCGGTGGTCCCTCCCTAAACGACACTTCTCTGCAAATCTCTCCGTGGTGCCGCCATGGGGAAAGAGAAAGACGTAGTTACTTACCGGTAACGGGATTTCTCGGAACCCATGACGGCACCCGTACATTCCCTCCCTTCACACATGGGTGTGCATATTTACTTATTACCTATGTTTAGTCACAGGGTCCGTCTGGCAAGCTCCTGTTAAAATTTGTGTTACTAACCTGAGGGTCCTCTCTGTGCTCTGTAAACAACTGATGCGGGAGAGAAGTGCCACCCTTTTTATCTGTAGGTTTCCTGCCCTTGAAGGGCGGATCCCCTCTCTCCGTGGTGCCGTCATGGGTTCCGAGAAATCCCGTTACCGGTAAGTAACTACGTCTTTTCCATTGATAGTGCGAGTGTAAGCTATTTTACTTCATTTACAATGGGCAAGGCGCGTGGCAAGGGACGTGGAACTGGACGTTCTGGTGATGGTGCGTGTAGAGGACGGGGCCGTGGCCGTGGCCAAGGTGAAAATGTGCCACAACCAACAGCCACATTTTCTTGCTCCCACTTCTTGAATTACTAGGGAAGCACACTACAACACCAGTATTGCAAACTGATCAATGTGAACAGGTTATTACTTGGATAGCAGATAATACTTCCAGTTACCTGGGCACCACCACCTCCGGTCTGTCTTCCACACGGTCAAGTTTTAGTAGCCGTGAGTCTCAACCGCATACTCCTCCTCACCCTGATGCTCCTTCCTCCCACCATGCCGAGTGTCGTCCGACGGCAACTGATCCCACACTTGGACACTCTGAAGAGCTGTTCACTGGTCCATTTTCATATTTCTGCCCCTTGCCTGCTCCGCTTGAAGTGGTGGAAGAGGAGAGCCCATGTAGCGATGCCTAAATATGTGAACAGCCACGGCCACAGGAAGTCTACGCTGGCAATTTGTCACGAGGTGGACGATGACGAGACACAATTGCCAGGAAGTGAGAAGGAGGATCGTGGTGCGCAAGTGGAAGAGGAGGAGGAGGTGGTGGATGACCTAGTAACTGACCCAACGTGGCAGGAGGACACGCAGAGCAAGGCCAGCAGCACACGGGGAGGGAGGCAGAGTACCCCAACAGGCAGGAAGAAGCAGTGTGGTGGCCGCACACAGAAGGCAGGCAACAGTTCCCCGTAACACCAACACGAGGGACGTTGCCAGTACAACCGGTAGGTCTTCCAGACTCTGGAATTTTTTTAAAGACTCTGCTGATAACCTCAAAAAGGCCATTTGTACCACCTGCCATGCCAGCATCAGCAGGGGTGACAAAACTACCAGCCTGACCACCACCAGCATGATCAGTCACATGTCGGCAAAGCACCCGACTTTGTGGGGCGAACCCCAGGGTCCACGACCAGTGTCAGCGGGTGTCACCACTGCTTCTTCCGCTGTTGTGCGAGTAAGAGAACCCCCTGTTGTGCGTGCAAGGCAATCCCCTGTCCATACTGCATGCAAAGATGCCCCCTCCTCTCAGTCTTCACTTGTTATGGCAGTTTCTCAAGAAACTGCATCAACGTCCACGTCCCACGGCAGCGTTCAATTGTCCATATCCCAGACCTTTGAACGAAAGCGCAAATTCGCAGCCAACGCCACATTCTTAAATTCGCACATTTTACGACTGCTTGCGTTGGAAATGCTGCCTTTTAGGCTGGTGGAGACGGAGTCCTTCCGCAACCTTAGGGCGGTGGCCGTCCCTCGGTACTCGGTCCCCAGCCGACCACTATTTTGCCTGGTGTGCCATCCCCGCACTATACAAGCACGTGTCCCAAAAAATCTGCCGTGCCCTCAATAATGCAGTTACTGGGAGAGTCCACCTGACAACGGAAACGTGGACAAGTACTTGTGGCCAGGGACGGTACATCTCCCTGACAGCACACTGGGTAAACATAGTGGAAGCCGGGACCCAGTCAGACCTTGGGACGGAACACATCCTCCCCACACCGAGAATTGCGGGCCCTATGTCAGTCAGAGTTGCCCCCACAGTGTACAGCTCCTGCGCATCATCATCCTCCTCCTCCTCCTCATGTTCAGCCTCCATCTCGGATATCACCACATCAGTTACAAGCTGGAAGCACTGCAGTACTGCCTCAGCCAAGCGACAACAGGCTGTGCTGAAACTCATAAGCTTAGGTGATAAACCTCACACTGCTTGTGAGTTGTGGACAGCTGTGAAAGAGCAGGCAGATCTGTGGCTGAGACCGCTGAACCTACATCCAGGCATGGTTGTGTGTGACAATGGCCGAACCTGGTGGCGGCTCTGAGGCAAGATCACACGCGTACCATGCCTGGCTCATGTGCTTAACCTCGTCGTTAAGCGGTTTCTTAAATCTACCCCGAGTTGCCAGATCTGCTCGTCAAAGTACGCCACCTGTCAGCTCATTTTTGGAAAACGGCTACAGCTTCCGCGGCCCTTGCTGTGTTGCAGCAGGGTTTGCAGCTTCCGGCACACCGACTGGTGTGTGATGTCCCCACACGTTGGAACTCTACCCTCCACATGTTGCAAAGGATTTGTGAGCAGAAGAGAGCAGTTGTGGAGTACCAGCTGCAACAAGGCCGTCGATATTCAGGTCAGACTCCACACATAAGACCTCAGGAGTGGACCTGGATGTCTGACATATGTACCATCCTGACAAACTTTGAGGAGTCCACCAAGATGGTGAGTGGCGATGATGCCATCATTAGCATCAGCATCCCACTGTGTCTGTCTTTTGCAACGCTCTCTGCACAGAATTAAAGAGGAGGCATTGCAGCCAGAGTATTATGAGATGGATCAAGAAGCCGTAATGGGCGATTACACACAGCCCAGCCTCATCTCATGCCAACGTGCATTGGGGGACAATGAGGGAGAGGAGGAGGAAGAACAGGAGCTGGTATCATGCGCTGTAGACGGTAGTACCTATACAACTGTCATACAGTCGGTTCAGCGTGGGTGGCCTGAGGACAGGGGGGAGGAGGAGGAGGAGGAGGAGGAGAGCATGGTCAGTCGTCATCTTGGTGAGGATACGGAAGTCTTGCCCATTACCAGTCTGGCATGCATGGCTGACTTTATGTTACGCTGCCTTAACCGTGACCCTCGCGTTATCAAAATGTTGGGTGACAGTCATTACTGGTTGACACTTGTAGACCCCCGCTACAAGGAGAACTTTCACTCTTTTATTCCTGAGGTGGAGAGGTCTACAAAATTGTGGCAGTACCAGAAGGCCCTTGCTGCAGAACTGTTAAAAAAAAAAATTCCCATCTGAACACGCTAATGGCAGAGGTCACAGTTCGTTGACCAACCAAGGCTTACAGGCGAGAGAGACGCAACTCCAATCCAGCAGAGGCAGGGGAACACTATCAACGTTCTGGGACAGTTTTCTGAGACCCGCTCAGCTTACAGGCCCTGAGGCGCAGTGTACTCTCACAAGGAGTGGAAAGTTTCAAAAGATGGTGAGGGAGTACCTTGCCGACCGTACCAGCATCATCCATGATTCCTCTGTGCCTTTTAATTATTGGATATCCAAGCTGGACACTTGGAATGAACTCGCTCTGTACGCCTTGGAGGTCCTGGCCTGCCCTGCCGCTAGCGTGTTATCGGAGCGTGTTTTTAGTGCCGATGGAGTTATAACTGATAAGCGCACTCGTCTGTCAACTGACAATGCTGACAAGCTGACCCTTATCAAAATGTACAAGGGCTGGATTGGGCCAGACTTCTCATCACCACTAAATGACAGCAGAGTAACATGAAGTCAAATCCACTGTGTTATTTCGGGAGGTGTATTCCCATGCACCGCTTCACACCCACACATGGGTATACGGTTCCTCATTTCAGCTGTATTTTGCTCTTCTCCTTATCCTCAGCCTCCACCACCACTATACCATCAGGGTGACCGTGGTCTGTGTTGCCAGCATTGCAAGTTCCTCCATCCTAATTTTTGGCAGCTTTTGCTTGGAAGGCTTAGGCAAAGACTATGGGAGACCCACTCCCCAATAATGGGAATAATGTTTTTAATATGCTGTACTGCATGGCTCTTGTAAGGGGCATGAAAACCGTCTTGTTAAGCTACTGCGACTTCCACCACTTTTCCAAGGGGCATTGATATTGTCTTTTTATTCCACTGCGACTGCCACCATTCTTCCAAGGGGCATTAAAACTGTCTTGTTAAGCTACTGCGACCTCCACCACTTTTTCAAGGGGCATTAAAACAGTCTTGTTAAGCTACTGCGACCTCCACAGCTCTTCCAAGGGGCCTTAAAACCGTCTTATTAAGCTACTGCAATCTTCACGTCTCTTCCAAGGGGCATTAAAACCGTCTTTTTAAGCTACTGCGACCTCCACCACTTTTCCAAGGGGCATGGATATTGTCTTTTTATTCCACTGCGACCTCCACCATTCTTCCAACGGGCATTGCATTTTCTCCTAATTTTAGTCAGCTTTTGCTTTTCAATGTATAGGCGAACACTAAGGGAGACCCACTCCCCAATAATGGGTAGAAGGCTTTTAGTATGCTGTAATCCATGTCTGTTTCAAGGGGCATTGCAGTTCCTCATAATTTTTGGAAAGCCTTCCATTCACTGCTTAGGCCAACAGTGCACAGGAGACCCAGTTGCTATAAATGGAAAAAACTGTTTAGTTAAGGCCCTCTAACCTCCATGTCACTTCCAAGGGGCATTGGAGTGCCTCGAAATTTTTGGTAGGTATTGCATTCACTGCATGCCCGATAACTGTGTAGCCAAACCGCTCCTATTGGTACAGAAACATATCCTACAAGACATGTGGTTGACTGGCCTGATATTGATGTGAATGGTCCCTGTTCATCCTGCTCTTTCTCCTTTGCAACCACCTCCATCCATCATTCATCACCTGAAGCTTTGTTTTAACGGGAGTCATAGAACTGGGATAGTAGGAAAACATCCAGCTATCCTCGGAGGAGGTAGGATATGCGCCAAAACGCTGACCACCTCAGGCCAAGACGCTACTACATACATGCGCTTGCATTCCAAGAAAACAAAGCAGATGCTATCTTCTATCATCATCATCATGCTCCTCACCTTGGCACTCTCAACTCCCCTGATGGAGAAGCCAAGGCCCACCGGAGGAGTCTGGTTCTCTGGTGTGCTCGTCCAATGCTGCCCTAAAGCAGGCCAGGCTAAGAAAAGTGTGGGGATTGTTCCAAGGAGAAATAGGGGCGGCTGGGGACAGTTTATGGACACCCGGCCGCCCCCAGGCGGCTGGGGACCTAGTATGGATACCAGGCCGCCTACGCAGCCATGACATGGTGGCCGGCGTCTGCCTCCTCATGCCTAAAAGGCCCGATTTCAAGTGCAAGCAAGCTAGCAGTATGGTACTGCAGCCGGTGGGTGGGTGGCAGGTTGCACACTTACCCTTGCATTGCAAGGAATGGGGGAGGTACAATTGAACACTGCCCTGGGACAAGGACTTGCACGGGGATAGTTGCAAGTCTGCATCTTCTGATGCGGCAAGGATCACTTCTGATGGGCACACTTTTAGGCAGTGACCTGGGTGTCAGATGCTTCCAGGGGTCTTCCCCATGCTGTTCCCATGTCTTTTCAGCACTATATGCATGTGTCACACAGCACATGGCCAAATAAGGTTGTAAAATGTTAAAATGACATTTCCCGATGAATGCATTTGTCACGGTTGAAAGCAATACAAAAGTGCAAAAAGCGCATAAAAAATGCTACTTGTGAACATAGCCCAAGGTGTGGAGGAATATTTTTGTTTTTTGGTTATTTATTTTACCTTGTACACAAGTCTTTACCCTGGAAAGGATGTTCCTTAACATATTTCACAGGAAAACCGTTTCAGTTTCTTTTTTGAACGTTTTATTGTGAGCCCGTAAAAGTAGCTTAATACCTCTGACCTGACAGCAGTTACCTGGGGGTCAGAAATGCTTCCTGGGGTGGTGCCCATGCTGTCCCCGTGTCTTTTGAGCACTGTCACTATCGTTTTGGGCACTTTTTAGTCTTTCTACAGACTGCCGGGGGTGCCGCTGCAAAAATGCTCGGGTCTCCCATAGACTAACATTAGGCTCGTTGCTCGGGTCGAGCACCCGAGTATCACAGTGAGCTCGGCCCGAGCTTCGAGCAGCCGAGCATTTTAGTGCTCGATCAACATTAATAAATATCTGTGTTTGGATTTGATAGTCTTTCTTGATTCAAGCAGACGTATCTCCCAGCCTGCGGCCCAGATGCTGCGGAGTAGCCGGGCGCAGATATGTAAATGAGCTCCGCGGTTTTTTTTGTTTTTTGTTTTTTTTTTAACCTACGGATTTTCCCCATAGAGATTAGGTCTATGGGGAAAGTCTGCATGCGGACCTGCAGGAGAAATTGACATGCTGCGGTCTGGAAAGACGCACCGCATGTCAGTTTCTGCGGGTGCACAGAGACGCATAGTGGACATGGGATTTGTACAAATCCCATGTCCACTATGCTGTAACAGTTGGCCTGTGGGTTTGACGCTGCATAAGTCCGTAGCGTCAAACCCGCAGTGATGCCGGATCGTCTGCACACACCCTAAGTGTAAACTGCGCTTTATAGACTGCTCTGCTGCTTGCATTTTCCTCTGAGGTTTCCAACAGACTTTAAGTTTTCATTCAATATCTACACTGTGTGTTTATGGACTTTGCGTTTTCTGCTGCACTTGTTTAGAATCTCCGTGTGCTATAATATAGGCTTTTTCACCTATAAACTGTGTTCTGTTGTGTCTTTGCTCCACGCAAAAAAGACTCGAGTTATCCATTATAAATATTACACTTTACCTTTAACATGCTTGTCTATCATTTTCTTTCTAATCTCCTAAGACAACTTTCCTTTGCTTCCTCTGGTCCATGTTGAGTGTGGTACACACCATGTCACCAAACAGCACAGTGAGTATCTGTAGCCCTATATACAGGCTCACTGACTGATTACAAGATTGTAGACACCTTTGATGCTAATTAGTGTACACAACTTGACTTAACATGTCCCTTTTGTCACATTATTTTCAGGGGTACCATCATTTCTGTCCAGGCCTATTTCATAAGTTTAATTTTTTTTAAAAAAATCCGTGGAAGCCGGGTTTAAAATCAATGTCTGACTTTCATTTGTTCATTTTCATAGATTTTTAATTCATTACTTTTGTCAGATTCAAGTTATTTCTGTGACCATTGTGGGTTTTTCTTTCATTAAACAAGGGGTACCAACAATTTTGACCATGTGTGTAGATATACAGATAGCTAGAAATATGAGAGATACAGTACAGACCAAAAGTTTGGACACACCTCATTTAAAGATTTTTCTGTATTTTCATGACTGAAAATTGTACATTCACACTGAAGGCATCAAAACTATGAATTAACACATGTGGAATTATATACTTAACAAAAAAGTGTGAAACAACTGAAAATATGTCTTATATTCTAGGTTCTTCAAAGTAGCCACCTTTTGCTTTGATGACTGCTTTGCACACTCTTGGCATTCTCTTGATGAGCTTCAAGAGGTCACCGGAAATGGTTTTCACTTCACAGGTGTGCCCTGTCAGGTTTAATAAGTGGGATTTCTTGCCTTATAAATGGGATTGGGACCATTGGGTGTGTTGTTCAGAAGTCAGGTGGATACACAGCTGATAGTCCTACTGAATAGACTGTTAGCTGCTTTTTGCTTGTCATAATACAAATTCTAAGTAAAGAAAAACAAGTGGCCATCATTACTTTAAGAAATGAAGGTCAGTTAGTGCAAAAAATTGGGCAAACTTTGAAAGTGTTCCCAAGTGGAGTTTCAAAAACCATCAAGCGCTACAAAGAAACTGGCTCACATGAGGACCACCCCAGGAAAGGAAGACCAAGAGTCATCTCTGCTTCTGAGGATAAGTTTATCCGAGTCACCAGCCTCAGAAATCGCAGGTTAACAGCAGCTCAGATTAGAGACCAGGTCAATGCCACACAGAGTTCTAGCAGCAGATACATCTCTACAACAACTGTTAAGAGGAGACTTTGTGCAGCAGGCCTTCATCATAAAATAGCTGCTAGGAAACCACTGCTAAGGACAGGCAACAAGCTGAAGAGACTTGTTTTGGCTAAAGAACACAAGGAATGGACATTAGACCAGTGGAAATCTGTGCTTTGGTCGGATGAGTCCAAATTTGAGATCTTTGGTTCCAACCACCGTGTCTTTGTGCGACGGAGAAAAGGGAAACGGGTGGACTCTACATGCCTGGTTCCCACCGTGAAGCATGAAGGAGATGTGATGGTGTGGGGGTGCTTTGCTGGTGACACGGTTGGGAATTTATTCAAAATTGAAGGCATACTGAACCAGCATGGCTACCACAGCATCTTGCAGCAGCATGCTATTCCATCCGGTTTGCGTTTAGTTGGACCATCATTTATTTTTCAACAGGACAATGACCCCAAACACACCTCCAGGCTGTGTAAGGGCTATTTGACCATGAAGGGGAGTGATGGGGTGCTACGCCAGATGACCTGGCCTCCACAGTCACCAGACCTGAACCCAATCGAGATGGGTTGGGGTGAGCTGGACCGCAGAGTGAAGGCAAAAGGGCCAACAAGTGCTAAACATCTCTGGGAACTGCTTCAAGATTGTTGGAAGACCATTTCCGGTGACTACCTCTTGAAGCTCAGCAAGAGAATGCCAAGAGTGTGCAAAGCAGCTGTTATGCACACGCCCGGCCTAAGCGGCGTGTGCGTGTGATTGTAGTGATTCCACTGGACCGTGCCGGAGAGTGAATGCCTGGAGGGGCGTGACTAAGTATTCACCCGATCCGACCAGGGTCGCACGACGGCATACGACGCCAGTGCACCAAGGAGGAACCGAGCAGAGGGACCAGGTGCTACTCCAGGACAGACCCCGGACACGGCTGTTGACCCACACAGGGGAATACAGGAACAGGTTGGTAGGCTGGCACACAGACTGGTGGGTATAGGCAGGCACGACTGGTATGCAGGCAGGCGGGTATGCAGGCAGGGGGGTAAAGGCAAGCACAGCTAGAGTGCAGACAGGGAGGCACTAGCAGGTAGGAACACAGGCGGGATAGGACCCAGTACACACCGGGACTCAGGAACAATACAGGCAGAGGGTTACAGGCAAGCACAGCTAGAGTGCAGACAAGGCTGAGCAGGGAGGACAGGGCTCTGTTCACACGGAACAGACAGGAAGGGAAAGACAGAGCCAGATACTCACACAGTACTTGCAGAGACAACAAGCAGGAGTTAGGTACGAGTTCAGACTCTGCAGAAAAAGGAAGGGAACGGACATAGAGGCAAAACAGGTAAAGGACAGGAGAGAGTTCAGACTGGAACTGAGTGTACGGAGGAGACCGACACTGCAGAGGGATACAGGAGCGGGTCTGGGAATACGGCCCCCAGAGAGGCGGAACGAACAGGCAAGGAGCGTGTTCAGACAGGACAGACCAGACGCAGGAGCGGGTCTAGGAAATCGGCCACTAGAAGGCGGAACGAACAGGCAAGGAGCGTGTTCAGACAGGACAGACCAGAGAACACAAAAAGGACACAGTTCAGACACGGGAGCTGATACCGCAAAGCAGGAGACATACAGGACTCAGTTCAGACACGGGAGCTGAAACCGCAAAGCAGGAGACATACAGGACTCAGTTCAGACACGGGAGCTGATACCGCAAAGCAGGAGACATACAGGACACAGTTCAGACACGGGAGCTGATACCGCAAAGCAGGAGACATACAGGACTCAGTTCAGACACGGGAACTGATACAAAAAGCAGGAGACAAGAGACGGGACCTGGCACCTTCAGAGTGCAAGCACACACTGAAGGAAACACTATGCTCAGGCCGGGATAGAAGGGAGCTGCTGGGCTATATACCAAGTGACAGACAGCAATAGGCTGAGGACGCACAAGGGGTGTGACCCACAGCAGGTACAAAAGGCAGGAAGTGATCGGGCGCCGCCCTTAAGCAGCAGAAACAGACACAAACAGACAGCATGGAGGGAAGCCAGAGAGACATTCTGGACAGGAGATCAAGTGCGCCCTCTTGCACAGTGGGAGATGGACCACCATGCAAGGACGCCGCCAGGTATGTTACAGCAGTCATCAAAGCAAAAGGTGGCTACTTTGAAGAACCTAGAATATAAGACATATTTTCAGTTGTTTCACACTTTTTTAAGTATATCATTTCACATGGGGTAATTCATAGTTTTGATGCCTTCAGTGTGAATGTACAATTTTCATAGTCATGAAAATACAGAAAAATCTTTAAATGAGAAGGTGTGTCCAAACTTTTGGTCTGTACTGTATATATAATCAGTGCTTTGCGTGTGTACCATACTGTTCGTGTAATTTATTAATAAATGATTACATTTCTGAAAAAAATGGCGTGGGATCCCCTGTAATTTTATCAACCAGAAGCGGAAAAGCGGACAGCTATGGCTGATGTTCATAGGCTGGGACATGCATCTTCCCTGTCTATTTATATCAGCTCACAGCTGTATACTTAGCCTTTACTGGTTATTAAAATGTGAATGACACGGGGTCTTCCGTGGGTGTAACACTACTCAGACAACGCAGGGTGAGGGTAAAACAGCGTGGCAATACTTTATTGAACCACAAAGCGGACAATAAACACACAGAACAGTCCCAGCAAATGCCCAAGATGGTACATTACACAGTCTCACCCTTCCGATGACCCTCCTGGGATAGAACAGCTGTGACTTTGGAGACTTCAAGGGCCAACTACCTCAACCAGTGGCTCCCCACTTCTGGCGGGCCCCCAGAGAGAGGAGGTAGCGGCAAGCTTAGGAAGCTAGCAGTCCATCGAGGTATAAGACCAGGAGACCCGAGGGTCCAAATCTGGCCTCTCTGAGAGTTTCCATTGGGCCAGGCGACCGGGGGGGTCCGTCCTGGCAACTGCGAATGTCTCCATGGGTTCTAGGCGACCGGTGGCTCACTCCTAGCAACCCCAAAACAACATATACATGGGGCCAGGTGACATCTTCATCCTTTCCTGGAATCCCCAAAAGGTATCCATATCTCTCTGATGGTTAATGGAGCAGATCTGAATCTTTCCATTCAGGGCCAGTATCCTTAGACTAGAATCATGTAGAATACAAATCTGTGTCTCTTTGGATGCCATGCAATCCATCTACTTTTCTGAAGGATGTCTCCCATTCTCCTTCCAAAGTCCTTCTGAATTTCTTTCTCAAGACTGATTCTGACTCTAGCACAACAGACATCCCTGTTTATATTTACATCTGTGTGAGGTCATCAGGCACAGGTAAGAGGTAAAGGTGTAGGGCTCGAGCATCCACAGTTCATTCCCCAAGATTGACACCCTACAATAGTATTTAACATATCTAGCTAACATTCATTGTTCTAGCTAATCTATTTGCATAGCTTGTATCACAGGGGCTCTTGTAAATACACATCATTGTTTCAGAATCAAAGCGCAGATAGCATTCAAGGTTATACAAATAATAGTCTGTGTTAACCCCTTTAAAGCCCAGGGTATACTAATACGTATCTGCACCCTGGGACTTAAGAGCCTGATACTTATTAGTACACCCTAACTTTAATGCTGCACCGCGACTTTGGTCGCGGTGGTCGCATTAAATTTACGGCGCCATCTTACCTCAGGGTAGATGGCGCCATCATCCCCGGAAGTGTCGCCGCCCCCCACCCCCGCACCCACGATCGGTGTGATTGGCTGTTCAATTCTGAACAGCCAATCACAGCATTTCTCACTGTTTCCGGCAATCAGATTGCCGGAAACAGTGATGTGCAGCCTAGGATCGGTGCTCATAAAAGCACCGCTATGATCGGTGCGATCGCCAATCACATTGATAGCAATCATAGCGTGACCGTTAAGGGGTCTAGTTTCCAAAATGGGGTCACTTGTGGGGGGTTTCCACTGTTTAGGCACATCAGGGGCTCTCAAAATGTGACATGGGGTCCGATGTCAATGCCAGCGAGTTTTGCATTGAAAACATCAAATGGCGCTCCTTCCCTTCCGAGCCCTGCTGTGCGCCCAAAAATGTATTTCCCCCACATATGGGGTATCAGCATACTCAGGAGAAATTGCACAACAACTTTTGGGGTCCAACTTCTCCTGGTACCCTCGTGAAAATAAAAAAATTGGGGTCTAAATTAAAATTTTAGTGAAAAAAAGTTAAATGTTTTTTCCCTTTCACGTTCGATTAATTGCTGTGAAGCCCGTAAAGGGTTAATAAACTTCTTGAATGTGGTTTTGAGCACCTAGAGGGGTGCAGTTTTTATAATGGTGTCACTTTTGGGTATTTTCTGTCATAAAGACCCCTCAAAGTGACTTCAAATGTGACATGGACCCTAAAAAAATGGTTTGTAAATTTTGTTGTAAAAATGAGAAATCGCTGGTAAATTTTTATCCCTTATAGCTCACTAACAAAAAAATTTGGTTCCAGAATTGTGCTGATGTAAAGTAGACATGTGGTAAATGTTATTTATTAATTATTTTGTGTGACATATCGCTCTGATTTAAGGGCATGGAAATTGAAAGTTTGAAAATTGTGAAATTTTCTAAATGTTCGCCAAATTTCCATTTTTTTCACAAATAAACGCAAGTGATATTGAAGAAATTTTACCACTATTATGAAGTACAATATGTCACAAAATAACAGTCTCAGAATCAGTGGGATCCGTTGACGTGTTCCAGAGTAATTACCTCATAAAGTGACAGTGGTCAGAATTGTAAAAATTGGCCTGGTCATTAACGTGCAAACCACTTTCGGTGGTAAAGGGGTTAATCAACTAAAGAAGAACACGAATTAAAGAGTCAACATAAAAATAAAGGAATGCTGCTCTTGCCATCAGAAAGTATGTCTGGCATAATTAATATTTTACTCTGTATCGTCACAGGGGACCCCCCTAAAAATTTACGTGGGGATCCCCCTATAATTAAAAGTCTAGGCAGACCATGCTGGGCTGATATTAATAGCCTAGGAAGGAGCCATGGATATTGGCCCCCTCCGAGGCCAAAAACATAAGCTCTCAGCCGCCCCAGAAATGGCGCATCCATAAGATGCTCCAATTCTGGTACTTGGCCTCCACTCTTTCCACTTGCCCTGATGTGGTGGCAAGTGGGGTAATAGGGTTGGGGTACATGTCAGCCTTGTATTGGCAGCTGACATGAAGCCCAGGTTAGTAATGGAGAAGCATCTATAAGACGCTCCCATTACTAACCCCATAGTCAAACAGTGAAATAAAACAGAAACACGCAGAATAAAGTACTTTATTTGAAATAATGACACAGACTCCTTTATTGAATCTACATTAACCAAAAACAATTATAAGTACCATAACGCCCAATCCACTGAAGCCAGTGTCTCCTGAGTTTAAAAAAAATAAACAACCATATTTCTCACCTGTCCGAAGAGAAAATAATCCATTTGTCTTGTGCCGGGTTCAGCTCTGCTACATTTAGATGGCAGGCTGCATTGTTGCATGATGCGACTATACAGCCTGCCGTTCTGCAGAGACACTAAGCTGTGCATGACTGCGCACCTCAGTGACTTGTGGTGATGTGGTGTAGTGAGAGGCGTTCATATCCAATGATTTCCGTTCATTTCAATGACGTCAGCACGAGCGCAATGAGAACTTTCCCATGGTGCTCGCGCTGACAACAATGAGCTGAAAGGAGTTTGTCTCTGAGCTCCGCTCACCTTTCTAACAGCACCGCAAGCATGCAAACTTTCTCATGCTCATGGTGACTGATGTCGTTGAGGTGAATAGAGTTCATTAAATATTAATTAATTCATCACGTCACCTTGAGTCTCTGAGGTGCGCAGCAGTGTCTCTGCAAGATGGCAGGCTGTATAGTGCCATCATGCAATAATGCAGCCTGCCTTCTAGATGTAGCAGAGCTGAACCCGGCGCGGGACAAATATTAATGCTGCTGTTAGCAGTAGTTAGGCAAAGTTTGTGGCGAGCTAGTATAGTACAGAATAGGTTCCACGGCACATTTTTTCATGCCACTGCAACTCATATCCTTAGCCCTAGATATCAAAACTAATAATATTCTTTTTGCTCTTAATCCTGATAATTTTTGTTAAAAGCAATATAATGCACCATTTATACTGCTCCATTTGCTTGTTAACAGCATACAGCCAGATATGGTTGATTTTAATAGTATTGCTGTATAGTTTAAGCAGAGAAACTTGTCCATCATCTCAGGTGGTCAAATATTACTTCGCTAATAATCGTGCCATTTTTTGGGAAGCTGCCAAATATTATACTCCAGTTAAAGTGTGCAAGCTGTGCGTTCAGAACATATACACACTTGGCCGCTCAACAATAGCATCGCTATACCGCCACTGCCTAAAAACGTGGTCATCAGAGGTGATCAAATATTATGCGGTAATAATCCCGACATTTTTGGGAAACTGCCAAATATTATACTCCATTTAAAGTGTGCCATTTGTGGGTTCAAAACATATACACACTAGGCCACTGACCAATAGCATCGTTAGACCGCCACTGCCTAAAAACATGGTCAAATATTACTGTGGTAATAACTGTGACGTTATTCCTGAAGCATTTTCCTAGAACTGAAACTTGGGGGGACACAGACACATTTTGAGCAGGTGGTGTGTGAGTGGGAGACACTGAATGTCCTGTTGGTTAGGTATAAAAAGATCCAAGATAGGGCCAAGTCTGTGATGCCGAGAGATGAGAGTCTGTAGTAAGAGGGAATGGTCTACTGTGTCGAAGGCAGATGACCGGTCTAAGAGGAGGAGGACAGAGTAGTGTTGCTTGGATTTGGCAGTTAGTAGGTCGTTGGTGACTTTAGTCAGGGAAGTTTCAGTGGAATGGTGCGGTCGGAAGCCAGATTGTAAGCGTTCAAAGAAGGAACAGGAGGAGAGGTGGCACGACAGTTCACAATTGACGTGTTGATCCAATAGTTTGGAGGCATACTGGAGAAGTGAGATGGGGCGATAGCTAGACATAGGATGGGTCAAAGGAGGGCTATTTGAGGATGGGTGTGATCGAGGTATGTTTGAATCATGAGGGGAAGACACCAGTTGTTAGTGACAGGTTGAAGAAGAGGGATAGGCTTGGGATGAAGACTGTGGTGCGGTTTAGAATGAGGTGGGATGTCAAGTTCACAGGTGATGAGATGTGATTTGGAGAGTAAAGATGATCTTCCGTGATGGCGGAAAGCGGGTTTTAGAGGTGGAGAGTTGAGTAGTTATGAGGAGGGGCTGTTGGGACTTTAATCAAAAGCTTTGTCCTACGTTGTCAATCTTCTGCTTGAAGAATGAGGCTAAGTCTACAGCGGGGATAAGAGGAGAGGGAGGGGAAGCTGGTGGACAGAGGAGAGACTTGAAAGTACTGAATAACTGTTTAGGGTTGTGAGACACGTATGATATGATAGATAAGAAGTGTAACATCCCTGGCGGCGTGCTGGCATGGCTTACCATCTCCCACCATGCAAGACTGCCAACTTACCTATCAGTCCAGACTGCACACTTTGCTCCAGTACTTGCTTGTGTGCATGTCTCTTGTCTGATTGCTTAGGGCGGTGGCGCGGTTACTGCCTGATTCTTAAAGTTACAGTGTGCGCACTCCTAATGCGTCCCCAGCCTATTGCTGTGAGTCACTGGATACTTAAACCCCCTCCACCCAGTAGGAGGTGCACTTTCTTTCAGTGTGTTCTGCGCAGCTGAGTTGCCAGGTCCTGTCTTGTATCTTGTCTGTTTCCGCCACCCTGGGGGCTGTATACCCAGGCACGTTACCTGTATCTGTGACTTCTAGTCTGTTTACGCCACCCTGGGGGCTGAGTTCCCAGGCTTGTTCCTGTATCTTGTTCCGGATTCAGTTCCTATCTGAACTGTGTCCTAGCCCGTTACCTGTTTGTCTCTATGTCCGTACCTTCCCTTTTCCTGCAGTGTCTGAACCTGCACCTAACTCCAACTCGTTGTCTCTGTACTTCTGTTTGTGAGTTTTGTGCCCACTCTCTACTTCATTGTAAGTACCTTGTGTGTATCTGGTTCTTCTTGTCCTGTTTCCCTGCCTCCATATCTACCTCCTGTGTTCTAACTATCTTCCTGTGTTTCCCAGTCTGTTCCATGTGAAAAGAGCCCTGTCCTGTCTGCTTGCACCTTCTGCTCTGCGGTTTCACTCTGCTCTGTTCTACTCCGCTTGTTCCTCCTCACCTGCGGTTTAGCTCTGCTCTGCTCTGCCTCGCTTGTCCTCCGCACCGGCAGCTTTGCTCTGCTCTGCTCGTCGTCCGCACCGGCGGTTTCGCTCTGCTCTGCTTGTCCTCCGCACAGGCGGTTTCGTTCTGCTTTGCTTGTCCACCGCACCTGCGGTGTCGCTCTGCTCTGCTTGTCCACCGCACCTGCGGTGTCGCTCTGCTCTGCTTGTCCACCGCACCTGCGGTTTCGCTCTGCTCTGCTTGTCCTCCGCACCTGCGGCTCTGTTCCTGTATCCCAGGCTGTACTGGTCCCTCTCCAGTCTGCATTCCTACCTGCCAGTATCTGTCTGTCTGCCAGTACCCGCCTGTCTGCATACCAGCCGTGCCTGTTAGTACCCGACTGTCTGCATAGCAGCTGTGCCTGCCAGTACACGCCTGTCTGCATAACAGCCGTGCCTGCCTGTTTCTGCATTCCCCGGTGTGGGTCAACAGCTGTGACTGGGGTCTGACCTGGAGTAGCACCGTGGCCACCTCCCACGTCCCTCCTCAGACCACGGAGTCGATTAAGCCGCCGTGTGTTCGTGGTCAGATCTGGCAAGGCCCCTAGTCACACCCCTCCAGGCACTCCTCGGTTCGTGGCCCAGTGGGACCACTAACCACGCTCACGCCAATCAGTCCGGGTGTGAGCGTAACAAGAAGTAGGTTGGTTTTGCAGCAGTGAGCAATTGTGCAACATTTTGAAAACTTCTGTTACTGGATTCAACTCCCTTTCTTTGGCAGTCGCACAGTGGTACACCTTGTAGTTGAGGGCCAGGAAGGAAATGTGCTCCTGTAGATGACAAGCGATGCATCAAGTGGCTTCTGCCCCTCTTCCTCCATCTTAACATCACACATAGTACAGTCCTCAGAAGAGGCACCCAAATTACCCTTGTTTTCACCCACATCACAATTCTACAACCGCCCAACTGACTGTGGGGAAGCACAGATGGGCGAGTCTGCAGAGCTGTTCACACATTCTGTTTCAGGACATCAGAGGTCTGATCCAAAGCTTCACAGACTCAAGAGGGGGAAAGCATGTGTAGCGATGCCCAAATTTTTTTTTTACCCTTGATCCGGGCCCGGACGAAGTAGGGTCCAAGAAAAATCCCAACCCTCATCACCAGACGCTAACCCCCTGGGGGTGGGCATGGATGGGTTGTAGAACGAAATAAATACACACCAGAACATGGAGAACTAAACTAATATATACAACAGGGGTTGGGAAACGAAACTACTAAACAGTTAGTGTTGGAGAACTAAACTACTACACACCAGGGGATGGAGAACTAAACCACTAGACACCAGAAGAAGGAGAACCAAACTAATAGACAACAGGGGTTGGAGAACTAAACTAATATTACAACAGGGGTTCGAAAACTAACCTACTAAACAGCTAGGGTTGGAGAACTAAACTACTACACACCAGGGGATGTAGAACTAAACCATAGACACCAAGGTGTCACTAGACAGCAAGTGTTGGAATCCCAATGGGACAAACCTCTGTATCTAACACTTCCTCCAATGCTTCTGCCTCCTCCACCTCCTTTAGGGCCTCCACCTGCGCCCTCAACCTCTGCCTTAATGAGGCACACATTCCAACAGTGCACAGAGAATCCCTCCCACCTCTGTACTGTGCAGCCAAGGCTCACCACAATCAGGCAGTTGTAGAGATTTGTACTCACTGAGCCGCGTTGGAGGTAGGCACAGGTTCACACAGTGATGGAAACAAAAGTAACAGCCTTTTCGTGGCACAAAAAAGGAATAACAGAACAAAGATAAAAATAACAAGTCCATGCAGCACGGCCTCAGCCGTTTAAACAAAGTGCCTTCCTCTGCCTCCTGCAGAGTCTAAGCAGCACATGCAATGTCTGCTCACCTTGCTCAACACACACAGACAGACTGAGACAGGCGCAGCTGTCTTAAATCAGCATTCCAAGACCTGGACTGGAGGTAAGTGAGCAGCTGTCCCACCCCCCCAGCTCTTTCAGCTGCTTGTAAAGCCCGGCCCTGTAATCTTGGCCCATTAAATTCCTCTCCGCACTATGTGTGCTGGAGCCTGCTTCTCCGGGTCCTACATCACCGAAGATTGGCACTTCGGGGACACATACCTCCCATCCACGACCTGTCCGGCAGCCACCTTACACAGTGTTAAAATTAATATGCCTTGGAGATCGCAGTCAAACAGCTGAAGAATTGTGGACAGCTCTCCAGGCCGAGTTTAAGCAATGGCTGTCTCCACTGAACCTGGCGCAAGGAAAGGTTGTGTGTGATAACGGTGCAAACCTGGTGGCGGCCCTATGCTGGGGCAACCACACACACATGCCTTGCATGGCTCGCATCCTCAACCTGATGGTACAGCAATTTCTTCGCCACTATCCCGGCCTGGATGCGCTGCTGCAGAAACCACGGTCTCTGTGTGCTCACTTAAAACTATAAAAACTAACAGGATCTTTAGTATAACAACCAGTCTACTAGACAACGAGCAAACTCCTTCATGATGATAGAGGCCACCATCTCCTTAGCATGCTGGTACTTTTCTGTGGGAATGAGCTTGTCTCCAACCAGCCAGGAATACCCAATGAATAGCATGCCACGGTTTGGTATTAGCACCCAGTACCAGAAGCGAAGCCATCCACTATTTCCATACCTCAGCAATTTTATTTGATAGACTGGCTGCCCAAACATTAGTTTCGCACACAGTAGCTGAAGACACTGAGTGGCAGTAGGTGCAAGTTTCTCCAGCATGACCTGTTTGTTATTGTTAGATATCAGAGGGAGAACATAACTGGGCTTTGCCAAGGTGCCATATTGCATCTTAAGTCTTATAGACCCTGCTCTTGCGGCCTTACATTCTACAGGATGGTGGGGAAGGAGACAGTAGGTTGTGGAGTTGCATTAGCTCCAGTGATGTTGAGGTGGCAGCGAGGCAATGGCAGACTGTAGGCTGTCTTGAAGAGATGTGTTTTCAGGTTCTGTCTGAAGCATCCGAATGTGGTGGCTAATCGGACATGTTGAGGCACAGAATTCCAGGGGATCGGGGACATTTTGTAGAAGTCTTGGAGGTGATTGGGTGAGGAACAAATAAGTGTGGAGGAGATAAGGAGGTCTTGGGAGGACCGGAGATTACCTAAGGGAATATATCGGGAGATTAGTTCAGAAATGTATGGAAAAGAAAGGTTATGGATGGCTTTGTAAGTCAGTGTTAGTAGTTTGAACTGGACACGCTGGGCAAGTGGGAGTCAGTGAAGGGATCTTATAGATTGCCGGAGCCAGTGCACAGTTGAAAAAAGCTGCCATAGAGTGTCCGGGAACCTTCATACACTTCTTAGCCAGGGCTGCTTCTTGGCAGGGTTGGACTGGCCCACCAGAGAACCGGAGACTCCTCTGGTGGGCCCTGGCTTCTCTTTCAGGAGAGTTCATAATGCAAACCTTGCAGGTCGTGGTGATGGTAGAGGCCACCATCTCCTTAGCTTGCTGCTGGTACTTTTCTGTGATAATGAGCTGGTCTCCAACCAACCTGGAATATTTTCAGTGAATTATGGCACACCATTGGTATTAGCAGTGCACCCAGTACCAGAAGCGAAGCTATCCACAATTTCCTTCTCAAGAATTTTATTTGGTAGACTGCCCAAACATTAGTTTCTCACAAAGTAGCTGAAGATACTGAGTGGCAGTAGGTACAAGTTTCTCCAGTATGTTACATTGAAGATTACGTAAGAGAATATAGCGGGAGAGATTAGCTCAGAGATGTATGGAGGAGAAAGGTTATGGATGGCTTTGTAGATCAGTGTAAATAGTTTGAACTGGATACGCTGGGCAATTGGGACCAGTGAAGGGATCTTATAGATTCATAGTGCAACCAATCCAACATCAGCTCACACTTCTCGGTGATGCTTCAACAAAGAACTTTCTTTGCGCCTTGAATTTCACGAATGCAGAGTTGGGCAATGGCCTGATCTGCAATGCGTTTTTAGAAATAACTTGCATAAGCAAAGCCACGGTTTAAGCCACTTAAGATCATCATTAAGCGAAACTCGTACATATTTCCCACAGACTGAAAGAGGGGTATCAAGACATCCAAGACTTCCCTGTCCTCACCAAGAGGACGACTGTCCATGTTCTCCTCCTCCTCATTATCACCTAATCCGTGTTGATATGAGGCTGGGCTGTGTAGTATCATCCTGTATTGTTCATCCGCCTGCTATGCCTCCTCTTTAATTGTGAGCACCGAGCGTTTCAGTAGACAGAGAAGCGGAATGGTGACGCTAATTATGACGTCATTGCTGCTCACCATGTTAGTGGAGCCCTCAAAGGTTTGGTGGATGGCACAGATGTCAGACATCCATGCCCACTCAACAGCTCTTATGTGCGGAGACTGACCTGAATTCCAACGGGCATGTTGAAGCTGGTACTCAATAACTGCTCTCTAATGCTCATAAATCCTTCCCAACATCTGCAACATTGATTTCCAATGTGTGGTGACATCGCACAACAGTCGGTGAGCTGGAAGTTGCTGAAGAACTGCCATGGTGGTGGAAGCTATAGCGGACTTTCTGAAATGGGCACACACGTGTTGTAGTGTCACAAGCAGCTCTGGCAGATATGGGTAAGTTTTGAGAAACCACTGAACCACTAAGTTGAGAACATTTAGTGCTCTCTCATTACTGTATGTGTACCCCTGTATGGAGAACAATATCAGCACCAAAGAATTAAAAGATGAAATATAGACTGCTTTATAAATCAACGGTACTAAGAAAACCAATTCGACTGCATCATGTGTACCCCTGTGACAACAATATCTGCACCAAAGAATTAATTTCACTAGAGTAGAACTAGTATAATGGTGACCGACAACTCTTCCACTACAGCCAACCCAACCAGGAGTGTTCACATTTCAAAAAATTAGGGCCTGACACCACTATTTCCATGGCCAACAAATTGGAGATGGTGGAGTTCAATCTCTTAGCTTTGTCATGTGTAGGAGGAAACAATCTTTTACGTGACAACAACTACGGGACCAAGGGCTGGCTGCATTGCTGAGAGAGGGTGGAGTACTGTGAACCGGACAAACTACTGGACCGTGAGTGAGATGCAGGTAGAGATGTTACGGTGGATTGAGAAACATGTGGTGTTCTCGGTGAAACAAACACAGCAGGCTTGTCTGCTTCCATTAAAGCTGACGGGCTCTTACTCAACCTGACTGGAGCGGGTAAAGAACCGGAGGTTCTGTGGTCAGAGACCTGCGTGACAATACTTGGCACGGTAACAGAGGAAGAAGAAGCAGATGCGATTGATGGGGCGACTGATGGTTGTTTATTGAAAACCAATTTTGAGTTTATCATGTTTGTGTACCCCTCCGTGGAGAACAATATCAGCACCAAAAATTAATTTCACTAGAGTATAGCTATTGGAGACAAAAGCCTCTTCCACTACAGCCAACCCAGCAGATGGAGACCCAACCAGAAGTGTTCACATTTAAAAAAATTATGGCCTGACACCACTGAAGTGGCATCAATTTCAGTAGATTAGAAGTAGTATAATGGGGACAGACACCTCTTCCACTACAGCCAACCCAGTAGATGGAGACCCAATCAGGATTCTCCACATTTCCAAAAATTAGAGGCAGACACCAGCAAAGTTGCATCAATTTCACTACAGTAGAATTAGGAACGACACCTCTTCCCCTACAGCTAACCTATCACGCAAGGTGAGGGAAAGACTTAGTGCAACACAAAGGGAATAGGGAAAGGGAGCACAGACTCTAGGGAAAAGGTGGAAGTGGAGACCTCCTAGGTTGATCTAGGGTCACCCTGTCTCCCCTAATGTTCATGTATTGGCTCTTCAATCACCGCACGCGTGCCTCGCCCTGTCTTTACCTGGCATATGGCTATGGCTAGGGAAGGGAGGAGATGAGCACTAGTCGATCTCCATTAAACACTATAGACAACAAGGGTACACGAACAAGGGGAATTTCTTAGCTTTAGACAGCTCCAGCTACATGCGCATACGTCCTCAAGCTCCAGAGAGGATGAAGTACTGCTCTTGCTAAGCCTTCACAAGTAGTAATTAATATCGCTGGCACCTCCCTCTGAAACACATTTATACACCCAGGCAGGGTGTTAATTAGCCAGAGGAAGGTAGCCGCTGGGTCCTAGAGACAGCCTCTAAGAAGATGTCTGTAATGCCAAATGTAGAGATCTCCTGCAACCAACTGCAGGGCGTCTGTCACTTCTGACACACCCTTGACACAACCCAGAAGATGGACACTCAATCAGTAGTGCACCATCCTCTCCAGTCGTTCACCACGTGCAGACTTGTACTCTGTTGTGCAGGTGCACAAGCTGGTCTAAAAAATGTGTGAAAAGACTCACAGAAATTGCTTCTGCCACTTATACTACTGCTGCTGCTAATATTTTGGCGTTGACGAATTGACGTGCCGTAGGTTGGAAGTGTAGAGCTGCAATGCACTCTGTGTGCCTCATTGCTGTCTTGGGGAAAACCTATCTTAAGGTTGTGTAAAAGCGTATTTCGATACTCCAGCATTTGCGGGTCCGTTCTTAGGGCGGGATGCATCTGGCAAAATTTACTCTTATAACGTGGATGTAACAGAGTGGCAACCCAGTAGTCAGCACTATTTCGAATCATAACTATACAGGAATCATGTTGCGGATAGTGCAACAAGAAGGCGCTCATATATTGGGCTCTCCCATGAGGTTCAAGCCCATGCTGTGTTGGTGGCTTGGTACCTTTGATGCTTGTTTCCTCCGTCCCCTCCTGCCAAACACGAACAGAGAGGGGATGATTATCCTCTTCATCTTCTGACTGTTGCTCGTCCTTCACCTCTTCATCTTCCATTTGTTCCTCGCCTCCTGCACCTTCACTAACAGTTTTTCTGGTATCCCCAACCCCCTCTCGACCCTTCCTTGGCACCATGAGATGTCCCATAGTGTATGAGGTTAGTAGCAAAAGAAAGTATTTTTTTTATTGTGGATGAGACCTGTATAACATACGAGATATTCTGCAAACTGTTTCAAACTGAGATGTCCCCTGCTGTATAACATTAGGAATCAAAGAAAGTATTACGTTAGTCACAACAAAAAATAGATTTTTTTTACTCTTGCATAAGCTCTGCATACAGCTGAATTTCACCGCCACTAAAGGACTAGGTGGCTTATAGTAGAGTGTAACATGTTTGAGACCAAAAAAAATATTTTTGTAGTTTGGCTAGCAACAGAAAAAATATATTTCTTTACTCTGAAAACAGCTGAAGTTCAATGTCACTAAAGTAGTAGGTGGCTTATAGCAGAGTATATCACATTTGCGACAGAAAAAAATCTTTGTTTGGACTCTGCCTAGCAATAGAAAAAAATATATATTTTTTACTGTGCATACAGCTGAATTTCACCCACAAAAAAATGACAAAGTGGGCTACTATAGCTTGAGCTATCACATTATCAAATGAAAAAAAAGAGTGTTGTGCTCTGCACACAGGAGCTCTACAGAGTCTGCATACAGCTGAATTTTAACCCCACAAAATGAACAGGTGGGCTGGTAGAACTTGCTTGCTTGCTGTATCACATTAGCAAGTGAAAAAGTAGATTGAAGGAATACTGGTACATAGAGCACAATACAAACACTGCACAACACAATTCTATGCCATGGGCCCTGCTGTTTTTGTCTGAACCTGAGTAATTGCACAAGAAAAAAATGTGCCGCAAGGTCGATTTCACAGGCACACAGCAGACTACTTATCTAAACTATCTGACTTCCAAACAACTGCCTATCTATCTAGCTAAAATCGCTCTTTACACAGGAGCACACTCAGCTGCAGCGTCTGTGAGCAGTGACATGCATAAAATGGCGCTGAGAGAACATTGCCGCTCTTTATATAGAGAGAACATGTGATTTCAGCAGCCAATGGCCGAGGCCCTTGTGTCTGGACAGTGTGGGTGCTTCCTGCGCTCTGATTTGCTAGCTGCGATTTGCTCACTTAAAGTTACAGGAAAAAAAAGATTACAAGCGCATTGCTCCTCTGACCTCTTCTGAGCTATCCCCAGCCAATCCACTCATCAAACATGTCCCCCCGCTCATCATACACAAGCAGTACACTAGCCAAACTGTTAAAAACCCTGTAGCTGCACCGCAATAATTCTCCTGCCCTTGTTCGCCGAATGTTACCGAATTTCCTGAATTTAAGTAAAAATGCTCGCGTTTCCAATCACGAATCCGAATGTGCCATAATCATGTTGAAATTAACTTTGAGATTGGATTTTGAACATATTCGCTCATCTCTACCCATGAGTTCTCAAAAACTCAGTGTCAGGACAACACCGGCGAGATCAGGCAATATTCCGCCGCTGCTACCAATTTGTCAGGGATTCACACAATCCTGATTAATCACAGAGGCCACCCACTGTGATCTCTGGAGTGAACAGCTTTCTGCTGCCCCCTATCGTCCGGACAATTACACCATCAACCGAGGAAACCGCAGGTTGTTCTCACTTATTAGTTATCAGTAAGCAAACAGTGAGCGTATGGAAACACCTCCTAATTCCAACACATGGAATATGTGTGTATACCCTCGTACGATCACTGCTAACATCACGATTACCCAAGAAACATTATTCGCTGCCACCACCAGTTTTTTAATAATATAGCCTGAATGGACGCCTTTTAGTTAGCATGTGGCTTTGGGGTGAGGCTCGATTACAGAGCAAAAGAAACAGAACTATTACGTTTTATATTTAATCCAAAGGGAGGCAGTGTTTATGAAAAAATAGACAAAATATTTTACAAAGGGGACAAATATGGGAAAAAATATACGATGATCGCAGAAGTTAGCAAGTGATGCCATATTTTTTATTGGGATTTTATCTTTCCTTATAGATCAAACATGTCCCGGCTGCTGTCAGTTATCGCCTCACAGTTGAGTTACAGCTCACCGGTAGGGTTCACAGATATGAAAAAATATTCATACTGTTCCCCAATTGAACCTGCTGCTAAAAATACAGTACAGACCAAAAGTTTGGATAGACCTTCTCATTTAAAGATTTTTCTGTATTTTCATGACTATGAAAATTGTACATTCACACTGAAGGTATCAAAACTATGAATTAACACATGTGGAATTATATACTTAACAAAAAAGTGTGAAACAACTTAAAATATGTCTTATATTCTAGGTTCTTCAAAGTAGCCACCTTTTGCTTTGATGATTGCTTTGCACACACTCTGCATTCTCTTGATGAGCTTCAAGAGGTAGCCATCGGAAATGGTCTTTCAACAATCTTGAAGGAGTTCCCAGAGATGCTTAGCACTTGTTGGCCCTTTTGCCTTCACTCTGCGGTCCAGCTCACCACAAACCATCTCGATTGGGTTCAGGTCTGGTGACTGTGGAGGCCAGGTCATCTGGCGTAGCACCACATCACTCTTACTCTTGGTCAAATAGCCCTTACACAGCCTGGAGGTGTGTTTGAGGTCATTGTCCTGTTGAAAAATAAATGATGGTCCAACTAAATGCAAACCAGATGGAATAGCATGCCACTGCAAGATGCTGTGGTAGCCATGCTGGTTCAGTATGCCTTCAATTTTGAATAAATCCCCAACAGTGTCACCAGCAAAGCACCCCCACACCATCACACCTCCTCCTCCATGCTTCACGGTGGGAACCAGGCATGTAGAGTCCTTCCGTTTACCTTTTCTGCGTCGAACAAAGACACGGTGGTTGGAATCAAAGATCTCAAATTTGGACTCATCAGACCAAAGCACAGATTTCCACTTGTCTAATGTCCATTCCTTGTGTTCTTTAGCCCAAACAAGTCTCTTCTGCTTGTTGCCTGTCCTTAGCAGTGGTTTCCTAGCAGCTATTTTACCATGAAGGCCTGCTGCACAAAGTCTCCTCTTAACAGTTGTTGAAGAGATGTGTCTGCTGCTAGAACTCTGTGTGGCATTGACCTGGTCTCTAATCTGAGCTGCTGTTAACCTGCGATTTCTGAGGCTGGTGACTCGGATAAACTTATCCTCAGAAGCAGAGATGACTCTTGGTCTTCCTTTCCTGGGGCTGTCCTCATGTGAGCCAGTTTCTTTGTAGCGCTTGATGGTTTTTGCAACTGCACTTGGGGACACTTTCAAAGTTTTCCCAATTTTTTGCACTGACTGACCTTCATTTCTTAATGTAATGATGGCCACTTGTTTTTCTTCACTTAGAATTTGTATTGTGGCAAGAAAAAAGCAGCTAACAGTCTATTCAGTAGGACTATCAGCTGTGTATCCACCAGACTTCTGCACAACACAACTGATGGTCCCAACCCCATTTATAAGGCAAGAAATCCCACTTATTAAACCTGACAGGGCACACCTGTGAAGTGAAAACCATTTCCGGTGACTACCTCTTGAAGCTCATCAAGAGAATGCCAAGAGTTTGCAAAGCAGTCATCAAAGCAAAAGGTGGCTACTTTGAAGAACCTAGAATATATGATATATTCTCAGTTGTTTCACACTTTTTTGTTAAGTATATAATTCCACATGTGTTAATTCATAGTTTTGATGCCTTCAGTTTGAATGTACAATTTTCATAGTCATGAAAATACAGAAAAATCTTTAAATGAGAAGGTGTGTCCAAACTTTTGGTCTACTGTATATGTATACAGGGGTGGATTAAGAGTAGCAAGGGCCCCGGGCAGTTTAGAAGGCGCCCCCCCCCCCATACACACACACACACACCTGATGTATCACGTGACATGTCACATGATCCCCTCTGATAGATCATGTGATAGTTCACGTGAAATTAATTTGGCACAATATTAATTATAATAATTTTTTTTAGGCTGTGTGCCCACTATGCGTTTTTTAAGCGTTTCCCAACGGCAATTCCGCTTCAGAAATGCTTAAAAAACGCTTGGTAGAAGGTCTGCCATGTTCCCCAATGATAATCCGCATGTGTTGTGCACATGCTGTGGAAATTTCCGCTGTGGATTATCATTGCGGAAAAATCCGCAGCACTACCAATTATTTTGCGGACGCGTGGCGCTTTCGCCCGCCATTGACTTGCATTGGAACACATGGAATCCGCATCACTGCATCTGTACATGCAGAATCCATGCGTTTCAAAGTGCGGATGGTACGCGGGTTTGGAGAAGAGGAGACTCTCCTCCGGACCCGGGTACCATAGAACCTGTAAAAAAAGAATAAAATAAAAAAAAAATATTATACTTACCTTCTGATGGTCCCCGGTGTCTTTATCCGATGCGTCCTGGCTTGCCGGCAGCTCGCGATGGTCTGAAAAGGACCTGCCGTGACGTCATTTAGTCATTCTGATGGCGACCGCTGACATCGGCAGGCCATCAGAAGGTAATTAAATATTTATTTTTTACCATTCTTTTACGGTCACACTATATAAATCCATGCCGGTTGCATGGATTTATATAGTGTGACCAAGTTGTCAAGCACTTTCCAAGTGATGCTAAAATCGCTTGGAAAGTGCTTGTCAACCCGCATGCGGAAGAACGCTTCACATCCCCAAGTCCCTGGCAGGAAAAACGCATGTACAATCCGCATGTACAATCCGCTTGCGTTTTTTCTGCCAGGGAGATGCATAAACGCTCAAAAAAAATCCGGAGCATTTCTGCATCGTGGGCACATAGCCTTACATTAATTGCATGACTCAATATTGAGCACACGTAGCCATCTATACACAGCAGGAGGCCGCACGTAGCCATCTATACACAGCGGGAGGCCGCACGTAGCCATCTATACACAGCGGGAGGCCGCACGTAGCCATCTTTACACAGTGGGAGGCCGCACGTAGCCATCTTTACACAGCGGGAGGCCGCACGTAGCCATCTATACACAGCGGGAGGCCGCACGTAGCCATCTATACACAGCGGGAGGCCGCATGGTGCCATCTATACACAGCGGGAGGCCGCATGGTGCCATCTATACACAGCGGGAGGCCACACGTAGCCATCTATACACAGCGGGAGGCCGCACGGTGCCATCTATACACAGCGGGAGGCCGCACGGCGCCATCTATACAAAGCGGGAGGCCGCACGTCGCCATCTATGCACAGCAGGAGGCCACACAATGCCATCTATACACAGCAGGGGGCCGCACAATGCCATCTATACACAGCGGGAGACTGCGCGGCGCCATCTATACACCGCAGGGGGCCGCACGGCGCCATCTATACACAGCGGGAGGCCGCATGGCGCCATCTATACACAGCGGGAGGCCGCATTCTGGGGGGTCAATCTGGGTGTCCTTCCCTTCATAAACCCTAAACAGGTACTCTCGTACAGCTTGTACAGCTAAGTACAGCTAAGTTGCCTCTTAGTGGGCAAGTATTTTCAGAATCTTAGCCTCCTTTTTAAATAAACCAGAGATTTGTCTATAGAGATGGCCCTTTGGGGGTTGTACGCCTCAGCAAATTTTCTGCTGAAGTGTTCAACTACTGACCGAATTTTGTATAGACAATCAAAATTGGGATCATCTTGGGGAGGACACTTGTGCATTATCATTATAATGCAAAAATGTTTGGATCACTTCAAATCATGTCCTTGTCATAGCCTTAAGGAATACTTGTGTGCTGTATAGTATATCAGTACTCCAGTATTGCCGAAGCTCTGTTTTTTTTCACTATGCCCATGTGCAGCATGTCTGGACAACCATAGGATTTATTATATCCTCGCTGAAAAAGAATTTGAAAAAGTCAATTTCAGTGAGATCTGTAGCGTCAAATTGGATTCCTGAGCTGTGCCTGAAATACGGAATAAGAAGCTGATAATTTTCGGGGTGTGGCATCCATATGGGATCAATTGCTGAAAAGGGTGCCTCAGTGCTAGAACGCTTTGTAGAGGTCCCTCATCACTAGATGATGAGGAAGAAAAATAGGAGGAATGTGGGGTCTTCCTCACTGCCTGAATCCATGCGGGAGGCAAGGAAAGCGTATGCCTCCTCTGGTGAATAGCGTCTTCTTGACGATTGGGCTATTTTTATTTTATTCTTCTATCCAGTGGGGATGTGTGTGTAAGTGGTGCTTTTACATCTGTATTGTGTGTGGCATGTACAAAGGGTGCTATTTATTATTACATTTTCTATAAAAATGCATAGAGAAAAAAAAGAGAAAAAAAGGAAAAAAATTAGAAGAAACACTTAAAAGGAAAAAATTAGCCAAAAAAGAAAAATCAGTAGAAGTAAAAAAACTTTAAAAAAAATCAGTGACATTCACTAAACTAACACGCTAGCTATGAAGTTACTCGGCGCCAACTATTCTTTTTTTATGCAAAAGAAAAACGTATGTCACTAAAAATGCGACGTACGCTCCCGTAATGCACAAGGTAAAAAGTTACTTGGCACTAACTAGGACGTTAACTAGCACTAACTATTCTTTTTTTGTGCAAAAGAAAAACGGATGTCACTAACACTGCGACGTCCGCTCCCTTAATGTGCTACCTCCTTATCTATGAAGCTACTCGGTACTAACTACTATTACTAATTTTTTTTCTGCAAGAAAATTGGATGTCACTAATACTGCCATGTCCGCCACTCTACCTACAGTATAGCAAAAAAAGAAAGAGTCCCTTGGCGCAGACTCTGATCAGCAGCAATACTGATCAGAGTACTGCGACAGTAGGAAGCACACATGTTATTGTCGCAAAAAAAACGGCACCAAAAATGGAGCACGAATGCTCAGCGCAGAAGGCAATTGCATTGTGGACCCAGGACGTGCTTACATAAAAGGCGCCCCCCCAAAAAAATTAATCAAAAATGCAATTGAGGAGTTTGGAATTGTCACGCAAGGTGTGGGAAAAACTTTACTGCAACACAAAGGATAGAGGGACAGAGAACCCAAACTCTAGGGAAAGGAGGGAGTGGAGACCTACTAGGCTGGTTTAGTGCTACCCTGTCTCCCCTAAGGACCCTATATTGGGTCTTCACCAGTCGCAGCACATGTACCTCGCCCTGTCTTTCCCTGGCATTTGGCTAAGGCTAGGGAAGAGAGCAGATCAGCACTAGTCAATCCCCACTGAACACTAAAGACAACAAGGGAGAAAAAACTGGTAAATTGCTCAGCTTTAGATGACTCCAGACAAATGAGCATATGTCCTCAAGCTCCAGAGAGGAAGCAGTACTGCTCTTTCTAAAGCCTTCACATCGCCTGCACCTCCCCCTGGAACACAGCAGGTATTTATACACCCATGCCAGGGTGTTAATTAGCCAGGGGAAGGTAGCCACTGGGTCCTAGAGACAGCCTCTAAGAAGGTGTCTGCAATGCCAAATGTAGAGATCTCCTGCAACCCACTGCAGGGCGACTGTCACTTCTGACACACCCATGACACTTTCTCTGTTTTTTTTGTGTTGTTCCAATACACACAAAGGAAATAAACATATGTATAACAAAACATGTGTAATTGCAATAATTTTCTGAGAGAAATACTTAATTTCCTGGAACAATTTCCTGGGTACAAACACTTTTGGCCATGAATGTAACATGGTTTTTACATCCGTCATGCAATAAATACAGTTTGCAACAAAAGTGATGGTGGTTCTGCTGCCATATTCCTGTATGGATAGTGGTTCTGGTGATGTATTCATGTACTGATGGTGGTTCTGGTGATGTATTCATAGAGTGATGGGTGTTCTGGTACGGTTATGTATTGTGTAAAAATCAAATCAAGGCAACAAAGATTAAGATAGAGAGACTCAGTGCCAAGGAAAGTAAAATAATACAAAAATATTCTTCAACTATATAAACAGTAAGGAACTAAAAAAATGATAGTCTTGGCTAGTGCTACCTCAAAAATAATCTGTGTGAAATGGTGGAGGAGGATGAGAAAAGGCCAATCTGCTAAACTCCTTTTCCTCATCTGTATTTATACAAGAAAATCCCATTGACAGAAGACATGATCAGGGGTACTAGAAATTCTCCACTAAATGTCACCTGCTTAAACCAGCAGGAAGTATGGCGCTATCTCAAAATAACTAAAGTAGACAATTCCCTGGGCTTGGATGGCATATACTGCGAGTACTGCAGGAATTAAGTACAGTTATAGACAGACCGTTATATTAAAAATCACAGATTCCATAGTTTCTGTACTATAGAACTGGTGCATAACAAATGTGGTGGCAATATTTAAAAAGGGGACAAAATCTGTGCCTAGAAATTATAGGAAGGCAAGTAAATCCTTGAAAAGCTTCCAGAGAGACACTATCCTGGGGTATCTTAAAAAGAATAACCTCATGACCCAGCATCAACATGATTTTATGAGAGATCGGTCCTGTTAAACTAATCTGATTGGCTTCTGTGAGGAGGTAAGTTCCAGATTGGACCAGGGAAACGCAGTGGATGTTGTCTACATGGACTTTTCAAAGGTGTTTGATACTATCCCACACAAAAGATTGGTATATAAAATGAAAAAAATGGGACTAAGGGAAGATATGTATAACTGAGTTAACAACTGGCTCAGTGATAGGAAACAGAGGGTGTTTAATAATGGAACACACTCAAATTCAGTCAGAGTTAACAGTGGGGTACCACAGGGATAAGTATTGAGCTCTCTTCTTTTTAACATATTTATTAATGACCTTGTAGGGAGCATACAGAGTAGAATTACAATATTTGCAGATGATAGTAAACTCTGCAGGGTAATCAACACAGAGGAGGATAGTTTCATATTACAGAAGGATTTTTGTAAGCTGGAGGCTTGGGCTGAGAAATGGCAATTGAAATTTAATGAAGATAAATGTAAGGTTATGCACTCAAGGCAAACTCCAGTATAGTTATTAGTGTCATGCAGCTGCTGCCAAGGCAAATAAAATAATGGGATGCATTAAAAGAGACATACCGTATTTTTCGGACTATAAGACGCACCCCAAATTTTCAGGAGGAAAATAGGGGAAAAACTTAATGCGTCAAATGGGGGTCTGTCTTACAGTCCAAATTCAACTTACTGGTGAGTGGCGGCGGCAGTTGACGCGCCCCTGGGCCTGCTGTGTCGTGCGGCATCGCGAGCACGGGGGCTGGCTTACCCGGAGCCGGATCCGATGGGAGTAGCAGTCTCGTGACGGCGACCCGGTCCGTGCCCAGGGTGTCAAACTGAGTGGCGGTGTATTAGCAGTAGATGTAGGACGACTACGCCACCCGTTGAATGCAGCTATAGAGCTGCCGCTGCAGGACAGTCCTCTGAGGCCTGTGATATGGTTGTGCAGCGTAGATGGTATAACCCCCAACGGGAGGGGTACGGCCTCAGGGCAGCAAGTGTAGATGATGGTGGTAGCGATGGTGCAGCAAGAAAGCTCAGAGACATGTGATGCAGTTTCAGGGTTTTTACTCACTGGTGTTGCTCCGGTCACTCCGGCCTTGAGTGACCACCCGAGCCGTGCTGCGTCCACCAGGTGTGGGACTCGGCCAACTCCCAGGCAGTCCAGAGCGAGGTCCTGAGCTCCCCTCTCTTCCTTCCTACTGGCCGTTCCCACCAGGGATCCACCTTTGTCCGGCTCCCTCGGGCCTCTTGGTGGTAAAACCTTCTCTGGCTTTCCTGACCCTATTCGTGGTATGCCTTCCTGGTGGATGTGGTGAGGGTCGTGCCAAAGCTTGACCACGACCTCCGGTTCCTGGTTAAGGATGTCTTGCCTCTGCCAGTTTGGGATCCGGTACCCTGATCTGCCAACCCTTCACCCGTTAACTTGTGGGATCTCAGGGTTCCCTCTTGTCCTGCGTCTCTGGGCCTTTCTTCCTCCTCCTCTCCACTACAGGCCTGGCCCTGGAGCTGGGCCCAGCCGGAGCCACAGCTCCCTGTCAGCCCTCTTGGCTGAGCTCCTCTCTGAACTCTCTCCTTGACTCTACAGCCCTATCTCAAGATGGTGCCCACCATATATACTCCCTCTATGTGTGAGCCCAGGTGACTAGCACCCAATGGGCTCCTACCTCTATGCCCAGAGTCCCTCCCCTATCTGCCCCTACACTACTGGGATGTTCCTCCCCCCCTCCCACTCCAGCCAGGGACAGACGCTGTCGTACCTGCACATCTATCTGGTGGGAGTACCGTTGTTCTGTCCCCCGGAAATGGGATGAGTGTAGTGCATGCAGCTATCTGAGCTCAGTCCCACACTCCATCCTTACCCGGGAGTGGAATACCACACCTCTGGTTCGAGGTGCAATACCCCTGTAGCAGCCGAGTCCTCGGGGTGCTACATTCCCACCTGGTAAATCACAGCACGTCCTCGGGCTGTAAAAGAATAAAACATACCAAAACATACAAACTTTTTTTTTAAAACATACACTAACATATAAAACATTATAAAACATTATCAGAAAATATAACATGACAGGTAACTTCTTATATATTATTCTAGCAATATAAACTTTTGATATCAAACTTTTTCATATAAAATGTTCTTGATCTTCTGGCCACGGTGCAACTTGTGACCAGGTAAAGTGCCACAGTCACTGGAAGAAAACAGCAGTTTTCCTATAAAACCGGTAGGGGGCGCCTTAGGAAGCGCAACTATTTACAGGGTATGGCCGCTCTCAGTCCTCAGCCAGTGGGAAAAAGGGATGGCTGCTCACAGTCCTCAGCCTGTCAGGGATAGGGGCACACAGCAAACAGTTCACACTAGTCCCAACGGGGACCACACTTAAATTGGCAGCATGACAAGTACCCCTACGGGTAACTATATACAGTTTCAGTTTATGCTACTTCCCTTCAGCAGCGGTGTCCTCTCCTTGTCTCCTCCTGAGGGTAATCTTCAGACCCGTCCGGGTCCTCTTGTTCTTCCTCATACCGCAGCTCTTCCTCCGTCAACCGGTGCACATGAAGGGCGTATGGTCCTTTTGCACACTTATGCCGGGTGAAGGTGACCTCGTCACCCAGGTAAAGGTCACGTCCACGGTGTCCCTCTGGCAGATGGGACTCGACATCCCTGCGGGTAACAAAGACGTCGCCGGGGGTTTTGTGATCCCTGATAAAGCCCCAACCGTGCTCCAGTTGGAACTTGATTACAGTCCCGGTGGCGCGGGGACCGTGGGCTGCACGGGGGTTTCGCCGGGTCCGGCTTTTCTGCTCCGCACTTTGGACCTGCAGCCGCTCCTCGCGGATCTGCCTCTCTCGCCGTTCTTTGTTGAAGACCTCTAGTTGTTGTCGGCAGCACTCCGCACGCTGGGCTGCGGCCGCCCGGGTCTCTTGGGTGAACCCCATGAGGTTTTCACCGGTGGGGTCCCATGCGAACTGCGCCTCCTCCAACGGGAGTGGGGTGATCTTGGCGGGCGCCGGAGCCGGGATCAGGGGCTCACACAGGGGCCTTTCCTTCCGGAGTCGGGGACTGAGGTACTCCGGTGGCCACTCAAAGGGCTGCCCATCCGGGCAAGTATGTTGTGCAAATAGGTCTTCGCCTAGGGGCAGCACCGTGGAGGTTGAGGGCGCGGTGGTGGTAGCGGTGCCCGGATTCACCAGGCCTTGCGACCAGGCCGGCGGCACTCTAAAGGTGAAGGGCACTGTGGAGACGGCGGCGCCGGGGGGTACCCGGCCTTGCAACCAGGCCGGTGGCGTTTCCTGCTTGGCCGCGCTCAGGGTTAAGGCGCGTGACGTCACCGGGGGCGTGGTCGCGGCTCCTGCCGCTTGAGGCCTAGTTTGGAGCGGTGGCGGTGCAGCATCGGGCACGGTGAGGGGGATTTTGGGCTCTGCGACGGGGAGCTGGGGCAGGCTTACGGCTACTAGGCTTGGGGTGGTGACGTCCCCTTTACCTGCTTCCATCTCTTCAGCTCCTTCCACGGCGTCGTCTCCGGCCTTCGTCCCTCCTGCACCATCCTCAGAGGCAGACAGACTCCTCGTCCCGGGTGGCGTCCTTTGCTGGCGGGTTCCAGCCTGCAGGGCCATTTCTCTGCTCCACTCTGTCAGCACTTCTTGCTGCACTCGGGCCATCTTCCGAGCCAAGCCCTCCAACGCGGTCTGTGCATGCTCCCGATCTTTGGGGAGCTGTGCCAGGATCTCCACCAGGCCTTCTGGGGTGGCGGCCCGCAACAGGCTCCTGACCAGAGGGTCGGTGCTGCCTGACTCTCCCTCCATCTCCGGGTGTGATCTCTCCAGATTCCTCCAGGCTGCACCCATCCTCTCTCTTTTGTTCTTGATCCGCCCATCCTGAGGGTGGTCCCGGGGCCACTTGGTGATTGTCAGTTCCAGGGGCAGACCCCTCGCTCTGATGGACATCTCTATCATTGCAGTCTCTGCTGGTGGGGGCGGTCTCCGCTTTTGGCGCTCTTCTGGGACCAGGCCCACGATGGGAGGTGGTCTCTTGCCACCCTCTGGCACGCCCATAATGGCGTCCGCTCTGCCAGGGCGGGAAATCGTCTCAGATGGCGGGAATCGTCTCCTAATGGCGGGAAACTCCGTGGATGGCGGGAAAAGGCTGCAGATGGCGGGCAAACGGCGGGAAACGACCCGAGATGGCGTCCGATGGCGGGGACCCTCTGGAACCGGCGGGAGACTTCTTCTTACGGTACAGATAAACTTTTCTTCAGGCACGCAGTACCCGGTGGTGGCGGGCACGTGATCCTGCCGACTACGCCAAAGTTGACGCGCCCCTGGGCCTGCTGTGTCGTGCGGCATCGCGCGCACGGGGGCTGGCTTACCCGGAGCCGGATCCGATGGGAGTAGTAGTCTCGTGGCGGCGACCCGGTCCATGCCCAGGGTGTCAAACTGAGTGGCGGTGTATTAGCAGTAGATGTAGGACGACTACGCCACCCGTTGAATGCAGCTATAGAGCTGCCGCTGCAGGACAGTCCGCTGAGGCCGGTGATATGGTTGTGCAGCGTAGATGGTATAACCCCCAACGGGAGGGGTACGGCCTCAGGGCAGCAAGTGTAGATGATGGTGGTAGCGATGGTGCAGCAAGAAAGTTCAGAGACATGTGATGCAGTTTCAGGGTTTTTACTCACTGGTGTTGCTCCGGTCACTCCGGCCTTGAGTGACCACCCGAGCCGTGCTGCGTCCACCAGGTGTGGGACTCTGCCAACTCCCAGGCAGTCCAGAGCGTGGTCCTGAGCTCCCCTCTCTTCCTTCCTACTGGCCGTTCCCACCAGGGATCCACCTTTGTCCGGCTCCCTCGGGCCTCTTGGTGGTAAAACCTTCTCTGGCTTTCCTGACCCTATTCGTGGTATGCCTTCCTGGTGGATGTGGTGAGGGTCGTGCCAAAGCTTGACCACGACCTCCGGTTCCTGGTTAAGGATGTCTTGCCTCTGCCAGTTTGGGATCCGATACCCTGATCTGCCAACCCTTCACCCGTTAACTTGTGGGATCTCAGGGTTCCCTCTTGTCCTGCGTCTCTGGGCCTTTCTTCCTCCTCCTCTCCACTACAGGCCTGGCCCTGGAGCTGGGCCCAGCCGGAGCCACAGCTCCCTGTCAGCCCTCTTGGCTGAGCTCCTCTCTGAACTCTCTCCTTGACTCTACAGCCCTATCTCAAGATGGTACCCACCATACATACTCCCTCTATGTGTGAGCCCAGGTGACTAGCACCCAATGGGCTCCTACTTCTATGCCCAGAGTCCCTCCCCTATCTGCCCCTACACTACTGGGATGTTCCTCCCCCCCTCCCACTCCAGCCAGGGACAGACGCTGTCGTACCTGCACATCTATCTGGTGGGAGTACCGTTGTTCTGTCCCCCGGAAATGGGATGAGTGTAGTGCATGCAGCTATCTGAGCTCAGTCCCACACTCCATCCTTACCCGGGAGTGGAATACCACACCTCTGGTTCGAGGTGCAATACCCATGTAGCAGCCGAGTCCTCGGGGTGCTACACAGTGTTGGAGCGGGAACACAGGAGGTGCGACGCTGTGGGGTGATGCTGAGAGTCCCATCCCAGGCTGGAAGAAGGGGATGTTTAGTGACAGGAGTCAGGCGACACAGCGGGCGATGCTGCCGGTCCTGTGCTTGGAGGAGGGGATGTCTGGAGGTGCGACGATGCGTGTCACTGGGTGGTAAGAGGAGGTGTTTGATGGTCCTTGGCTATGCGGGGGATCCGCTGGCATTTTGTCAAATGGCAAAAGGCAATGGTACTCACCAGCCAAGGTTTCAAGAAAAAATGCACACCAGGACACGGCCGGCCCCCTTTTGTTAGAAGGAGGTAACACAGGTGCAGAATGCTAATGAACAATCGTCCTCACTCACTCTCACTGGAGGGGCGACTACCCAGCACTAAAACTGCACACAGATGAAACTTGCAGTAGGGTGCAATTCACACACTCGCGGCACTGTGCCTAGCCAGCATCCTATTGCACGCCCCTACTATTCGACTAGGCGGGATGCCCGGCACCCTATCCGTGCATCGCAGAGTTGTGAAGCCCCCACTCACAAGGTCACCATTACTGGGCCTGGCCGTGCCCTGGCAGATAAAAAAAGTGCAAAAAATATCAAATGAGGTATTAGTTGATATTTTGGCCAAAATACGTAAGCTCGCAACCCATCGTCAAGGGTCCTCACGGTTTTGCGAGTCCCTACTCTAATATTAAAAACAGACAGCATAGCCAGAACAATAGACAGAATTTTTAGAAAATAGCAAAAGGCAATGGTACTCACCAGCCAAGGTTTCAAGAAAAAATGCACACCAGGACACGGCCGGCCCCCTTTTGTTAGAAGGAGGTAACACAGGTGCAGAATGCTAATGAACAATCGTCCTCACTCACTCTCACTGGAGGGGCGACTACCCAGCACTAAAACTGCACACAGATGAAACTTGCAGTAGGGTGCAATTCACACACTCGCGGCACTGTGCCTAGCCAGCATCCTATTGCACGCCCCTACTATTCGACTAGGCGGGATGCCCGGCACCCTATCCGTGCATCGCAGAGTTGTGAAGCCCCCACTCACAAGGTCACCATTACTGGGCCTGGCCGTGCCCTGGCAGATAAAAAAAAAGTGCAAAAAATATCAAATGAGGTATTAGTTGATATTTTGGCCAAAATACGTAAGCTCGCAACCCATCATCAAGGGTCCTCACGGTTTTGCGAGTCCCTACTCTAATATTAAAAACAGACAGCATAGCCAGAACAATAGACAGAATTTTTAGAAAATAGCAAAAGGCAATGGTACTCACCAGCCAAGGTTTCAAGAAAAAATGCACACCAGGACACGGCCGGCCCCCTTTTGTTAGAAGGAGGTAACACAGGTGCAGAATGCTAATGAACAATCGTCCTCACTCACTCTCACTGGAGGGGCGACTACCCAGCACTAAAACTGCACACAGATGAAACTTGCAGTAGGGTGCAATTCACACACTCGCGGCACTGTGCCTAGCCAGCATCCTATTGCACGCCCCTACTATTCGACTAGGCGGGATGCCCGGCACCCTATCCGTGCATCGCAGAGTTGTGAAGCCCCCACTCACAAGGTCACCATTACTGGGCCTGGCCGTGCCCTGGCAGATAAAAAAAGTGCAAAAAATATCAAATGAGGTATTAGTTGATATTTTGGCCAAAATACGTAAGCTCGCAACCCATCGTCAAGGGTCCTCACGGTTTTGCGAGTCCCTACTCTAATATTAAAAACAGACAGCATAGCCAGAACAATAGACAGAATTTTTAGAAAATAGCAAAAGGCAATGGTACTCACCAGCCAAGGTTTCAAGAAAAAATGCACACCAGGACACGGCCGGCCCCCTTTTGTTAGAAGGAGGTAACACAGGTGCAGAATGCTAATGAACAATCGTCCTCACTCACTCTCACTGGAGGGGCGACTACCCAGCACTAAAACTGCACACAGATGAAACTTGCAGTAGGGTGCAATTCACACACTCGCGGCACTGTGCCTAGCCAGCATCCTATTGCACGCCCCTACTATTCGACTAGGCGGGATGCCCGGCACCCTATCCGTGCATCGCAGAGTTGTGAAGCCCCCACTCACAAGGTCACCATTGTCAAATGCCCCCCGCGATGCACTCTGGGAAAATGGCCGCCAGAGGCGGTGCCTGCGCAGATTGAGATCTCATCTCCCGAGATCTCAGTGACGAGATCTCAATCCGCGCAGGCGCCACCTACGGTGGCCATTTTTCTGCAGTCCACTGGATAGAGAACATGGAAGTGCAGGGGCTCCGAACTTTCACAAAATGCTGGGGAGTCCCCGCACAGCCAAGGACCATCAGATACCCACTCTGACCACCCTGGGACACGCAGCGTCACACCTCCAGACATCCCTTCCTCCAAGCGCAGGACCTGCAGCATCACTTGCAGTATCGCCCGACTCCTGCCGCCGGCCCACCTTCTCCAGTAAGCTACACTCGGTCTATGAGACGCACCCCAATTTTCCTCCAAAATTTGGAGGGAAAAAAGTGCATCTTATAGTCAGAAAAATATGGTAGATGCTTATGATGAAATCATAGTTTTGCCTCTATATAAGTCACTATTACGACCACTTAGAATACTGTGTACAATTTTGGTGCAGAGAAGAGCAACCAAGGTTATTGAGGGAGCTAGTGGACTGCAAAATCAAGATACGTTATTAAATATGGGGCTTTTCAGTTTGGAAAAACAAAGGCATAGGGGCGATCTTATTACAATGTACAAATATATGAGGGGACAGTACGGAGATCTTTCTAATAATCTTTTATTAATAATAAAAGAAAAATTATTTGTGACAGGGACAAGGGGGTATATTCTACGTCTAGAGGAAAGAAGGTTTGATCATAATCACATATGCAGATTCTTTACTGTAAGAGCAGTGAGACTATGGAACTCTCTCCCGCATGATGTTGTATTGGTTGATTCACTACTAAAATGCAAGAAGTTTCTAGATGTCTTTCTTGACAAATGTAATATTGCAAATTATGGGCACTAGATTCTGTGATGGGTCATTGGTCCAGGGAACTAGTCTGATTGCCTAATGGAATCAGGAAGGAATTTTCCCCCTAATATGGAGCTATTAATGTCTGCCCCATGTGGTTTTTGCCTTTCTCTGGATCAACATGTTAGGCTATAGGTTGAACTAGATGGACTTAATTCTACCTTCAACCTTAAAATTATTTGTTCATGTAGTGATGATGTTCTGGTGCTGTTTTCATCACCAGAATCAACACTAGTACATGAATATGAAACCAAAATCATCATCCGTACATAAACAGAACACAAGAGCCATCAATAGTATATACATATGGCACCAGAACCGTCATCAGAAAGTAAATAAGTCACTAGAACCACCATCAGGACAAGAGAGGCGACGTACAAAAATGTATGCCTCTATTGTAGGGGCTCTGGACATTTTGCCATTAACTGTCCTAATAAAATGACTATAGCCTTCACCAATGCCAAAACGGCAAGCAATTTAGACTTTTCTGAACAGCTAGATCCGGTTATGAAGACCATCTCATCTGAAAAGCAGGATAAAGGCAAAAGAGCAATTACCATCTTCTCATTTTATCGTTCCCATACAGGTCATAATAGGGACCCAAAAAATACAATGTTCTGCCATGCTAGATTCTGGAGCAGGAGAGAATTTCATGGACTTGCAATATTATTATCAAGTCTGAATTGTAAGTAGGACTAAATCCATGCCAATTGATATGGAAATTGTGGATGGATCACCTTTATCTTCTGGACCTGTTACTCATGAGACAATTGAACTTGAAATCTGTATTGAACTAAATCATCATGAAGATGTAAGTTTTTATCTTATTTCCCATCCAAAATTTCCAGTTATTCTAGAAATTCCCTGGTTCTCAACCCATAACCCTTCTATCAACTGGGCATCAAGGACCATTACCTTTCCCTCTGAGTACTGAAAGAACTATTGCCATGCTAAATTTACCTGTTCTCAAACAAATTCAAGTATCTGAGATTTCGCATCAGAATTATGATAAACTACCACCTCAATAACAGCAGTTCAGTGAGGGCTGCAGTAAGAAGAAATCTGATCAACTGCCTCCTCATCGTTCTTACGACTCTCCCATTGAATTGCTTCCTGGAGCATCCATTCCGTTTGGGCGAATTTACAATCTTTCTGAACCAGAGTTGAAGTTACTAAAAGAGTACATAGATGAAAACTTACAGAAAGGCTTCATTCAGCCTTCTTCTTCGCCAGCTGGAGCACGCTTGTTTTTTGTAGAAAAAAAAAAACATTCAACCCTGTGGCCATGTATTGATTACAGAGAAATAAATAAAATTACCATTAAAAATCGCTACCCACTTCCCTAAAATTCTCAGTTGCTGTAGAGACTATGTTCTGCCAAAATTTTCACCAAACTTGATATAAGAGGGGCTTATAATCTCATAAAAAATTCTCCAGGGAGATGAGTGGAAAACCGCCTTTAGAATTAGATATGGACATTTTGAATACCTGGTTATGCCTTTCAGAAAGACAAAAAAGGGGGTGGGGTGGAAAAGCGCAGTGCTTGTGTGAACCTGTATGGAAGTAGAATATGCGTGCAGATACAGTGGTCTGCTCACCTGAGTGGGTTGTGCAGACCGCACAACCCAGGTTAAACAGCTACTGGCGCTGATAGCGCTGCCACGATGCCTTCAGCGTCTCCTCTGGGTTAGCAGATGGAGCTTCCAATCACGTGATTCCGGGTGGGGTCACGTGGGTGATGACATCATCGCAGGTCCTACAGGTCCTGCAGCTGAAATTGTATCCAGTTCCCCGCAGTCTCGAGCCACAACTCCCAAGGGGAAAGTGAACAGTGTGCAAATTGAAGTACTCCACCTGATGAAGGCAGCAGACCGCTGCAGAAATGCGTTGTGGGCATTAGAACTTCAATAAAGAGGTTTGTTTCATCCTTTTCCAGCACCTTAACCAGTTTCTAGCGCCCCACTGACCACTTCAATTTGCACACTGGTTATGCCTTTCGGCCTTAGCAATGCCCCTGTTACCTTTCATTAATGATGTTTTCCGTGATTTTTTGGATTTTCTTGTTGTTTTCTCTATGACAGTTCCTGGCTAACCTAGATTCTAGTACCTGTGTTGTTCCTGAGCGGCTCCATCCTGTGTTGCTCCTGACTGGCTTAATCCTGTGAGTTACTGATTGCACACCCTATTTAAACCTGGCCTGGCAGCTCCTCCTTGTGAGATTATTCATCTCCCAGCCGTTAGACAAACTCTTCCTTCACCTGCTGCCTCCTACAAGATTATATTGCTTTTCCTGTGTATCGACTCCTGGCTTTCCCTGACTACGCTATCTGCCGGTGCTTCAACTAGTGGTTGCAATACCACTACTCCAACCAGGTCAGTTCCTAACAGAGTGTCTCTACTTATTATGCAGCTATGTATTCTGTTATTTGTTATTATTTTAGAAACGCCTACATTCATGCATGAACTGTATGTATTCACCGTGCCTATATAATAAAGGGGTCAACCCCTATGAATTGGAGATATCTAGAAGTTGTAGGTCTGTGTACTTCTGTTGATCTCACCAGCACTGATATAGTAGAAGCTACTCTAAGGGTACGTTCCCACGATCCGCAGCCGCCTGCGGCCCAACACTTCTGTATGGCTGCGCGGCTTCTGCCCTCATTATGCAAATTAGCAGTGCAATCTTTTTATTTTTTCACATGCAGACTTTCCTCATAGATTTTAGTCTATGGGAAAGTACACATGCAGACCCGCAAGAGAAATTGACATGTTGCGGGTCTGAAAGACGAGCCACATGTCAGTTTTTGCGAGTGATCTGCAGGTGCACAGTGACGCATAGTGCACATGGGGTTTCTAGAAATCCCATCCACTATGCTGTAACATCTGGACACTGGGTTTGACGCTGCATAAACACGCAGCTTCAAACCCGCAGTGGCTCCTGTTCGTGAGTGCACATAACCTAACAAAACTACAGCCTATACCATGGCTGTCCCCTATCCACTGTTTTCCCTAACACTCTCTACACTATGCCCTCATGCTACTCACCATGTTGTCCTCTCCAAACTGTACCCCCTCCTCACACTGTCCCCTACACATTATGATGGTCACCACAACCGCCCATACAGTATGATATTCACAACAGCCCCTCAATATACACTATGATGTCCACCACAGCTCCTCATGCAGTATGATGTGCACTACAGCCCCCATTACATAGCATGATGATACCCACAGTACCTCATACAGTATTATGGCCGTCCTGTCATCGATGGAGCATAATGGCCCCACACCCCCTTATTTACAGTATAATGCCCCCACACCAACCCACAGTATGATATTCACCACAGCCCCCTCAATGTACAGTATAATGACCACCACAGCCCCTATACAATATAATATCCCCCACAACAACCTATACAGTATGGTCACCACAGCCCCCAATATAAGGTCCCCAACAGCCCCCAATACAGTATGATCACCAGAGACCCCAGTATGTCCCCTACAGCCCCCTATATAGTATGGTCGCTGTTAGGAGCTGCCCACTTACTAAAGACTATGAGACTTTTCCAGCACTGAGCTCCGTTTCTATCAATATTGTTATATTTTATTAGTGATTTACTTATGTTTTATGGACTTCTGCTTGCTCGTCAGTATGTGCACTAATTTCACTTGTAATGTGTCCAGCATTCCAGTAATCTCATTAGTGCTTTGTTTGCTCATCAGTTCAGCTTCAGGAATCAATGCTTCCTTTCAATGAACATATCTCAGGAGCCATTGATCTCTTAGAGGATCCATCACCACAGGAGTCACCAGTTATGGGCTTCTGAGAGATTCTTCATTCTTACAGCTAAAAGCAAATGTCTAAGGGCGAGGGGGCAAAGAGAAGCCACATGTTTTAGTCAGGAGTTGGTGGAATGACATAAAAGTAATAGGATCGAGACAGAGGACATGAAAGGATGGATGGATCGATGGCATATGGAGTGTTGGAGATCAGTTACCGACTGGTTAAACATGCTACAGCAGTGGGATACTACTGAGCCCGGTGAATCTGAAGAAGTTGCAAGGGAACTGATGTTCGCAGATACCGTCTAAGGGCTCCACCACCAGGCAGGCAGACAGACCCAGCAGACCATAGGTGAGGCTTACATAGCAGGTTCCGGATGCTACCATGTCCAACCCCACCCGCTCAGCCTTATGAGGAGGAACGGAGTGGATGTATAGCCGCAGCAAGAAATGATAACTACAGGAGCTGTGCCAGCTTCAATGGATTGAATACCAGGCCACCGAGACTTGATCCAATTTAATACAGGAACCACAGGATGCAGAGGACGGCATGTGTGGACGCAATGGATACGAGTCAGTTCTCGTCAATTACGTGTGGAGTTTATTCCTCAGGAAGACATAGAATATGCTCTGAGGAAACTGGATGATACAAAAAATTTTTCTCATGAAGGTGAGACCTCTTACAGTCGTGTGTGTGCTTAAAGACATTCTGATGAACTGTTCCCAATAAGTGGAGAAGGATGATTGGAAGCCTATCACATCTGGCTAATTAAGATGGGGGAGCAATGTGACAACACATAATCTTAATTATCCAGATGTCTATTTTCAGTAGGTCAGAAGACTTTGTCATATTGTTTGAATGTTGACACTTAAGTTGATATTTACTGCAACTTATTGTCTTTTAATTCTGTAAGACAGAGATGCATGAACAATGGATGTTTGCTAATGTTGCTAAATATGTTGATTAACCATTGTGTGGGACCTGTGCCTTGCTAACTCTCAAAACAGAGAAGGTCAAACTATGAAAATTGTTTAAATGCTCAAACAATGAGAAATGCACCCCTGCCACCTTCCCCCCTGACCTGTGAATGATGACCTGAGCCACAGATGTTAATATAAAAAGGGATTTCCGGTCACTTGGAAACATAGATATGTTCTGAGAAAGCTAGGTTGGGACCATCCGGTCACCTGGTTCCATGGATATGTTCTGAGAAGCCTGGGTGAGACCCTCGGGTCTCCTTGCAATGTATCTCAATGAACTATCAGCTTCCTAAGGTTGCCTCTACCTTCTCTCTGTGGGTGTCCACCCAAAGCGGGGTGCCACTGGTTGAGGTAGTTTTCCCTGGAAGTCCCAAAGTCACAGCTGCTCTATTCCCGGTGGGCCAGCTAAAGGGTGAGACTGTGTAATTTTGCATCATTTTGGGTATTTGCTGGGATTGTTCTATATGTTTGGTGGTTCAATAAAGTATTGCCACATTGTTTTACCCTCACCCTGTGTTGTCTGAGTAGTATTATGCCCACGAAAGACCCCTGGTCTTCACAGTCACCACAGCCCCCTATACAGTATGATGCCCCCCACAGCCACCTATACAGTATGATGACCCCCTACATATCCTATATAGTATGATGTCCCCACAGCTAAGGTATAATATCCCCACAGCCCTTGGTATAATGTCCCCCACAGTCTCCCTTATAATATGGTGTACTCCACAGCTCCTCTTGTGATAGTGACGTGCCCAGGGGGATGGGAACAACTCGGCGCCCGGGCCTTGTTGTTGCCTGATCTTGGGGGATGTCGCGGTGGCCGGCTCCCGGGCCCGTAACCTGGGGTCACTCTTAAAAAGAAAGGAAAAGGGGAAAGTTGTATGGGAAAAGGGGAGTGTTCGTGATGCCACCCGTGGTGTCTGGTGAGAATCACCAGCGCTGCAACAGTCCTCTGAGGCCAGTGTTGAGGCAGCTTAAGATGGTACAGCTCCCCACAGGTGGAGCGGGGCCTCAGGGTAGCGAAGAGAGGGCTGGAGGGTAGAGCGCTGACGGGTGCAGAGCCGTGGAGGAAAGAACAGACAGAGGCAGTAGTTGAAGTCATCCAAGTCTTTTACTCACGGTAGTGTTTTCTCAGCCCAGAGCTTCTCTCTGCTGTCACACGGCGAGCTGCGGCCGCCAGGGTGGGGTTCAGCACACTCCAGGTAGTTCAGGAGCACTTGGCAGGACCCCCGCTCTAGTGTGTTGCTCTCCTGTTGAACTTCTCCCGCCTTGTCTCCCCCACTGAGTCCCATATGGGTTCTGCGATGTCCCTTGTGGGTAACGTGTAGTTCCCAGACTGACTGGGTGCCCTTTTTGGTGACTGGTGGTGAGAACGTGGCGTAAGGCCAGGTCCCTCTGGATAAACGCAGATTAGGGCATAGAGGTGGCGACTCCACTCCGTCCGTATCCCCCTGGGATCCACATAAGCCTCCGGACTTCCAAGTGCTCACTATGCATCTAGATAGGTGCCTTGGGTGGTCTAGTTTCCAAAATGGGGTCACTTGTGGGGGAGCTCCAATGTTTAGGCAAACAGGGGCTCTCCAAATGCAACATGGTGTCCGCTAACAATTTGAGCCGATTTTCCATTCAATTTGTTAGCGGACACCATGTCGGTTTGGAGAGCCCCTTATGTGCCTAAACAGTGGAGCTCCCCCACAAGTGACCCCATTTTGGAAACTATACCCCTCAAGGATTTTATTAAGGGGTATAGTGAACATTTTGAACCCAGAGGTACGACACAGAATTTGATAACATTAGGTCCTCATATTGAATAAGTTGTCATTACTCTTGAGCGCAAGTGCTCGCTACTTGAGTTTGCATCGGGCACTCCGGTATGGACCATGTATCACGGGTGCTCAAGTGAAATGCTCGAGTTCCCGCCCACATGTTTCACGGCTATTCACCCCCAAAAATACATGCGGGGATCGGTCGTGCATGGCAGGCAATCCCCGCAAGGTTTTGTTGGCCGCGAAGCATATGGGGAGGAGACTCGAGCACCCGCGATACTCAGTGCATACCCGAGCACCCGATGCAAACTCAAGCAGCGAGCACTTGCGTTCAACACTAGTTGCCATATCATCATCATTTTTTTTTTTTTTTTTTTTTTTTTTAACTTTTGAAAAAAAAAGCAACCCCAACCCTAACATTAGCACAACCCCCAACCCCAGCCCTAGCATTTATTTTTTACGCCGTACCTAGTGCGGTATAAGTGATTAGACGACTTTATACTTCGGGTCGGTGTGATTACAGCGATACCAGAATCATATCGGGTTTTTATGAATGACAGCTGTCACACACTAAAAGACACATATTTTGTAAAATCTAGTTTTTGCATCGCCATATTTTGAGAGTTATAATTTTTCCATATTTTGGCCTACAGAGTCATGTGATGGCTTGTTTTTTGCGGGATGAGTTGACGTTTTTATTGGTGCCATTTTCAGGCACGTAACATTTTTTGATCGCTTTCTATTCCAGCTTTTGGGAGGAAGAATAAACAAAAACCAACAATTCAGAAATTGTGTTTTTTTACATTTTTTTATTCTACTCCGCGTGTGGTAAAATTGATAAGGTAGCTTTATTCTTCGGGTCAGTACTTTTACAGCGGTACCACATTTACATCGTATTTCTATGTTTTGCCGCTTTTACACAATAAAAGCTATTTTATAGAAAAAATTATTTTTTTGCATCGCTTTATTCTGAGAGCTATAACTTTTTGATTTTTCGGATGATGGAGCTGTTTGAAGGCTTGTTTTTTGCGGGACAAGATGACGTTTTCAGCGGTACCATTTTTATTTATATTAGTCTTTTTGATCGCGCGTTATTCCATTTTTTGTTTGGCGGTATGATGATAAAGCAGTGTTTTTGCTTCGTTTTTTATTTATTTTTTTTACCGTGTTCACTAAAGGGGTTAACTAGTGGAACAGTTTTATAGGTCAGGTCGTTACGGACGCGGCGATGCCAAATATGTGTACTTTTATTGTTTTTTTTTTTCATAATAATATTTATTGATGGGTACATTATATTTTTATTTTTAGTGGATTATTTATTTATTTTTTTTTTTTTTCACTTTCAGAGAGTTTTTTTACTTTATCCCACTATGGGACTTTCACTTTTTTTATTCTGATCGCCTGCATAGCATAGGGATGGAGCACCATCCCTGTGCTATGCAGGCACTCAGCGCTGCACAGTGATAAGATTGTTTGGTCATGCACTGTGCATGACCAAACAATCTTCCTGCTGTCTGGTGACCCGGATGTTGTCATGACGACATCGGGTCGTCATGGCAACACCCGGGAAGCCACTGCAGACAGTGCTGGAGGCCGGAAGAGGAGGTGAGTATACCGATCACCTCCCCTTAGCCACCGCAATGCTGCGATCGACTTCGATCGCAGCATTGCGGGGGTTTAAGTGCCAGGAGTGGTGCGGGACTGCTCCCTGCACATAGTACCGGGTGTCAGCTGTGACAATCAGCTGACACCCGGCGGCGATCGCGCCCGCACAGCCTGTGTGCGCGCGCGATCGCGATGACGTACTAATACGGGTCAGGCTCTTAAAGCCCAGGGCACAGACGCGTATTAATATGTCATGGGCTGTAAAGGGGTTAAAGGACATGGAAGCTGACCTCTAAGCCAGGTGGGCTAACCAGCATTATTGTATGGACTTGTTATTTTATGTTTTACCTTATGCCGGAAAAAGGCTGTATTTACGTTTTCTGGTGTCACTTTAAGAAGCCGAGTGAGTTGATTTACCACACCACTCACAGAGCTGATCCCAAACAAGGAGTCAAAAAGAGAAAATACATGTTGGCGGTTGTTGTTGTTAAGTCATGGAAGGGCAAGGATCTGCTGCTAAATGCTGGTGGCATTACTAGGACTATCAAAGACTGAGTATCATCTGCTACATAGTATTGTGTTGTCTTGCTTACCCTGCGAAACTTGGGGAGCTACTCTAGGACCAGTGTTTTATTGTCTTTGGTATTGGATTACTGGGTGGCACCCCTGGACAGAGGGGTAGCTAGGTTTTCTGGCACCCGAGTCAAGAATTCAGTTTATAAAACAAAATAGAATATGGGAGCAAATGGTGCTGTTAACCCAATTTAATAGTTGAATAATAAAAAGGACGCTCACCTTGTCGTGTTGTGATGATTCACAACACATATAAGAGCTAATGTGGAGAGCTGCAGATAACACCAACTCTAGCAGGGTTTCCAAAATGTATCAACGAACCGATGTAGAAGAAAGGTGTCTAAATGTCCGCGTTCCTCCGCATACAATGATGATCTCGTGTCCGATGGATAGATGTAAGAATTTTATTAAATAAAAGCCACATTCAAACGCGTTTCGCGGACGTCCTGTCCGCTTCCTCAGTGAGTAGCTAGTATACAGACTTCCCTAGTGCAGCTTAAATACAAACATGCATGAAAAAAAAAAAAAAAAAAAAAATTTTTTTTCCTCCTTCCTTTCCCTTCCCTTCCCCCATGCAACGGCCAATATGTTGCATATTATTAGCATAGAGGTAAGTGAACATAAAAACATATATAATCACAGATATATTAAAATATTATGTACAGTAGATACCAAAAGTTTGGACACACCTTCTCATTTAAAGATTTTTCTGTATTTTCATGACTATGAAAATTGTAAATTCACACTAAAGGCATCAAAACTATGCATTAACACATGTGGAATTATATACTTAACAAAAAAGTGTGAAACATCTGAAAATATATCTTATATTCTAGGTTCTTCAAAGTAGCCACCTTTTGCTTTGATGACTGCTTTGCACACTCTTGGCATTCTCTTGATGAGCTTCAAGAGTTAGTCACCGGAAATGGTCTTCCAACAATCTTGAAGGAGTTCCCAGAGATGCTTAGCACTTGTTAGCCCTTTTGCCTTCACTCTGCGGTCCAGCTCACCCCAAACCATCTTGATTGGGTTCAGGTCTGGTGACTGTGGAGGCCAGGTCATCTGGCGTAGCACCCCATCACTCTCCTTCTTGGTCAAATAGCCCTTACACAGCCTGGAGGTGTGCTTGGGGTCATTGTCCTGTTGAAAAATAAATGATGGTCCAACTAAACGCAAACCGGATGGAATAGCATGCCGCTGCAAGATGCTGTGGTAGCCATGCTGGTTCAGTATGCCTTCAATTTTGAATAAATCCCCAACAGTGTCACCAGCAAAGCACCCCCACACCATCACATCTCCTCCTCCATGCTTCACGGTGGGAACCAGGCATGTAGAGTCCATCCGTTCACCTTTTCTGCGTCGCACAAAGACACAGTGGTTGGAACCAAATATCTCAAATTTGGACTCATCAGACCAAAGCACAGATTTCCACTGATGTAATGTCCAATCCTTGTGTTCTTAATCCCAATCAAGTCTCTTCTGCTTGTTGCCTGTCCTTAGCAGTGGCTTCCTAGCAGCTATTTTACCATGAAAGCCTGCTGCACAAAGTCTCCTCTTAACAGTTGTTGAAGAGATGTGTCTGCTGCTAGAACTCTGTGTGGCATTGACCTGGTCTCTAATCTGAGATGCTGTTAACCTGCGGTTTCTGAGGCTGGTGACTCGGATAAACTTATCCTCAGAAGCAGAGGTGACTCTTGGTCTTCCTTTCCTGGGGCGGTCCTCATGTGAGCCAATTTCTTTGTAGCGCTTGATGGTTTTTGCAACTGCACTTGGGAACACTTTCAAAGTTTTCCCAATTTTTCAGTCTGACTGACCTTCACTTCTTAAAGTAATGATGGCCACTCGTTTTTCTTTACTTAGCTGCTTTTTTCTTGCCATAATACAAATTCTAACAGTCTATTCAGCTGTGTATCCACCAGACTTATGCACAACACAACTGATGGTCCCAACCCCATTTATAATGCAAGAAATCCCACTTATTAATCCTGACAGGGCACACCTGTGAAGTGAAAACCATTTCCGGTGACTACCTCTTGAAGCTCATCAAGAGAATGCCAAGAGTGTGCAAAGCAGTCATCAAAGCAAAAGGTGGCTACTTTGAAGAACCTAGAATATAAGACATATTTTCAGTTGTTTCACACTTTTTTTGTTAAGTATATAATTCCACATGTGTTAATTCATAGTTTTGATGCCTTCAGTGTGAATGTACAATTTTCATAGTCAAGAAAATACAGAAAAATCTTTAAATGAGAAGGTGTGTCCAAACTTTTGGTCTGTACTGTATATATATATATATATATATATATATACATATATATATATATTACACTGTATATTAATCGATTAAAAAGTAAATGTATATTTACATTTATATATATTAATGTAATATATGTTATATACAGTATATTATATATACAATGTATATACATTTACTTTTTATACAGTATATATACATAATATTTTAATATATCTGTGATTAGATATGTTTTTATGTTCACTTACCTCTATGCTAATAATATGCTACATATTGGCAGTTGCATGGGGGAAGGGAAAGGAAGGAGGAAAAAAAAAAAATGTTTTTTTTTCATGCATGTTTGTATTTAAGCTGCACTAGGGAAGTCTATATACCAGCTACTCACTGAGGAAGCGGACAGGACGTCCGCGAAACGCGTTTGAATGTGGCTTTTATTTAATAAAATTCTTACATCTATCCATCGGACACAAGATCATCATTGTATGCGGAGGAGCGTGGACATTTAGACACCTTTCTTCTTCTACATCGGTTCGTTGTTACAAGAATTCAGTTTGGTGCCACCCCCCCTCATGCGATTTGAGTAGTTGTCATGTGACCGCTCATTCATATGCTATTTGCTTACTTAAAGTCACGTCTCCATATTTCTCTCAATGTTCAATGAAAAACTGAGAGAACCAAGAAGAAAAGCTACTTGTCATGTGACCCTAAATATGAAAATCACATATCAGTTAAGTGACCATGTGATGACTGCTGGAAATGGCAAGTAGAGCTGAATGCTGACAGTGAGTATATTACAGGCTGTTAGGACTGGGCATGCTACAATTTTATAATTAAATGGATTGTCTAGGTTTGTGATGAAAGTCTACAGTCAATTTAAGTAACTGCAGGCTTCTGAATTCTCACAGCGCATGCACTGCACACTTTAACCCCTAAGCGACCTTGGGATTTTTCGTTTTTTGCTCCCCTGGTTCCCAGAGCCATAGCGTTTTTATTTTTTGGGCAATATGGCCATGTGAGGGCTTATTTTTTGTGGGACGAGTTGTACTTTTCAACGCCATTACTAGTTTTACCATATCGTGTACTGGAAAACGGGGGAAAAAATCCAAGTGCGGTGAAATTGCAAAAAAAATCAATTCCACAGTTTTTTTTTTCTTTCCACGTTCACTGAATGCTAAAACTGACCGGCCAACATTATTCTCCAGGTCATTACGAGTTCGTAGATACCAAACATGTATAGGTTCTTTTTTATTTAAGTGGTGAAAAAAAATTCCAAAGTTTGCTAAAAAAAATAAAAAAAATGGTGCCATTTTCCGAGACCCGTAGCGCCTCCATTTTTCGGGATCTGGGTCCGGGTGAGGGTTTATTTTTTGCGCACCGGCCTGATGTTTTCATTGATACCATTTTGGGCTAGATAAGATGTTTTGATCGCCCGTTATTGCATTTTATTGCACTGTTGCAGGGACCAAAAAAACGTAATTCTGGCGTTTGGAATTGTTTTCTCGTTATGCCGTTTACCGATCGGAATAATTATTTTTTTATATTGATAGATAGGGCGATTATGAATGCGGCGATACCAAATATGTGTATGTGAGGTTTATTTAAACTTTTATATTTTTTAAATTTTTTTAATATTTTTAAAAACATTTTTTTTTACTTTTTGCTTGCTTCTATAGTCTCCATAGGAGACTAGAAGCAGCACTTGTCTGATCGCCTCTGCTACATAAAGGTGATCAGCAGATCACCTCTATGTAACAGAAATGGTCCTGTAATATGAGCGCCGACCAATAGGTGGCGCTCATAGTAATCTTTACATGACAACCTGGAGTCTGCTGCAGACCCAGGGTTGTCATGCCCACCCATCAGTGACCCGCGATCACGTGACGGGGTCACCGATGGGCGGGTCTAACGCCGCGCTTCTGGCGCGGCGGTTAAATGCCGCTGTCAGAGATTGACAGCAGCATTTAACATGTTAACAGCCGCGGGTGGATCGCGATTCCACCCGCGGATGTCGCGGTTCGGGCTCACCACCGGAGCCCCCGCTGAACCGGGAGTGATGGCCTGGGGCGTACTAATACGCCCCAGGCCAGTAAGGGGTTAAGGATTCTACCATGACCGCGGCAAGAGTGGACAGTCATGTGAGCGAAAGTATGCGATTTGCAAACTTCTGGCCACATTCCGACTAGATGTGTCCATCCTCGCTCAATTCATTTTTATTGAGCAAGGCCACGTGTATGTTAATTGCATACTTATGGTTTTGTGACCTCCTGCTCTCACCGCCGGCACCAGAGAATCCTGACAGCATGCAGTGCGCGTTGTGAGAATTCAGAAGTTTGAAATCACATCAGTTAACTGCGGAATTTCAAGACAAACTTGAACAACCCCTTTAATGTTCGTAACATAAGTAAAAACATAGTAACCCTTAACTTGTCAGAAGGCACAACACTTTATTAACATAAACATGTATCATGTAATCTTACATGTGTACAGGATCAGAAGCAATAACAGCACAAGAATACATCACCAGGACCACCATCAGTACAGAATCACAGCATCACAACCCTCATCAGTACAGAAACACATTATCAGAATCAACATCAGTACAGAAACACATCACCAGCAGTACACGATAGATTACTAGAACACCCATCAGTACATGAATACATCACCAGAACCACCATCAGTACATGAAACATCACTAGGACCACCATTAGCAGATAAATACATCAACAGGACCGCCATTAGTACATTAATACATCACCAGGACCACCATTCACACATGAATTCAGAACCACCATCAGTACATCACTAGAACCACCATCGTTAAATGAATACATCAACAGAACCACCATCAGTTCATGGTACATTAAATGTAATGTTAGGTCAGACCCACATACATTTGTATCGCTTGAAACTACAACTCCCAGTATGTCCTTAACGGTAACAACGGTAAGGAGATGCTGGGATTTGTTGTTATCATTAGACTATGAACCATATAGGAACCATAGTACTGATGAGAGTTAGTTAGTATTAGTGTAACATCCCTGGCGGCGTGCTTGCATGGCTTACCATCTCCCACCATGCAAGACCGCAATCTTACCTACCAGGCCAGGCTGCACACTTTGCTCCAGTGCCTGCTGTTTGTATGTCTCATCTGCTGGCTTAGGGCGTCGGCGCTGTTGCTTCCTGATTCTTAAAGCTACAGCGTGCGCAGTCCTAATGCTTCCCCAGCCTATTGCTGTGAGTCACTGGATACTTAAACCCCCTCCACCCAGTAGGAGGTGCCTAAGCAACACTTTCTTACAGTGTGTTCTGTGCAACTGTGAGTTGCCAGGTCCTGTCCGGACTCTAGTCTGTTTCCGCCACCCTGGGGGCTGAGTACCCAGGGCCGCTACCTGTATCTCTGACTTCTAGTCTGTTTCCGCCACCCTGGGGGCTGAGTACCCAAGGCCACTACCTGTATCTCTGACTTCTAGTCTGTTTCCGCCACCCTGGGGGCTGAGTCCCCAGGCTCGTTCCCGTATCTTGTTCCTGGTTTAGTTCCTTTCTGAACTGTGTCCTAGCCCGTTACCTGTTTGTCTCTATGTCTGAACCTTCCCTTTTCCTGCAATGTCTGAACCTGCACCTAACTCCAACTCGTTGTCTCTGTACTTCTGTTTGTGAGTTTTGTGTCCACTCGCTACATCATTGTAAGGACCTTGTGTGTATCTGGTTCTGCTTGTCCCCTTTCCCTTCCTCCGTATCTACCTCCTGTGTTCTAACCAACTTCCTGTATTTTTCAGTCTGTTCCATGTGAACAGAGCCCTCTGCTCTGCTTGTTCACCGCACCTGCGGTTCCGCTCTTCTTGTTCACCGCACCTGCGGTTTTGCTCCGCTCTGCTTGTTCACCGCACCGGCGGTTTTGCTCCGCTCTGCTTGTTCACCACACCTGCGGTTTTGCTCCACTCTGCTTGTTCACCGCACCTGCGGTTTTGCTGCGCTCTGCTTGTTCACCGCACCTGCGGTTTTGCTCTGCTCTGCTTGTTCACCGCATCTGTGGTTTCGCCCTGCTCTGTTTGTTCACCGCTTCGACGGCTCTGCTCTGCTTGTTCACCGCACCTGCGGTTTTGCTCCGCTTTGCTTGTTCGCCGCACCTGCGGTTTTGCTCTGCTCTGCTTGTTTACCACATCTGCGGTTTCACCCTTCTCTGTTTATTCACCGCACCGGCGATTCTGCTCTGCTTGTTCACCGCACCGGCGGTTTTGCTCTGTTCCGCTTGTTCACCGCATCTGCGGTTTGTTAGAACCCTCCTGTTTGTTTTTTCTATCTTGTGGTTTAAGGAAAGATAGGGGAAAGCTGTCCCTACAGTAAGACTAAGCTGAATCTCTACGATGTAGGGGGCTGCTTGTTCCTAGTGAACAGACCCGCCTTTGTCCTCGGCTAGTCTGAACGAAGACCTATAGAATTAAGGGAGGGGTCCCTAAAAGAACTAAGGACTGGGACAAAAATGGGACACTTCCTAAGCAGAAATTGTTGTAGAACACAAAAGACAAACTGACAAAAGTACTAGAGGTCCCAGAGGACCAAGCAAACTGTCAGAGATAGGCACCGAAGCACCAGGCTAGCAAAACAGTCAAACAACACTGAAGTCCAGCAAAGCCAGAAGGGCGGAGCTGGAATATATAGGCAGATGGTCACGTGACCGCAAAACACAAGAAAAAACTAACAGGAGGGTTCTAACAGTACCCCCTCTTTTATGAGGATCCTCCGGATCCTCCAGGCCCAGGCCTATCCGGAAACCTCCTGTGGAAAGCTTTAACAAGTCTAGGAGCAGAGACATAATCCGTCCTTACCCAGGAGTTGTCTTCGGGACCGAAGCCCTTCCAGGAGAGAAGATACTGTAATCTCCCTCTATGCCATCTAGAATTCAAGATACGCAAAATTTCATATTCGCCGTCTTCCACCACAGGGGGAACTGTGACAGTGGCGTCCCTATGAGATACGTCAGCCTTTTTCAACAAGGAAACATGAAACACAGGATTAATCTTCCAGGAAGTAGGAACATCCAAACTAACAGCAGACGGGTTGACAACCTGAAGCACTTTAAATGGACCCACAATCTTAGGACCCAGTTTTTTAGAGGGAATCCTCAACCGCAGGTTCTTCGAGGACAACCAAACCATGTCACCCACAGTAAACAAAACCTCTTTACGTTTCCTGTCAAAATACTTCTTGGACTTCTTGTTAGCCTCTTGAAGGTTGCAATGTACATTAGTCCAAACTCTCTCCAAATCACCGGAAAAATTCTCCTCCTCCGGCACCGCCGACCCTAATTTAGAGAACGAACCAAAAAACGGATGTCTCCCAGTACAACAAAAAAAAGGAGAACACCCAGCAGAGGAGGATGTATGATTGTTAAGAGCAATTCTGCGAGAGGCAGAAACTCAGACCACACCTCTTGATTGTCTGCCACAAAACAATGCAAAAACTGTTCAACATCCTGGTTCTTTCTTTCAGTCTGTCCATTCGACTCAGGATGATAACCAGAAGAAAATGACAAATGGACTCCCAACCTGTCACAAAAAGCACGCCAAAAGCGAGCCACAAACTGAGGTCCTCTATCAGAAACAATATCTGTGGGAACGCCATGGAGTTTGACAATCTCCTTATCAAGCGCCTTAGCGAGTGTCTTGGCGCAGGGCAACTTAATGAACGGAACCAAGTGACACATCTTACTAAAACCGTCCACAACCACCCAGATGACAGTAAAACCCTCGGACACAGGAAGATCAGTAATAAAATCCATTGTGAGATGCGTCCAAGGCGCACTAGGAACTTCCAGAGGGCAAAGCAACCCCGCAGCAGGAGTATGTGAAGCCTTTGACCTAGCACACACAGTACATTGACGCACCCACTTGATGACTTCCTTCTGACATCCAGGCCACCAAAAACTGCGACTGATAAGTCTCTTAGTCTCCGAAATTCCTGGATGACCTGCCAACCGAGACTCCTCACACTCCACAAACAAATCTCTCCTAAAGGCTTTTGGCACGAGCAACCTCCCATGGGGAGTGTTAGATGGAGCATCATCTTGAGCTTTCAGAATCCCATTCTCCAAAACGGAGTCCAAAGCCGCCACCACAACTCCTTTCTTTAAAATGCTCTCCTCCTCCTAGGCACTGACTGTAGGAGAGAAGCTGCGAGATAAAGCATCGGCTTTAACCCCTTAATAACATCTGACGTACTAATACGCGTCTGTGCCCTGGGACTTAAGAGCCAGACCCGTATTAGTACGTCATCGCGATCGCGCCCGCACACAGGCTGTGCGGGCGCGATCGCCGCCGGGTGTCAGCTGATTGTCACAGCTGACACCCGGTACTATGTGCAGGGAGCGGTCACGCACCGCTCCCAGCACATTAACCCCCGCGATGCTGCGATCGAAGTCGATCGAAGTCGATCGCGGCATTGCGGGGGCAAGGGGAGGTGATCGGCGATACTCACCTCCTCTTCCGGCTTCCAGCGCAGTCTGCAAAGGCTTCCCGGGTGTTGCCATGACGACCCGATGTCGTCATGACAACATCCGGGTCACCAGAGAGCAGGAAGATTGCTTGGACATGCGCAGTGCATCTCCAAGCAATCTTCACACTGTGCATTTCTGACAGCTTGCATGGCATAGGGATGGTGCTCCATTCCTGTGCCATGCAGGCGATCAGAAAAAAAAAGTGAAAGTCCCAGAGTGGGACAAAGTAATAAAGTGTATAAACTGTGTGAAAGTGGAAAAAAAAAAAAAAAAAAATGTGCAAAAATATTATAAAAAAATAAAAAAAATAATACACCAAAAATAAAAATATAATGTACCCATCAATAAATATTATTATAAAAAAAATAAAAAAAAAACAATAAAAGTACACATATTTGGTATCGCCGCGTCCGGAACAACCTGACCTATAAAACTGTCCCACTAGTTAACCCCTTCAGTGAACACGGTAAAAAAAAAAAAAAAAAAAAAACCAAGCAAAAAACAATGCTTTATCACCATACCGCCAAACAAAAAGTGGAATAACACGCGATCAAAAAGACGCATATAAATAAAAATGATACCGCTGAAAACGTCATCTCGTCCCGCAAAAAACAAGCCACCAAATAGCTCCATCAGCAGAAAAATAAAAAAGTTATAGCTCTCAGAATAAAGCGATACTAAAAAATATTTTTTTCTATAAAATAGCTTTTATTGTGTATAAGCGCCAAAACATAGAAAAATGATACAAATGTGGTACCGCTGTAAACGTACTGACCCGAAGAGTAAAGCTGCCTCATCAATTTTACCACACGCGGAACAGAATAAAAAAAAAAAAAAAAAAACAATTCCTGAAATGTTGGTTTTTGTTTATTCTGCCTCCCAAAAATCGGAATAGAAAGCGATCAAAAAATGTCACGTGCCTGAAAATGGCACCAATAACAACGTCAAGTCATCCCGCAAAAAACGAGCCGTCACATGACTGTCTGCCAAAATCTGGAAAAATTATAGCTCTCAAAATATGGCGATGCAAAAACTAGATTTTACAAAAAATGCGTCTTTTAGTGTGTGACAGCTGTCAGTCATAAAAACCCCATATGATTCTGGCATTGCTGTAATCACACCGACCCGAAGAATAAAGTCGTCTAATCACTTATACCGCACAAGGAACGGCGTCAAAAATAAACTCTTGAGTTAGGATTGGGCTAGGGTTAGGGCTGGGTTTGGGGCTAGGGCTGTGCTGGGGCTAGGGTTGTGCTGGGGCTAGGGTTGTGCTAGGGCTAGGGTTGTGCTGGGGCTAGGGTTGTGCTGGGGCTAGGGCTGGGGTTGGGATTTTTTTCAAAAGTAAGAAAAAAAGATGACGATATGGCGACTAGTGTTGAGAGCAAGTGCTCGCTACTTGAGTTTGCATCGGGTGCTCTGGTATGCATTTAGTATCGTGGGTATTTGAGTGACATGCTCGAGTCTCTGCCCCATATGCTTCGCGGCCAAAAAACTTTATGGGGATTGCCTGCCATGCACGAGCGATCCCCGCATGTTTTTTTTTGGGTGTCTAATAACCGTGAAACATGCGGAGCAGGGACTCGAGCATGTCACTCGAGCACACGCTGTACATGGTGCATACCTGAGTACCCGATGCAAACTCAAGTAGCGAGCACTTGCGCTCAAGAATAATGAAAACTTATTCAATATGATGACCTAATGTAAACAAATAATGTGCCGTACCTCTGGGTTCAAAATGTTCACTATACACCTTAATAAAATCTTTGAGGGGTATAGTTTCCAAAATGGGGACACTTGTGGGGGAGCTCCACTGTTTAGGCACATCACGGGCTCTCCAAACGCGACATGGTGTCCGCTAACAAATTGAATGGAAAATCGGCTTAAATTGTTAGCGGACGCCATGTTGCGTTTGGAGAGCCCCTGTGTGTCCAAACATTGGAGCTCCCCCACAAGTGACCCCATTTTGGAAACTAGACCCCCCAAGGCACCTATCTAGATGCATAGTGAGCACTTAGAACCCCCAGGTGCTTCACAAATTGATTCGTAAAAATGAAAAAGTGAAAATAAAACACTTTTTCATTTTTATGAATCAATTTGTGAAGCACCTGGGGTTCCAAGTGCTCACTATGAATCTAGATAGGTGCCTTGGGGGGTCTAGTTTCCAAAATGGGGTCACTTGTGGGGGAGCTCCAATGTTTGGGCACACAGGGACTCTCTAAATGCAACATGGTATCCGCTAACAAATTGAATGGAAAATCGGCTCAAATTGTTAGCGGACACCACATTGCGTTTGGAGAGCCCCTCTGTGCCCAAACTTTGGAGCTCCCCCACAAGTGACCCCATTTTGGAAACTAGACCCCCCAAGGCACCTTTCTAGATGCATAGTGAGCACTTGGAACCCCCAGGTGCTTCACAAATTGATTCGTAAAAATGAAAAAGTGAAAAAAAAAACACTTTTTCATTTTTATGAATCAATTTGTGAAGCACCTGGGGTTCCAAGTGCTCACTATGAATCTAGATAGGTGCCTTGGGGGGTCTAGTTTCCAAAATGGGGTCACTTGTGGGGGAGCTCCAATGTTTGGGCACACAGGGACTCTCTAAATGCAACATGGTATCCGCTAACAAATTGAATGGAAAATCGGCTCAAATTGTTAGCGGACACCACATTGCGTTTGGAGAGCCCCTCTGTGCCCAAACTTTGGAGCTCCCCCACAAGTGACCCCATTTTGGAAACTAGACCCCCCAAGGCACCTTTCTAGATGCATAGTGAGCACTTGGAACCCCCAGGTGCTTCACAAATTGATTCGTAAAAATGAAAAAGTGAAAAAAAAAACACTTTTTCATTTTTATGAATCAATTTGTGAAGAACCTGGGGTTCCAAGTGCTCACTATGAATCTAGATAGGTGCCTTGGGGGGTCTAGTTTCCAAAATGGGGTCACTTGTGGGGGAGCTCCAATGTTTGGGCACACAGGGACTCTCCAAATGCAACATGATATCCGCTAACAAATTGTCGGCTCAAATTGTTAGCGGATATCATGTTGCATTTGGAGAGTCCCTGTGTGCCCAAACATTGGAGCTCCTCCACAAGTGACCCCATTTTGGAAACTAGACCCCCCAAGGCACCTATCTAGATGCATAGTGAGCACTTGGAACCCCTAGGTGCTTCACAAATTAATTCGTAAAAATGAAAAAGTGTTTTTTTTTTTCACTTTTTCATTATTACGAATCAATTTGTGAAGCACCTGGGGGTTCCAAGTGCTCACTATGCATCTAGAAAGGTGCCTTGGGGGGTCTAGTTTCCAAAATGGGGTCACTTGTGGGGGAGCTCCAAAGTTTGGGCACAGAGAAGATCTCCAAACGCAATGTGGTGTCCGCTAACAATTTGAGCCGATTTTCCATTCAATTTGTTAGCGGATACCATGTTGCATTTAGAGAGTCCCTGTGTGCCCAAACATTGGAGCTCTCCCACAAGTGACCCCATTTTGGAAACTAGACCCGCCAAGGCACCTATCTAGATGCATAGTGAGCAGTTGGAACCCCCAGGTGCTTCACAAATTGATTCATAAAAATGAAAAAGTGTTTTTTTTTTCACTTTTTCATTGTTACGAATCAATTTGTGAAGCACCTGGGGGTTCCAAGTGCTCACTATGCATCTAGATAGGTGCCTTGGGGGGTCTAGTTTCCAAAATGGGGTCACTTGTGGGGGAGCTCCAATGTTTGGGCACACAGCAGCTCTCCAAACGCAACATGGTGTCGCTAACAATTTGAGCCAATTTTGCGTTAAATTTGTTAGCGGACACCATGTTGCATTTAGAGAGCCGCTGTGTGCCCAAATATTGGAGCTCCCCCACAAGTGACCCCATTTTGGAAACTAGACCACCCAAGGCACCTATCTAGATGCATAGTGAGCACTTGGAACCCTCAGGTGCTTCACAAATTGATTCATACAAATGAAAAAGTGTTTTTTTTTTCACTTTTTCATTGTTACGAATCAATTTGTGAAGCACCTGGGGGTTCCAAGTGCTCACTATGCATCTAGATAGGTGCCTTGGGGGGTCTAGTTTCCAAAATGGGGTCACTTGTGGGGGAGCTCCAATGTTTGGGCACACAGCAGCTCTCCAAACGCAACATGGTGTCGCTAACAATTTGAGCCAATTTTGCGTTAAATTTGTTAGCGGACACCATGTTGCATTTAGAGAGCCGCTGTGTGCCCAAATATTGGAGCTCCCCCACAAGTGACCCCATTTTGGAAACTAGACCACCCAAGGCACCTATCTAGATGCATAGTGAGCACTTGGAACCCTCAGGTGCTTCACAAATTGATTCATACAAATGAAAAAGTGTTTTTTTTTTCACTTTTTCATTGTTACGAATCAATTTGTGAAGCACCTGGGGGTTCCAAGTGCTCACTATGCATCTAGATAGGTGCCTTGGGGGGTCTAGTTTCCAAAATGGGGTCACTTGTGGGGGAGCTCCAATGTTTGGGCACACAGGGACTCTCTAAATGCAACATGGTGTCCTCTAACAAATTTAACGGAAAATCGGCTCAAATTGTTAGCGACACCATGTTGCGTTTGGAGAGCCGCTGTGTGCCCAAACATTGGAGCTCCCCCACAAGTGACCCCATTTTGGAAACTAGACCCCCCAAGGCACCTATCTAGATGCATTGTGAGCACTTGGAACACTCAGGTGCTTCACAAATTGATTTATAAAAATGAAAGTGTTTTTTTTTTCACTTTTTCATTGTTACGAATCAATTTGTGAAGCACCTGGGGGTTCCAAGTGCTCACTATGCATCTAGAAAGGTGCCTTGGGGGGTCTAGTTTCCAAAATGGGGTCACTTGTGGGGGAGCTCCAAAGTTTGGGCACACATGGGCTCTCCAAACACAACATGGCGTCCGCTAATTATTCAAGCAAATTTTACAATCAAAAAGTCAAAGAGCGCTCCTTCCCTTCCGAGCCCTGCCGTGCGCCCAAACAGTATTTTTTCCCCAAATATTGGGTATCTGCGTGCCCAGGGGAAATTGCACAACAAATTTTGGGGTCCATTTTTTCTTGTTACCCCTGTGAAAATAAAAAAAATTGGGTCTAAATTAACATTTTTGTGAAAAAAGTTAAATGTTCATTTTTTTCTTCCACATTCAAAAAATTCCTGTGAAGCACCTGAAGGGTTAATAAAGTTCTTGAATGTGGTTTTGAGCACCTTGAGGGGTGCAGTTTTTAGAATGGTGTCACTTTTGGGTATTTTCTGTCATAAAGACCTCTCAAAGTGACTTCAAATGTGATGTGGTCCCTAAAAAAATGGTTTTGTAAATTTTGTTGGAAAAATGAGAAATCGCTGGTCAACTTTTAACCCTTATAGCTCCCTAACAAAAAAAAATTTTGGTTCCAAAATTGTGCTGATGTAAAGTAGACATGTGGGAAATGTTACTTATTAACTCTTTTGTGTGACATATCGCTCTGATTTCAGGGCTTAAAAATTCAAATTTTGAAAATTGCAAAATTTTCAAAATTTTCGCCAAATTTCCGTTTTTTTCACAAATAAACGCAAGTGATATCGAAGAAATTTTTCCACAATCATGAAGTACAATATGTCACGAAAAAACAATCTCAGAATCAGGGGGATCCGTTGAAGCGTTCGAGAGTAATTACCTCATAAAGTGACAGTGGTCAGAATTGTAAAAATTGGCCCGGTCATTAACGTGCAAACCACCCGCGGGGCTTAAGGGGTTAACATTCTTAGTACCAGGGATAAAGGTAACAGAAAAATGAAACCGAGAAAAAAAAAGTGCCCACCTAGCTTGACGGGCATTCAAGCGCTTGGCAGCATCCAGACAGATCAAATTCTTATGATCTGTGAAAACCTGAATAGGAAATCTAGCGGCTTCCAAAAAATGACGCCAATGTTCAAATGCAAGTTTAATAGCCAGCAACTCCCGATTACCAACATCATAATTCAGTTCGGTTTCCGAAAATTTCCTCGAAAAGAAGGCACAAGGATGCACTCCACCCTATAATGTTACAATGCAATACAGGATATCATTAAATGTAATGTTACAATGCAATATAGGATATCATTAGATGTAATGTTACAATGCAATATAGGATATCATTAGATGTAATGTTACAATGCAATATATGATATCATTAGATGTAATGTTACAATGCAGTGTAGGATATCATTAGATGTAATGTTATAATGCAATATAGGATATCATTAGATGTAATATTACAATGCTATATAGGATATCCTTAGATGTAATGTTATAATGCAATATAGGATATCATTAGCTGTAATGTCACAATGCAATATAGGATATCATTAGATGTAATGTTACAATGTAATATAGGATATCATTAGATGTAATGTTATAATGCTATATAGGATATTATTAGATGTAATGTTACAATGCAATATACTATATCATTAGATGTAATGTTACAATGCAATATAGGATATCATTAGATGTAATGTTACAATGCAATATAGGATATCATTAGCTGTAATGTCACAATGCAATATACTATATCATTAGATGTAATGTTACAATGCAATATAAGATATCATTAGATGTAATGTTACAATGCTATATAGGATATCATTAGATGTAATGTTATAATGCAATATAGGATATCATTAGATGTAATGTTATAATGCAATATAGGATATCATTAGCTGTAATGTCACAATGCAATATAGGATATCATTAGATATAATGTTACAATGCAATATAGGATATCATTAGATGTAATGTTAGATGCAATATAGGATATCATTAGATGTAATGTTACAATGCAATATAGGATATCATTAGATGTAATGTTACAATGTAATATAGGATATCATTAGATGTAATGTTACAATGCAATATAGGATATCATTTGATGTAATGTTACAATGTAATATAGGATATCATTAGATGTAATGTTACAATGCAATATAGGATATCATTAGATGTAATGTTACAATGCTATATAGGATATCATTAGATGTAATGTTATAATGCAATATAGGATATCATTAGCTGTAATGTCACAATGAAATATACTATATCATTAGATGTAATGTTACAATGTAATATAGGATATCATTAGATGTAATGTTACAATGCAATATAAGATATCATTAGATATAATGTTACAATGCTATATAGGATATCATTAGATGTAATGTTACAATGCAATATAGGATATCATTAGATGTAATGTTACAATGCAATATAGGATATCATTAGATGTAATGTTATAATGCAATATAGGATATCATTAGATGTAATGTTACAATACAATATAGGATATCATTAGCTGTAATGTTACAATGCAATATAGGATATCATTAGATGTAATGTTACAATGCAATATAGGATATCATTAGATGTAATGTTACAATGCAATATAGGATATCATTAGATGTAATGTTACAATACAATATAGGATATCATTAGCTGTAATGTTACAATGCAATATAGGATATCATTAGATGTAATGTTATAATGCAATATAGGATATCATTAGATGTAATGTTACAATACAATATAGGATATCATTAGATGTAATGTTACAATACAATATAGGATATCATTAGATGTAATGTTATAATGCAATATAGGATATCATTAGATGTAATGTTACAATACAATATAGGATATCATTAGCTGTAATGTTACAATGCAATATAGGATATCATTAGATGTAATGTTACAATGCAATACAGGATATCATTAGATGTAATGTTACAATGTAATATAGGATATCATTAGATGTAATGTTACAATGTAATATAGGATATCATTAAATGTAATGTTACAATGCTATATAGGATATCATTAGATGTAATGTTACAATGCAATATAGGATATCATTAGATGTAATGTTATAATGCAACATAGGATATCATTAGATGTAATTTTGTAATGCAATATAGGATATCATTAGATGTAATGTTATAATGCAATATAGGATATCATTAGATGTAATGTTATAATGCAATATAGGATATCATTAGATGTAATGTTACAATGCAATATAGGATATCATTAGATGTAATGTTACAATGTAATATAGGATATCATTAGATGTAATGTTACAATGTAATATAGGATATCATTAAATGTAATGTTACAATGCTATATAGGATATCATTAGATGTAATATTACAATGCAATATAGGATATCATTAGATGTAATGTTACAATGCAATATAGGATATCATTTGATGTAATGTTACAATGTAATATAGGATATCATTAGATGTAATGTTACAATGCAATATAGGATATCATTTGATGTAATGTTACAATGTAATATAGGATATCATTAGATGTAATGTTACAATGCAATATAGGATATCATTAGATGTAATGTTACAATGCAATATAGGATATAATTAGATGTAATGTTACAGTGCAATATAGGATATCATTAGATGTAATGTTACAATGCAATATAGGATATCAATAGATGTAATGTTATAATGCTATATAGGATATCATTAGATGTAATGTTATAATGCTATATAGGATATCATTAGATGTAATGTTACAATGCAATATAGGATATCATTAGATGTAATGTTACAATGCTATATAGGATATCATTAGATGTAATGTTACAATGCAATATAGGATATCAATAGATGTAATGTTATAATGCAATATAGGATATCAATAGATGTAATGTTACAATGTAATATAGGATATAATTAGATGTAATGTTACAATGCTATATAGGATATCATTAGATGTAATGTTATAATGCAATATAGGATATCATTAGATGTAATGTTATAATGCAATATAGGATATCATTAGATGTAATGTTACAATGCTATATAGGATATCATTAGATGTAATGTTACAATGCAATATAGGATATCAATAGATGTAATGTTATAATGCAATATAGGATATCAATAGATGTAATGTTACAATGTAATATAGGATATAATTAGATGTAATGTTACAATGCTATATAGGATATCATTAGATGTAATGTTATAATGCAATATAGGATATCATTAGATGTAATGTTATAATGCAATATAGGATATCAATAGATGTAATGTTACAATGCTATATAGGATATCATTAGATGTAATGTTACAATGCAATATAGGATATCATTAGATGTAATGTTACAATGCAATATAGGATATCAATAGATGTAATGTTATAATGCAATATAGGATATCAATAGATGTAATGTTACAATGTAATATAGGATATAATTAGATGTAATGTTACAATGCTATATAGGATATCATTAGATGTAATGTTATAATGCAATATAGGATATCAATAGATGTAATGTTACAATGTAACATAGGATATCATTAGATGTAATGTTACAATGCAATATAGGATAACATTAGATGTAATGTAACAATGCAATATAGGATATCATTAGATGTAATGTTACAATGCAATATAGGATATCATTAGATGTAATGTTACAATGCAATATAGGATATCATTAGATGTAATGTTACAATGCAATATAGGATATCATTAGCTGTAATGTTGCAATGCAATATAGGATATAATTAGATGTAATGTTACAATGCAATATAGGATAAAATTAGATGTAATGTTGGACTTAATATTGACTAATAGGCCTGATAGAATAACTGAGGTACAGATAGGGGGGCACCTAGGTAATAGCGACCATAATATTATCGACTTCAAAATGCCCTTCAGTAGGGTTATCAATAAGGGAACAACAAAAACATTAAACTTTAGGAGGGCGAAGTTTGATCAGCTGAAAGAAAATCTTCAACTTATTGACTGGGACAAAGTTCTTAATCAAAGGAATACGAATAGTAAATGGGAAACCTTCAAAAGAATTCTGAATACTCAGTGCGAGAGGTATATACCGTATGGGAATAAAAGGGCCAGAAATAAGAGGAAACCAATATAGTTGAACAAGAACGTAAAAGGGGCGTTAAATAGCAAAAAAGAGGCATTCAAGAGATTAAAACAGGAAAACAGTAAGGAGGCACTAATGTGTTACAAGGAAAAAACGAGAACCTGTAAAAAACAAATAAAAATAGCGAAGGAGGAAACAGAGAAACGTATTGCTAGGGAAAGTAGATCAAATCCCAAACTGTTCTTTACGTATATAAATAGTAAAAGGATTTAATCGGATAATATTGGACCGATAAAAAGTGAGGAAGGCAAAATCATAGAGAAAGATGAGGATAAAGCTAATCTATTAAATATTTTTTTTTCGACAACTTTCACAAAGGAAATCGAACTAACAGGAGAAATGAGAAGTGACAAACTTAATCCTCCACTAAGTATGACAAATCTAACCCAAGCTGGGGTACAGAAACGCCTCAGTAACATTAAAATAAACAAATCACCAGGACCTGATGGCATACACCCACGGGTACTAAGGGAACTAAGTAATGTGATAGACAGACCGTTATATCTTATATTTAAGGACTCTGTTGAGACTGGGTCTGTGCCACTTGATAGGCGACAGGCGAATGTAGTGCCAATATTCAAAAAGGGAGCGAAAAATGACGCCGGAAACTATCGGCCGGTGAGTCTGACGTCCGTTGTGGGCAAAATTTTTGAAAGCTTCATTAAAGAGGCAATTACGGAGCATCTTGATGCTAATAATCTTTTAATCCTGAACCAACATGGATTCATGAGGAATCGCTCCTGCCAAACAAACCTGATTGACTTCTACGAGGAGGTTAGCTCTCGAGTAGATCAGGGGGAACCAGTGGATGTCGTGCATCTCGACTTCTCAAAAGCGTTCGATAGCGTGCCACATAATAGGTTGGTATACAAAATGAGAATGATGGGGCTGGGGGAAAATGTCTGCAAGTGGGTAGCTAACTGGCTAAAGGATAGAAGGCAGAGGGTGGTTATAAATGGAATATACTCAGATTGGGTAAGCGTCACTAGTGGGGTACCACAGGGGTCTGTACTAGGCCCAATGTTATTTAATATCTTTATTAACGACATAGTCAACGGGATAAATAGTAAAATATCAATATTTGCAGATGACACAAAGTTATGTAAAACAATTAATACAAAAGAGGACAGTGCAGACCTACAGAGGGATTTGGATAAGCTGGGTAGGTGGAGCATTAAATGGCAAATGAGGTTTAACGAGGAGAAATGTAAGGTCATACATATGGGAAGGAAAAATGGAAGTCACCAGTACTCACTGAATGGGAAATCATTGGGGAATTCAGAGATGGAGAAGGACTTGGGCATCTTGATTGATAGCAAACTAAATTGGAGTGCCCAAAGTCAGGCCGCTGCTGTAAGGGCAAACAGGGTAATGGGATGTATCAGAAGAGGTATAGCTGCAAAGGATGAGAACATTGTTCTTCCACTGTACAAAGCACTGGTCAGACCACACTTGGAATACTGTGCTCAGTTATGGGCCCCAATATATAGAAAGGATATAAATGAGCTTGAAAAGGTACAAAGGAGGGCAACAAAATTAATAAAGGGAATGGAGGGACTGCAATACCCAGAGAGGTTGGCAAAACTAGAACTATTCAGCCTGGAAAAGAGAAGGTTGAGGGGGGACATAATAAATGTGTACAAATATGTTAGGGGACAGTATAGAGATCTTGCCCGGGATTTGTTCAAAAGGAGGGATATTACGGTAACAAGAGGGCACTCACTAAGACTGGAAGAGAAAAGGTTTCAGCACTAGCATAGCAAGGGGTTCTTTACGGTAAGAGCAGTGAGAATATGGAATTCACTGAGTGAGGAGACGGTAATGTCGGATTCACTACACCAGTTCAAGCGGGGACTGGATGCATTTCTAGATACCAGGCAGATTTCAGCATATACTTAAAAATAAAATAAAATAGTAGGTTGATACAGGGATTTATTCTGACTGCTGGTTTCAGAGTCGGGAGGGAATTTTTCCTCGGGTGAAGATTGGCTAAATCATTTGGGGTTTTTGCCCTCCTCTGGATCAACTTTAGCAATTACAGAACTAACAGGTCGAACTTGATGGACGCAAGTCTTTATTCGGCTTTACAAACTATGTTACTATGTTTTAATATAGGATATCATTAGATGTAATGTTACAATGCAATATAGGATATCATTAGATGTAATGTTACAATGCAATATAGGATAAAATTAGATGTAATGTTACAATGCAATATAGGATATCATTAGATGTAATGTTACAATGCAATATAGGATATCATTAGATGCAATGTTACAATGCAATATAGGATAAAATTAGATGTAATGTTACAATGTAATATAGGATATCATTAGATGTAATGTTGCAATGCAATATAGGATATCATTAGATGTAATGTTACAATGTAATATAGGATATCATTAGATGTAATGTTACAATGCAATATAGGATATCATTAGATGCAATGTTACAATGCAATATAGAATATCATTAGATGCAATGTTGCAATGCAATATAGGATATCATTAGATGCAATGTTACAATGCAATATAGGATAAAATTAGATGTAATGTAACAATGCAGTATGGGATATCATTAGATGTAATGTTACAATGTAATATAGGATATCATTAGATGTAATGTAACAATGCAATATAGGATATCATTAGATGCAATGTTACAATGCAATATAGGATATCATTAGATGTAATGTTACAATGCAATATAGGATATCATTAGATGTAATGTTGTAATGCAATATAGGATAACATTAGATGTAATGTTACAATGCAATATAGGATATCATTAGATGTAATGTTACAATGCAATATAGGATATCATTAGATGTAATGTTAAAATGCAATATAGGATATCATTAGCTGTAATGTCACAATGCAATATACTATATCATTAGATGTAATGTTACAATGCAATATAGGATATAATTAGATGTAATATTACAATGCTATATAGGATATCATTAGATGTAATGTCACAATGCAATATAGGATATCATTAGATGTAATGTTACAATGCAATATAGGATATCATTAGATGCAATGTTACAATGTAATATAGGATATCATTAGATGTAATGTTACAATGCAATATAGGATATCATTTGATGTAATGTTACAATGCAATATAGGATATCATTAGATGTAATGTTACAATGCAATATAGGATATCATTTGATGTAATGTTACAATGCAATATAGGATATCATTAGATGTAATGTTACAATGCAATATAGGATATCATTAGATGTAATGTTACAATGCAATATAGGATATCATTAGATGTAATGTTACAATGCAATATAGGATATCATTAGATGTAATGTTACAATGCAATATAGGATATCATTAAATGTAATGTTACAATGCAATATAGGATATCATTAGATGTAATGTTACAATGCAATATACAGTTATATGAAAAAGTTTGGGCACCCCTATTAATCTTAAGCTTAATGTTTTATAAAAATTGGTGTTTTTGCAACAGCTATTTCAGTTTGATATATGTAATAACTGTTGGACACAGTAATGTTTCTGCCTTGAAATGAGGTTTATTGTACTAACAGAAAATGTGCAATCTGCATTCAAACAAAATTTGACAGGTGCATAAGTATGGGCACCTCACCAGAAAAGTGACATTAATATTTAGTAGATCCTCCTTTTGCAAAAATAACAGCCTCTAATCACTTCCTGTAGCTTTTAATGAGTTCCTGGATCCAGGATGAAGGTGTTTTTGACCATTCCTCTTTACAAAACAATTCCAGTTCAGTTAAGTTTGATGGTCGCCGAGCATGGACAGCCCTCTTCAAATGATCCCACAGATGTTCAATGATATTCAGGTCTGGGGACTGGGATGGCCATTCCAGAGCATTGTAATTGTTCCTCTGCATGAATGCCTGAGTAGATTTGGAGCGGTGTTTTGGATCATTGTCTTGCTGAAAGATCCATCCCCTGCGTAACTTCAACTTTGTCACTGATTCTTGAACATTACTGTCAAGAATCTGCTGATACTGAGTGGAATCCATGCGTCCCTCAACTTTAACAAGATTCCAGGTGCCGGCATTGGCCACACAGCCCCAAAGCATGATGGAACCTCCACCAAATTTTACTGTGGGTAGCAAGTGTTTTTCTTGGAATGCTGTGTTTTTTTGCCGCCATGCATAATGCCTTTTTGTATGACCAAACAACTCAATCTTGGTTTCATCAGTCCACAGGACCTTCTTCCAAAAAGAAATTGGCTTCTCCAAATGTGCTTTTGCATACCTCAGCCGACTCTGTTTGTGGCGTGCTTGCAGAAATGGCTTCTTTCGCATCACTCTCCCATACAGCTTCTCCTTGTGCAAAGTGCGTTGTATAGTTGACCGATGCACAGTGACACCATCTGCAGCAAGTTGATGCTGCAGCTCTCTGGAGGTGGTCTGAGGATTGTCCTCGACTGATCTCACCATTCTTCTTCTCGGCCTTTCTGATGTTTTTCTTGGCCTGCCACTTCTGGCCTTAACAAGAACTGTCCCTGTGTTCTTCCATTTCCTTACTATGTTCCTCACAGTGGAAACTGACAGGTTAAATCTCTGAGACAGCTTTTTGTATCCTTCCCCTGAACAACTATGTTGAATAATCTTTGTTTTCAGATCATTTGACAGTTGTTTTGAGGAGCCCATGATGCCACTCTTCAGAGGAGATTCAAACATGAGAACAACTTGCAAGTGGCCACTTTAAGCAGCTTTTCTCATGATTGCATACACCTGGCTATGAATTTCAAAGCTCAATGAGGTTACAAAACCAAAAAAAGTGCTTTAGTACGTCAGTAAAAAGTAGGTAGGAGTATTTAAAACAAGAAAATGATAAGGGTGCCCATACTTATGCACCTGTCAAATTTTGTTTGAATGCAGATTGCACATTTTCTGTTAGTACAATAAACCTCATTTCAAGGCAGAAACATTACTGTGTCCAACAGTTATTACAAATATCAAAGTGAAATAGCTGTTGCAAAAACACCAATTTTTATAAAACTTTAAGCTTAAGATTAATAGGGGTGCCCAAACTTTTTCATATAACTGTAGGATATCATTTGATGTAATGTTACAATGTAATATAGGATATCATTAGATGTAATGTTACAATGCAATATAGGATATCATTAGAAGTAATGTTACAATGCAATATAAGATATCATTAGATGTAATGTTAAAATGCAATATAGGATATCATTAGCTGTAATGTCACAATGCAATATACTATATCATTAGATGTAATGTTACAATTCAATATAGGATATCATTTGATGTAATGTTACAATGTAATATAGGATATCATTAGCTGTAATGTCACAATGCAATATAGGATATCATTAGATGTAATGTTAAAATGCAATATAGGATATCATTTGATGTAATGTTACAATGCAATATAGGATATCATTAGATATAATGTTATAATGCAATATAGGATATCATTAGATGTGATGTTACAATGCAATATAGGATATCATTAGATGTAATGTTATAATGCAATATAGGATATCATTTGATGTAATGTTACAATGCAATATAGGATATCATTAGCTGTAATGTCACAATGCAATATAGGATATCATTAGAAGTAATGTTACAATGCAATATAGGATATCATTAGATGTAATGTCACAATGCAATATAGGATATCATTAGATGTAATGTTACAATGCAATATAGGATATCATTAGATGTAATGTTGCAATGCAATATAGGATATCATTAGAATTAATGTTACAATGCAATATAGGATATCATTAGATGTAATGTTATAATGCAATATAGGATATCATTAGCTGTAATGTCACAATGCAATATACTATATCATTAGATGTAATGTTACAATGCAATATAGGATATCATTTGATGTAATGTTACAATGTAATATAGGATATCATTAGATGTAATGTTACAATGCAATATAGGATATCATTAGATGTAATGTTACAATGCAATATAGGATATCATTAGATGTAATGTTACAATGCAATATAGGATATCATTAGATGCAATGTTACAATGTAATATAGGATATCATTAGATGCAATGTTACAATGCAATATAGGATAAAATTAGATGTAATGTAACAATGCAATATAGGATATCATTAGATGTAATGTTACAATGTAATATAGGATATCATTAGATGTAATGTAACAATGCAATATAGGATATCATTAGATGCAATGTTAGAATGCAATATAGGATAAAATTAGATGTAATGTAACAATGCAATATAGGATATCATTAGATGTAATGTTACAATGCAATATAGGATATCATTAGATGTAATGTTACAATGCAATATAGGATATCATTAGATGTAATGTTACAATGCAATATAGGATATCATTAGATGCAATGTTACAATGTAATATAGGATATCATTAGATGCAATGTTACAATGCAATATAGGATAAAATTAGATGTAATGTAACAATGCAATATAGGATATCATTAGATGCAATGTTACAATGTAATATAGGATATCATTAGATGTAATGTAACAATGCAATATAGGATATCATTAGATGCAATGTTACAATGCAATATAGGATATCATTAGATGTAATGTTACAATGCAATATAGGATAACATTAGATGTAATGTTGCAATGCAATATAGGATATCATTTGATGTAATGTTACAATGCAGTATAGGATATCATTAGATGTAATGTTACAATGCAGTATAGGATATCATTAGACGTAATGTTGCAATGCAATATAGGATAACATTAGATGTAATGTTAGATGCAATATAGGATATCATAAGATGTAATGTTACAATGCAATATAGGATATCATTAGACGTAATGTTGCAATGCAATATAGGATAACATTAGATGTAATGTTACAATGCAATATAGGATATCATTAGATGTAATGTTGCAATGCAATATAGGATATCATTTGATGTAATGTTACAATGCAGTATAGGATATCATTAGATGTAATGTTGCAATGCAATATAGGATATCATTTGATGTAATGTTACAATGCAGTATAGGATATCATTAGATGTAATGTTAGATGCAATATAGGATATTATTAGATGTAATGTTACAATGCAGTATAGGATATCATTAGATGTAATGTTAGATGCAATATAGGATATCATAAGATGTAATGTTACAATGCAATATAGGATATCATTAGACGTAATGTTGCAATGCAATATAGGATATCATTTGATGTAATGTTACAATGCAGTATAGGATATCATTAGATGTAATGTTGCAATGCAATATAGGATATCATTTGATGTAATGTTACAATGCAGTATAGGATATCATTAGATGTAATGTTAGATGCAATATAGGATATCATTAGATGTAATGTTACAATGCAGTATAGGATATCATTAGATGTAATGTTAGATGCAATATAGGATATCATAAGATGTAATGTTACAATGCAATATAGGATATCATTAGATGTAATGTTACAATGCAATATAGGATATCATTAGATGTAATGTTGCAATGCAATATACGATATCATTAGATGTAATGTTACAATGCAATATAGGATATCATTAGATGAAATGTTATAATGCAATATAGGATATCATTAGATGTAATGTTACAATGCAATATAGGATATCATTAGATGTAATGTTACAATGCAATATAGGATATCATTAGATGTAATGTTACAATGTAATATAGGATATCATTAGATGTAATGTTACAATGCAATATAGGATATCATTAGATGTAATGTTACAATGCAATATAGGATATCATTAGCTGTAATGTCACAATGCAATATAGGATATCATTAGATGTAATGTTACAATGCAATATAGGATATCATTAGATGTAATGTTACAATGCAGTATAGGATATCATTAGATGTAATGTTACAATGCAGTATAGGATATCATTAGATGTAATGTTACAATGCAATAAAGGATATTATTAGATGTAATGTTACAATGCAATATAGGATATCATTAGATGTAATGTTACAATGCAATATAGGATATCATGAGATGTAATGTTACAATGCAATATAGGATATCATTAGATGTAATGTTATAATGCAATATAGGATATCATTAGATGTAATGTTACAATGCAATATAGGATATCATGAGATGTAATGTTACAATGCAATATAGGATATCATTAGATGTAATGTTACAATGCAGTATAGGATATCATTAGATGTAATGTTACAATGCAATATAGGATATCATTAGATGTAATGTTACAATGCAATATAGGATATCATTAGATGTAATGTTACAATGCAATAAAGGATATTATTAGATGTAATGTTACAATGCTATATAGGATATCATCAGATGTAATGTTGCAGTGCAATATAGGATATCAGTAGATGTAATGTTACAATGCAATATAGGATATCATTAGATGTAACGTCACAACGCAATATACTATATAATTAGATGTAATGTTACAATGCAATATAGGATATCATTAGATGTAATGTTACAATGCAGTATAGGATATCATTAGATGTAATGTTACAATGCAATAAAGGATATTATTAGATGTAATGTTACAATGCTATATAGGATATCATGAGATGTAATGTTGCAGTGCAATATAGGATATCAGTAGATGTAATGTTACAATGCAATATAGGATATCAGTAGATGTAATGTTACAATGCAATATAGGATATCATTAGATGTAATGTTACAATGCAATACAGGATATCATTAGAAGTAATGTTACAATGCAATATAGGATATCATTAGATGTAATGTTACAATGCAATATAGGATATCATTAGATGTAATGTTACAATGCACTATACGATATCAATAGATGTAATGTTATAATGCAATATAGGATATCATTAGCTGTAATGTCACAACGCAATATACTATATAATTAGATGTAATGTTACAATGCAATATAGGATATCATTAGATGTAATGTTACAATGCAATATAGGATATCATTAGATGTCATGTTACAATGCAATATAGGATATCATTAGATGTAATGTTATAATGCAATATAGGATATCATTAGATGTAATGTTACAATGCAATATAGGATATCATTAGATGTAATGTTATAATGCAATATAGGATATCATTAGCTGTAATGTCGCAACGCAATATACTATATAATTAGATGTAATGTTACAATGCAATATAGGATATCATTAGATGTAATGTTACAATGCAATATAGGATATCATTAGATGTAATGTTATAATGCAATATAGGATATCATTAGATGTAATGTTACTATGCAATATAGGATATCATTAGATGTAATGTTACAATGCAATATAGGATATCATTAGATGTAATGTTACTATGCAATATAGGATACCATTAGATGTAATGTTACAGTGCAATATAGGATATCATTAGATGTAATGTTACAATGCAATATAGGATATCATTAGATGTAATGTTACAGTGCAATATAGGATATCAATAGATGTAATGTTATAATGCAATATAGGATATCATTAGATGTAATGTTACAATGCAATATAGGATAAAATTAGATGTAATGTAAGAATGCAATATAGGATATCATTAGATGTAATGTTACAATGCAATATAGGATAAAATTAGATGTAATGTAAGAATGCAATATAGGATATCATTAGATGTAATGTTATAATGCAATATAGGATATCATTAGATGTAATGTTACAGTGCAATATAGGATATCAATAGATGTAATGTTATAATGCAATATAGGATATCATTAGATGTAATGTTATAATGCAATATAGGATATCATTAGATGTAATGTTACAATGCAATATAGGATATCATTAGATGTAATGTTACAATGCAATATAGGATAAAATTAGATGTAATGTAAGAATGCAATATAGGATATAATTAGATGTAAAGTTACAATGCAATATAGGATATCATTAGATGTAATGTTACAATGCAATATAGGATATCATTAGATGTAATGTTACAATGCAAAATAGGATATCATTAGCTGTAATGTTATAATGCAAAATAGGATATCATTAGATGTAATGTTATAATGCAATATAGGATATCATTAGATGTAATGTTACAGTGCAATATAGGATATCAATAGATGTAATGTTATAATGCAATATAGGATATCATTAGATGTAATGTTATAATGCAATATAGGATATCATTAGATGTAATGTTACAATGCAATATAGGATATCATTAGATGTAATGTTACAATGCAATATAGGATAAAATTAGATGTAATGTAAGAATGCAATATAGGATATAATTAGATGTAAAGTTACAATGCAAAATAGGATATCATTAGCTGTAATGTTATAATGCAATATAGGATATCAATAGATGTAATGTTACAATGCAATATAGGATATTATTAGATGTAATGTTACAATGCAATATAGGATATCATTAGCTGTAATGTTACAGTGCAATATAGGACATCATTAGATGTAATGTTACAATGCAATATAGGATATCATTAGCTGTAATGTTACAGTGCAATATAGGATATCATTAGCTGTAATGTTATAATGCAATATAGGATATCATTAGATGTAATGTTATAATGCAATATAGGATATCATTAGATGTAATGTTACAGTGCAATATAGGATATCATTAGATGTAATGTTATAATGCAATATAGGATATCATTAGATGTAATGTTATAATGCAATATAGGATATCAATAGATGTAATGTTACAATGCAATATAGGATATCATTAGATGTAATGTTACAATGCAATATAGGATATCATTAGCTGTAATGTTACAGTGCAATATAGGATATCATTAGATGTATTGTTACAGTGCAATATAGGATATCATTAGATGTAATGTTATAATGCAATATAGGATATCATTAGATGTAATGTTATAATGCAATATAGGATATCATTAGATGTAATGTTATAATGCAATATAGGATATCATTAGATGTATTGTTACAGTGCAATATAGGATATCATTAGATGTAATGTTACAATGCAATATAGGATATCATTAGATGTAATGTTACAGTGCAATATAGGATATCATTAGATGTAATGTTACAGTGCAATATAGGATATCATTAGATGTAATGTTATAATGCAATATAGGATATCATTAGATGTAATGTTATAATGCAATATAGGATATCATTAGATGTAATGTTATAATGCAATATAGGATATCGTTAGATGTAATGTTACAATGCAATATAGGATATCATTAGCTGTAATGTCACAATGCAATATACTATATAATTAGATGTAATGTTACAATGCAGTATAGGATATCATTAGATGTAATGTTACAATGCAATATAGGATATCAGTAGATGTAATGTTACAATGCAATATAGGATATCAGTAGATGTAATGTTACAATGCAATATAGGATATCATTAGATGTAATGTTACAATGCAATACAGGATATCATTAGAAGTAATGTTACAATGCAATATAGGATATCATTAGATGTAATGTTACAATGCAATATAGGATATCATTAGATGTAATGTTACAATGCACTATAGGATATCAATAGATGTAATGTTATAATGCAATATAGGATATCATTAGCTGTAATGTCACAACGCAATATACTATATAATTAGATGTAATGTTACAATGCAATATAGGATATCATTAGATGTAATGTTACAATGCAATATAGGATATCATTAGATGTCATGTTACAATGCAATATAGGATATCATTAGATGTAATGTTATAATGCAATATAGGATATCATTAGCTGTAATGTCACAACGCAATATACTATATAATTAGATGTAATGTTACAATGCAATATAGGATATCATTAGATGTAATGTTACAATGCAATATAGGATATCATTAGATGTAATGTTATAATGCAATATAGGATATCATTAGATGTAATGTTACTATGCAATATAGGATATCATTAGATGTAATGTTACAATGCAATATAGGATATCATTAGATGTAATGTTACTATGCAATATAGGATACCATTAGATGTAATGTTACAGTGCAATATAGGATATCATTAGATGTAATGTTACAATGCAATATAGGATATCATTAGATGTAATGTTACAGTGCAATATAGGATATCAATAGATGTAATGTTATAATGCAATATAGGATATCATTAGATGTAATGTTACAATGCAATATAGGATAAAATTAGATGTAATGTAAGAATGCAATATAGGATATCATTAGATGTAATGTTACAATGCAATATAGGATAAAATTAGATGTAATGTAAGAATGCAATATAGGATATCATTAGATGTAATGTTATAATGCAATATAGGATATCATTAGATGTAATGTTACAGTGCAATATAGGATATCAATAGATGTAATGTTATAATGCAATATAGGATATCATTAGATGTAATGTTATAATGCAATATAGGATATCATTAGATGTAATGTTACAATGCAATATAGGATATCATTAGATGTAATGTTACAATGCAATATAGGATAAAATTAGATGTAATGTAAGAATGCAATATAGGATATAATTAGATGTAAAGTTACAATGCAATATAGGATATCATTAGATGTAATGTTACAATGCAATATAGGATATCATTAGATGTAATGTTACAATGCAAAATAGGATATCATTAGCTGTAATGTTATAATGCAAAATAGGATATCATTAGATGTAATGTTATAATGCAATATAGGATATCATTAGATGTAATGTTACAGTGCAATATAGGATATCAATAGATGTAATGTTATAATGCAATATAGGATATCATTAGATGTAATGTTATAATGCAATATAGGATATCATTAGATGTAATGTTACAATGCAATATAGGATATCATTAGATGTAATGTTACAATGCAATATAGGATAAAATTAGATGTAATGTAAGAATGCAATATAGGATATAATTAGATGTAAAGTTACAATGCAAAATAGGATATCATTAGCTGTAATGTTATAATGCAATATAGGATATCAATAGATGTAATGTTACAATGCAATATAGGATATTATTAGATGTAATGTTACAATGCAATATAGGATATCATTAGCTGTAATGTTACAGTGCAATATAGGACATCATTAGATGTAATGTTACAATGCAATATAGGATATCATTAGCTGTAATGTTACAGTGCAATATAGGATATCATTAGCTGTAATGTTATAATGCAATATAGGATATCATTAGATGTAATGTTATAATGCAATATAGGATATCATTAGATGTAATGTTACAGTGCAATATAGGATATCATTAGATGTAATGTTATAATGCAATATAGGATATCATTAGATGTAATGTTATAATGCAATATAGGATATCAATAGATGTAATGTTACAATGCAATATAGGATATCATTAGATGTAATGTTACAATGCAATATAGGATATCATTAGCTGTAATGTTACAGTGCAATATAGGATATCATTAGATGTATTGTTACAGTGCAATATAGGATATCATTAGATGTAATGTTATAATGCAATATAGGATATCATTAGATGTAATGTTATAATGCAATATAGGATATCATTAGATGTAATGTTATAATGCAATATAGGATATCGTTAGATGTATTGTTACAGTGCAATATAGGATATCATTAGATGTAATGTTACAATGCAATATAGGATATCATTAGCTGTAATGTTACAGTGCAATATAGGATATCATTAGATGTAATGTTACAGTGCAATATAGGATATCATTAGATGTAATGTTATAATGCAATATAGGATATCATTAGATGTAATGTTATAATGCAATATAGGATATCATTAGATGTAATGTTATAATGCAATATAGGATATCGTTAGATGTATTGTTACAGTGCAATATAGGATATCATTAGATGTAATGTTACAATGCAATATAGGATATCATTAGCTGTAATGTCACAATGCAATATACTATATAATTAGATGTAATGTTACAATGCAGTATAGGATATCATTAGATGTAATGTTACAATGTAATATAGGATATCATTAGATGTAATGTTACAATGCAATATAGGATATCATTAGATGTAATGTTACAATGTAATATAGGATATCATTAGATGTAATGTTACAGTGCAATATAGGATATCAATAGATGTATTGTTACAATGCAATATAGGATATCATTAGCTGTAATGTTATAATGCAATATAGGATATCATGATATGTAATGTTGCAGTGCAATATAGGATATCATTAGATGTAATGTTACAATGCAATATAGGATATCATTAGATGTAATGTTACAATGCAATACAGGATATCATTAGATGTAATGTTACAATGCAATATAGGATATCATTAGATGTAATGTTACAATGCAATATAGGATATCATTAGATGTAATGTTACAATGCTATATAGGATATCATTAGATGTAATGTTACAATGCACTATAGGATATCAATAGATGTAATGTTATAATGCAATATAGGATATCATTAGCTGTAATGTCACAACGCAATATACTATATAATTAGATGTAATGTTATAATGCAATATAGGATATCATTAGATGTAATGTTACAATGCAATATAGGATAAAATTAGATGTAATGTAAGAATGCAATATAGGATATCATTAGATGTAATGTTACAATGCAATATAGGATAAAATTAGATGTAATGTAAGAATGCAATATAGGATATCATTAGATGTAATGTTATAATGCAATATAGGATATCATTAGATGTAATGTTACAGTGCAATATAGGATATCAATAGATGTAATGTTATAATGCAATATAGGATATCATTAGATGTAATGTTACAATGCAATATAGGATAAAATTAGATGTAATGTAAGAATGCAATATAGGATATCATTAGATGTAATGTTACAATGCAATATAGGATAAAATTAGATGTAATGTAAGAATGCAATATAGGATATCATTAGATGTAATGTTACAATGCAATATAGGATATCATTAGATGTAATGTTATAATGCAATATAGGATATCATTAGATGTAATGTTACAGTGCAATATAGGATATCATTAGATGTAATGTTACAATGCAATATAGGATATCATTAGATGTAATGTTACAGTGCAATATAGGACATCATTAGATGTAATGTTACAATGCAATATAGGATATCATTAGATGTAATGTTATAATGCAATATAGGATATCATTAGATGTAATGTTATAATGCAATATAGGATATCAATAGATGTAATGTTACAATGCAATATAGGATATCATTAGATGTAATGTTACAATGCAATATAGGATATCATTAGATGTAATGTTACAATGCAATATAGGATATCAATAGATGTAATGTTATAATGCAATATAGGATATCATTAGATGTAATGTTACAATGCAATATAGGATATCATTAGATGTAATGTTACAATGCACTATAGGATATCAATAGATGCAATGTTACAATGCAATATAGGATATCATTAGATGTAATGTTATAATGCAATATAGGATATCAATAGATGTAATGTTACAATGCAATATAGGATATCATTAGATGTAATGTTACAGTGCAATATAGGATATCATTAGATGTAATGTTACAATGCAATATAGGATATCATTAGATGTAATGTTACAGTGCAATATAGGACATCATTAGATGTAATGTTACAATGCAATATAGGATATCATTAGATGTAATGTTATAATGCAATATAGGATATCATTAGATGTAATGTTATAATGCAATATAGGATATCATTAGATGTAATGTTATAATGCAATATAGGATATCAATAGATGTAATGTTACAATGCAATATAGGATATCATTAGCTGTAATGTTACAGTGCAATATAGGATATCATTAGATGTATTGTTACAGTGCAATATAGGATATCATTAGATGTAATGTTATAATGAAATATAGGATATCATTAGATGTAATGTTATAATGCAATATAGGATATCATTAGCTGTAATGTTATAATGCAATATAGGATATCAATAGATGTAATGTTACAATGCAATATAGGATATCATTAGCTGTAATGTTACAGTGCAATATAGGATATCATTAGATGTATTGTTACAGTGCAATATAGGATATCATTAGATGTAATGTTATAATGAAATATAGGATATCATTAGATGTAATGTTATAATGCAATATAGGATATCATTAGCTGTAATGTTATAATGCAATATAGGATATCATTAGATGTAATGTTAGATGCAATATAGGATATCATTAGATGTAATGTTACAGTGCAATATAGGATATCATTAGATGTAATGTTACAATGCAATATAGGATATCATTAGCTGTAATGTCACAATGCAATATACTATATAATTAGATGTAATGTTACAATGCAGTATAGGATATCATTAGATGTAATGTTACAATGTAATATAGGATATCATTAGATGTAATGTTACAATGCAATATAGGATATCATTAGCTGTAATGTTACAATGCAATATAGGATATCATTAGATGTAATGTTACAATGCAATATAGGATATCATTAGATGTAATGTTACAATGCAATATAGGATATCATTAGATGTAATGTTACAATGCAATATAGGATATAATTAGATGTAAAGTTACAATGCAATATAGGATATCATTAGATGTAATGTTACAATGCAATATAGGATATCATTAGATGTAATGTTACAATGCACTATAGGATATCAATAGATGCAATGTTACAATGCAATATAGGATATCATTAGATGTAATGTTATAATGCAATATAGGATATCAATAGATGTAATGTTACAATGCAATATAGGATATCATTAGATGTAATGTTACAGTGCAATATAGGATATCAATAGATGTAATGTTATAATGCAATATAGGATATCATTAGATGTAATGTTACAGTGCAATATAGGATATCATTAGATGTAATGTTACAATGCAATATAGGATATCATTAGATGTAATGTTACAATGCAATACAGGATATCATTAGATGTAATGTTACAATGCAATATAGGATATCATTAGATGTAATGTTACAATGCTATATAGGATATCATTAGATGTAATGTTACAATGCACTATAGGATATCAATAGATGTAATGTTATAATGCAATATAGGATATCATTAGCTGTAATGTCACAACGCAATATACTATATAATTAGATGTAATGTTACAATGCAATATAGGATATCATTAGATGTAATGTTACAATGCAATATAGGATATCATTAGATGTAATGTTACAGTGCAATATAGGATATCAATAGATGTAATGTTATAATGCAATATAGGATATCATTAGATGTAATGTTACAATGCAATATAGGATAAAATTAGATGTATTGTAAGAATGCAATATAGGATATCATTAGATGTAATGTTATAATGCAATATAGGATATCATTAGATGTAATGTTACAGTGCAATATAGGATATCAATAGATGTAATGTTATAATGCAATATAGGATATCATTAGATGTAATGTTACAATGCAATATAGGATAAAATTAGATGTAATGTAAGAATGCAATATAGGATATCATTAGATGTAATGTTACAATGCAATATAGGATAAAATTAGATGTAATGTAAGAATGCAATATAGGATATCATTAGATGTAATGTTACAATGCAATATAGGATATCATTAGATGTAATGTTATAATGCAATATAGGATATCATTAGATGTAATGTTACAATGCAATATAGGATATCATTAGATGTAATGTTACAATGCAATATAGGATATCATTAGATGTAAAGTTACAATGCAATATAGGATATCATTAGATGTAATGTTACAATGCAATATAGGATATCATTAGATGTAATGTTACAATGCACTATAGGATATCAATAGATGCAATGTTACAATGCAATATAGGATATCATTAGATGTAATGTTACAGTGCAATATAGGATATCAATAGATGTAATGTTATAATGCAATATAGGATATCATTAGATGTAATGTTATAATGCAATATAGGATATCAATAGATGTAATGTTATAATGCAATATAGGATATCATTAGATGTAATGTTACAGTGCAATATAGGATATCATTAGATGTAATGTTACAATGCAATATAGGATATCATTAGATGTAATGTTACAGTGCAATATAGGACATCATTAGATGTAATGTTACAATGCAATATAGGATATCATTAGATGTAATGTTATAATGCAATATAGGATATCATTAGATGTAATGTTATAATGCAATATAGGATATCATTAGATGTAATGTTATAATGCAATATAGGATATCAATAGATGTAATGTTACAATGCAATATAGGATATCATTAGATGTAATGTTACAATGCAATATAGGATATCATTAGATGTATTGTTACAGTGCAATATAGGATATCATTAGATGTAATGTTATAATGAAATATAGGATATCATTAGATGTAATGTTATAATGCAATATAGGATATCATTAGATGTAATGTTACAATGCAATATAGGATAAAATTAGATGTAATGTAAGAATGCAATATAGGATATCATTAGATGTAATGAAACAATGCAATATAGGATAAAATTAGATGTAATGTAAGAAAGCAATATAGGATATCATTAGATGTAATGTTATAATGCAATATAGGATATCATTAGATGTAATGTTACAGTGCAATATAGGATATCAATAGATGTAATGTTATAATGCAATATAGGATATCATTAGATGTAATGTTACAATGCAATATAGGATAAAATTAGATGTACTGTAAGAATGCAATATAGGATATCATTAGATGTAATGTTACAATGCAATATAGGATAAAATTAGATGTAATGTAAGAATGCAATATAGGATATCATTAGATGTAATGTTACAATGCAATATAGGATATCATTAGATGTAATGTTATAATGCAATATAGGATATCATTAGATGTAATGTTACAATGCAATATAGGATATCATTAGATGTAATGTTACAATGCAATATAGGATATCATTAGATGTAAAGTTACAATGCAATATAGGATATCATTAGATGTAATGTTACAATGCAATATAGGATATCATTAGATGTAATGTTACAATGCACTATAGGATATCAATAGATGCAATGTTACAATGCAATATAGGATATCATTAGATGTAATGTTACAGTGCAATATAGGATATCAATAGATGTAATGTTATAATGCAATATAGGATATCATTAGATGTAATGTAACAATGCAATACAGGATATCATTAGATGTAATGTTATAATGCAATATAGGATATCATTAGATGTAATGTTACAATGCACTATAGGATATCAATAGATGCAATGTTACAATGCAATATAGGATATCATTAGATGTAATGTAACAATGCAATATAGGATATCATTAGATGCAATGTTACAATGCAATATAGGATATCATTAGATGTAATGTAACAATGCAATATAGGATATCATTAGATGTAATGTTATAATGCAATATAGGATATCAATAGATGTAATGTTATAATGCAATATAGGATATCATTAGATGTAATGTTACAGTGCAATATAGGATATCATTAGATGTAATGTTACAATGCAATATAGGATATCATTAGATGTAATGTTACAATGCAATATAGGATATCATTAGATGTAATGTTACAGTGCAATATAGGACATCATTAGATGTAATGTTACAATGCAATATAGGATATCATTAGATGTAATGTTATAATGCAATATAGGATATCATTAGATGTAATGTTATAATGCAATATAGGATATCATTAGATGTAATGTTATAATGCAATATAGGATATCAATAGATGTAATGTTACAATGCAATATAGGATATCATTAGATGTAATGTTACAATGCAATATAGGATATCATTAGCTGTAATGTTACAGTGCAATATAGGATATCATTAGATGTATTGTTACAGTGCAATATAGGATATCATTAGCTGTAATGTTATAATGAAATATAGGATATCATTAGAAGTAATGTTATAATGCAATATAGGATATCATTAGCTGTAATGTTATAATGCAATATAGGATATCATTAGATGTAATGTTAGATGCAATATAGGATATCATTAGATGTAATGTTACAATGCAATATAGGATATCATTAGATGTAATGTTACAGTGCAATATAGGATATCATTAGATGTAATGTTACAATGCAATATAGGATATCATTAGCTGTAATGTCACAATGCAATATACTATATAATTAGATGTAATGTTACAATGCAGTATAGGATATCATTAGATGTAATGTTGCAATGTAATATAGGATATCATTAGATGTAATGTTATAATGCAATATAGGATATCATTAGATGTAATGTTATAATGCAATATAGGATATCAATAGATGTAATGTTACAATGCAATATAGGATATCATTAGCTGTAATGTTACAGTGCAATATAGGATATCATTAGATGTAATGTTACAATGCAATATAGGATATCATTAGATGTAATGTTACAATGCAATATAGGATATCATTAGATGTAAAGTTACAATGCAATATAGGATATCATTAGATGTAATGTTACAATGCAATATAGGATATCATTAGATGTAATGTTACAATGCACTATAGGATATCAATAGATGCAATGTTACAATGCAATATAGGATATCATTAGCTGTAATGTTACAATGCAATATAGGATATCATTAGATGTAATGTTACAATGCAATATTGGATATCATTAGATGTAATGTTACAATGCAATATAGGATATCATTAGATGTAATGTTACAATGCAATATAGGATATCATTAGATGTAATGTTACAATGCAATATAGGATATCATTAGATGTAATGTTACAATGCAATATAGGATATCATTAGATGTAATGTTACAATGCACTATAGGATATCAATAGATGCAATGTTACAATGCAATATAGGATATCATTAGATGTAATGTTATAATGCAATATAGGATATCAATAGATGTAATGTTACAATGCAATATAGGATATCATTAGATGTAATGTTACAGTGCAATATAGGATATCAATAGATGTAATGTTATAATGCAATATAGGATATCATTAGATGTAATGTTACAGTGCAATATAGGATATCATTAGATGTAATGTTACAATGCAATATAGGATATCATTAGATGTAATGTTACAATGCAATACAGGATATCATTAGATGTAATATTACAATGCAATATAGGATATCATTAGATGTAATGTTACAATGCTATATAGGATATCATTAGATGTAATGTTACAATGCACTATAGGATATCAATAGATGTAATGTTATAATGCAATATAGGATATCATTAGCTGTAATGTCACAACGCAATATACTATATAATTAGATGTAATGTTACAATGCAATATAGGATATCATTAGATGTAATGTTACAATGCAATATAGGATATCATTAGATGTAATGTTACAGTGCAATATAGGATATCAATAGATGTAATGTTATAATGCAATATAGGATATCATTAGATGTAATGTTACAATGCAATATAGGATAAAATTAGATGTAATGTAAGAATGCAATATAGGATATCATTAGATGTAATGTTAAAATGCAATATAGGATAAAATTAGATGTAATGTAAGAATGCAATATAGGATATCATTAGATGTAATGTTACAATGCAATATATTATATCATTAGATGTAATGTTATAATGCAATATAGGATATCATTAGATGTAATGTTACAATGCAATATAGGATATCATTAGATGTAATGTTACAATGCAATATAGGATATCATTAGCTGTAATGTTACAATGCAATATAGGATATCATTAGATGTAAAGTTATAATGCAATATAGGATATCATTAGATGTAATGTTACAATGCAATATAGGATATCATTAGATGTAATGTTACAATGCACTATAGGATATCAATAGATGCAATGTTACAATGCAATATAGGATATCATTAGATGTAATGTTATAATGCAATATAGGATATCAATAGATGTAATGTTACAATGCAATATAGGATATCATTAGATGTAATGTTACAGTGCAATATAGGATATCAATAGATGTAATGTTATAATGCAATATAGGATATCATTAGATGTAATGTTACAGTGCAATATAGGATATCATTAGATGTAATGTTACAATGCAATATAGGATATCATTAGATGTAATGTTATAATGCAATATAGGATATCAATAGATGTAATGTTACAATGCAATATAGGATATCATTAGATGTAATGTTACAGTGCAATATAGGATATCATTAGATGTAATGTTACAATGCAATATAGGATATCATTAGATGTAATGTTACAGTGCAATATAGGACATCATTAGATGTAATGTTACAATGCAATATAGGATATCATTAGATGTAATGTTATAATGCAATATAGGATATCATTAGATGTAATGTTATAATGCAATATAGGATATCAATAGATGTAATGTTACAATGCAATATAGGATATCATTAGATGTAATGTTACAATGCAATATAGGATATCATTAGCTGTAATGTTACAGTGCAATATAGGATATCATTAGATGTATTGTTACAGTGCAATATAGGATATCATTAGATGTAATGTTATAATGAAATATAGGATATCATTAGATGTAATGTTATAATGCAATATAGGATATCATTAGCTGTAATGTTATAATGCAATATAGGATATCATTAGATGTAATGTTAGATGCAATATAGGATATCATTAGATGTAATGTTACAATGCAATATAGGATATCATTAGATGTAATGTTACAGTGCAATATAGGATATCATTAGATGTAATGTTACAATGCAATATAGGATATCATTAGCTGTAATGTCACAATGCAATATACTATATAATTAGATGTAATGTTACAATGCAGTATAGGATATCATTAGATGTAATGTTACAATGTAATATAGGATATCATTAGATGTAATGTTACAATGCAATATAGGATATCATTAGCTGTAATGTTACAATGCAATATAGGATATCATTAGATGTAATGTTACAATGCAACATAGGATATCATTAGCTGTAATGTTACAATGTAATATAGGATATCATTAGATGTAATGTTACAATGTAATATAGGATATCATTAGATGTAATGTTACAATGCAATATAGGATATCATTAGATGTAATGTTATAATGCAATATAGGATATCATTAGATGTAATGTTACAATGCAATATAGGATATCATTAGATGTAATGTTACAATGCAATATAGGATATCATTAGATGTAATGTTACAATGCAATATAGGATATAATTAGATGTAAAGTTACAATGCAATATAGGATATCATTAGATGTAATGTTACAATGCAATATAGGATATCATTAGATGTAATGTTACAATGCACTATAGGATATCAATAGATGCAATGTTACAATGCAATATAGGATATCATTAGATGTAATGTTATAATGCAATATAGGATATCAATAGATGTAATGTTACAATGCAATATAGGATATCATTAGATGTAATGTTACAGTGCAATATAGGATATCAATAGATGTAATGTTATAATGCAATATAGGATATCATTAGATGTAATGTTACAGTGCAATATAGGATATCATTAGATGTAATGTTACAATGCAATATAGGATATCATTAGATGTAATGTTACAGTGCAATATAGGACATCATTAGATGTAATGTTACAATGCAATATAGGATATCATTAGATGTAATGTTATAATGCAATATAGGATATCATTAGATGTAATGTTATAATGCAATATAGGATATCATTAGATGTAATGTTATAATGCAATATAGGATATCAATAGATGTAATGTTACAATGCAATATAGGATATCATTAGATGTAATGTTACAATGCAATATAGGATATCATTAGCTGTAATGTTACAGTGCAATATAGGATATCATTAGATGTATTGTTACAGTGCAATATAGGATATCATTAGATGTAATGTTATAATGAAATATAGGATATCATTAGATGTAATGTTATAATGCAATATAGGATATCATTAGCTGTAATGTTATAATGCAATATAGGATATCATTAGATGTAATGTTACAATGCAATATAGGATATCATTAGATGTAATGTTACAGTGCAATATAGGATATCATTAGATGTAATGTTACAATGCAATATAGGATATCATTAGATGTAATGTTACAATGCAATATAGGATATCATTAGATGTAATGTTACAGTGCAATATAGGATATCATTAGATGTAATGTTACAATGCAATATAGGATATCATTAGCTGTAATGTCACAATGCAATATACTATATAATTAGATGTAATGTTACAATGCAGTATAGGATATCATTAGATGTAATGTTACAATGTAATATAGGATATCATTAGATGTAATGTTACAATGCAATATAGGATATCATTAGCTGTAATGTTACAATGCAATATAGGATATCATTAGATGTAATGTTACAATGCAATATAGGATATCATAAGCTGTAATGTTACAATGTAATATAGGATATCATTAGATGTAATGTTACAATGTAATATAGGATATCATTAGCTGTAATGTTATAATGCAATATAGGATATCATTAGATGTAATGTTAGATGCAATATAGGATATCATTAGATGTAATGTTACAATGCAATATAGGATATCATTAGATGTAATGTTACAATGCAATATAGGATATAATTAGATGTAAAGTTACAATGCAATATAGGATATCATTAGCTGTAATGTCACAATGCAATATACTATATAATTAGATGTAATGTTACAATGCAGTATAGGATATCATTAGATGTAATGTTACAATGTAATATAGGATATCATTAGATGTAATGTTACAATGCAATATAGGATATCATTAGATGTAATGTTACAATGTAATATAGGATATCATTAGATGTAATGTTACAGTGCAATATAGGATATCAATAGATGTATTGTTACAATGCAATATAGGATATCATTAGCTGTAATGTTACAATGCAATATAGGATATCATTAGATGTAATGTTACAATGCAATATAGGATATCATTAGATGTAATGTTACAATGCAATATAGGATATCATTAGATGTAATGTTACAATGCAATATAGGATATCATTAGATGTAATGTTACAGTGCAATATATGATATCAATAGATGTAATGTTATAATGCAATATAGGATATCATTAGATGTAATGTTATAATGTAATATAGGATATCAATAGATGTAATGTTACAATGCAATATAGGATATCATTAGATGTAATGTTACAATGCAATATAGGATAACATTAGATGTAATGTAACAATGCAATATAGGATATCATTAGATGTAATGTTACAATGCAAAATAGGATATCATTAGATGTAATGTTACAATGCAATATAGGATATCATTAGATGTAATGTTACAATGTAATATAGGATATCATTAGATGTAATGTAACAATGCAATATAGGATATCATTAGATGTAATGTTACAATGCAATATAGGATATAATTAGATGTAATGTTACAATGCAATATAGGATATCATTAGATGTAATGTTACAATGCAATATAGGATATCATTAGATGTAATGTTACAATGCAATATAGGATATCATTAGATGTAATGTTGTAATGCAATATAGGATATCATTAGATGTAATATTACAATGCAATATAGGATATCATTAGATGTAATGTTACAATGCAATACAGGATATCATTAGATGTAATGTTACAATGCAATATAGGATATCATTAGATGTAATGTTACAATGCAATATAGGATATCATTAGATGTAATGTTACAATGCAATATAGGATATCATTAGATGTAATGTTACAATGCAATATAGGATATCATTAGATGTAATGTTGTAATGCAATATAGGATATAATTAGATGTAATGTTATAATGCAATATAGGATATCATTAGATGTAATGTTATAATGCAATATAGGATATCATTAGATGTAATGTTACAATGCAATATAGGATATCATTAGCTGTAATGTCACAATGCAATATACTATATAATTAGATGTAATGTTACAATGCAATATAGGATATCATTAGCTGTAATGTGATAATGCAATATAGGATATCATTAGATGTAATGTTACAATGCAATATAGGATATCATTAGATGTAATGTTACAATGCAATATAGGATATCATTAGATGTAATGTTATAATGCAATATAGGATATCATTAGATGTAATGTTACAATGCAATATAGGATATCATTAGATGTAATGTTACAGTGCAATATAGGATAACATTAGATGTAATGTTACAATGCAATATAGGATATCAATAGATGTAATGTTATAATGCAATATAGGATATCATTAGATGTAATGTTACAATGCAATATAGGATATCAATAGATGTAATGTTATAATGCTATATAGGATATTATTAGATGTAATATTACAATGCAATATAGGATATCATTAGATGTAATGTTATAATGCAATATAGGATATCATTAGATGTAATGTTACAATGCAATATAGGATATCATTAGATGTAATGTTACAGTGCAATATAGGATAACATTAGATGTAATGTTACAATGCAATATAGGATATCAATAGATGTAATGTTACAATGCAATATAGGATATCATTAGATGTAATGTTACAATGCAATATAGGATATCATTAGATGTAATGTTACAATGTAATATAGGATATCATTAGCTGTAATGTCACAATGCAATATACTATATAATTAGATGTAATGTTACAATGCAGTATAGGATATCATTAGATGTAATGTTACAATGCAATATAGGATATCAATAGATGTAATGTTATAATGCTATATAGGATATCATTAGATGTAATGTTATAATGCAATATAGGATATCATTAGATGTAATGTTACAATGTAATATAGGATATCATTAGCTGTAATGTCACAATGCAATATACTATATAATTAGATGTAATGTTACAATGCAATATAGGATATCATTAGATGTAATGTTACAATGCAATATAGGATATCAATAGATGTAATGTTATAATGCAATATAGGATATCATTAGATGTAATGTTACAATACAATATAGGATAAAATTAGATGTAATGTAACAATGCAATATAGGATATCATTAGATGTAATGTTACTATGCAATATAGGATATCATTAGATGTAATGTTACAATGCAATATAGGATAAAATTAGATGTAATGTTACAATGCAATATAGGATATCATTAGATGTAATGTTACAATGCAATATAGGATAAAATTAGATGTAATGTTACAATGCAATATAGGATATCATTAGATGTAATGTTATAATGCAATATAGGATATCATTAGCTGTAATGTCACAATGCAATATAGGATATCATTTGATGTAATGTTACAATGTAATATAGGATATCATTAGATGTAATGTTACAATGCAATATAGGATATCATTAGATGTAATGTTACAATGCAATATAGGATATCATTAGATGTAATGTTACAATGCAATATAGGATATCATTAGATGTAATGTTGTAATGCAATATAGGATATAATTAGATGTAATGTTATAATGCAATATAGGATATCATTAGATGTAATGTTATAATGCAATATAGGATATCATTAGATGTAATGTTACAATGCAATATAGGATATCATTAGATGTAATGTTGTAATGCAATATAGGATATAATTAGATGTAATGTTATAATGCAATATAGGATATCATTAGATGTAATGTTATAATGCAATATAGGATATCATTAGATGTAATGTTATAATACAATATAGGATATCATTAGATGTAATGTTACAATGCAATATAGGATATCATTAGCTGTAATGTCACAATGCAATATACTATATAATTAGATGTAATGTTACAATGCAATATAGGATATCATTAGCTGTAATGTTATAATGCAATATAGGATATCATTAGATGTAATGTTAGATGCAATATAGGATATCATTAGATGTAATGTTACAATGCAATATAAGATATCATTAGATGTAATGTTACAATACAATATAGGATATCATTAGATGTAATGTTACAATGCAATATAAGATATCATTAGATGTAATGTTACAATGCAATATAGGATATCATTAGATGTAATGTTACAATGCAATATAGGATATCATTAGATGTAATGTTACAATGCAATATAGGATATCATTAGATGTAATGTTATAATGCAATATAGGATATCATTAGATGTAATGTTACAATGCAATATAGGATATAATTAGATGTAATGTTACAATACAATATAGGATATCATTAGCTGTAATGTCACAATGCAATATAGGATATCATTAGCTGTAATGTTATAATGCAATATAGGATATCATTAGATGTAATGTTATAATGCAATATAGGATATCATTAGATGTAATGTTACAATACAATATAGGATATCATTAGATGTAATGTTACAATGCAATATAGGATATCATTAGATGTAATGTTACAATGCAATATAGGATATCATTAGATGTAATGTTACAATGCAATATAGGATACCATTAGCTGTAATGTCACAATGCAATATAGGATATCATTAGATGTAATGTTACAATGCAATATAGGATATCATTAGATGTAATGTTACAATGCAATATAGGATATCATTAGATGTAATGTTATAATGCAATATAGGATATCATTAGATGTAATGTTACAATGCAATATAGGATACCATTAGCTGTAATGTCACAATGCAATATAGGATATCATTAGCTGTAATGTTATAATGCAATATAGGATATCATTAGATGTAATGTTATAATGCAATATAGGATATCATTAGATGTAATGTTACAATACAATATAGGATATCATTAGATGTAATGTTACAATGCAATATAGGATATCATTAGATGTAATGTTACAATGCAATATAGGATATCATTAGATGTAATGTTACAATGCAATATAGGATATCATTAGATGTAATGTTATAATGCAATATAGGATATCATTAGATGTAATGTTACAATACAATATAGGATATCATTAGATGTAATGTTACAATGCAATATAGGATATCATTAGATGTAATGTTACAATGCAATATAGGATATCATTAGATGTAATGTTACAATACAATATAGGATATCATTAGATGTAATGTTGTAATGCAATATAGGATATAATTAGATGTAATGTTATAATGCAATATAGGATATCATTAGATGTAATGTTATAATGCAATATAGGATATAATTAGATGTAATGTTACAATGCTATATAGGATATCATTAGATGTAATGTTACAATACAATATAGGATATCATTAGATGTAATGTTACAATGCAATATAGGATATCATTAGATGTAATGTTGTAATGCAATATAGGATATAATTAGATGTAATGTTATAATGCAATATAGGATATCATTAGATGTAATGTTATAATGCAATATAGGATATCATTAGATGTAATGTTACAATGCAATATAGGATACCATTAGCTGTAATGTCACAATGCAATATAGGATATCATTAGCTGTAATGTTATAATGCAATATAGGATATCATTAGATGTAATGTTATAATGCAATATAGGATATCATTAGATGTAATGTTAGATGCAATATAGGATATAATTAGATGTAATGTTACAATGCAATATAGGATATCATTAGATGTAATGTTACAATGCAATATAGGATATCATTAGATGTAATGTTACAATGCAATATAGGATATCATTAGATGTAATGTTACAGTGCAATATAGGATATCATTAGATGTAATGTTACAATGCAATATAGGATATCAATAGATGTAATGTTATAATGCAATATAGGATATTATTAGATGTAATGTTACAATGCAATATAGGATATAATTAGATGTAATGTTAGAATGCTATATAGGATATCATTAGATGTAATGTTACAATGCAATATAGGATATCATTAGATGAAATGTTACAATGCAATATAGGATATAATTAGATGTAATGTTAGAATGCTATATAGGATATCATTAGATGTAATGTAACAATGCAATATAGGATATCATTAGATGTAATGTTACAATGTAATATAGGATATCATTAAATGTAATGTTACAATGCAATATAGGATATCATTAGATGTAATGTTACAATGCAATATAAGATATCATTAGATGTAATGTTGTAATGCAATACAGGATATCATTAGATGTAATGTTACAGTGCAATATAAGATATCATTAGATGTAATGTTACAATGCAATATAGGATATCATTAGATGTAATGTTACAATGCAATATAGGATATCAAGAGATGTAATGTTATAATGCAATATAGGATATTATTAGATGTAATGTTACAATGCAATATAGGATATAATTAGATGTAATGTTAGAATGCTATATAGGATATCATTAGATGTAATGTTACAATGCAATATAGCATATCATTAGATGAAATGTTACAATGAAATATAGGATATCATTAGATGTAATGTTATAATGCAATATAGGATATCATTAGATGTAATGTTACAATGTAATATAGGATATCATTAGATGTAATGTTACAATGCAATATAGGATATCATTAGATGTAATGTTACAATGCAATATAGGATATCATTAGATGTAATGTTACAATGCAATATAGGATATCATTAGATGTAATGTTACAATGCAATATAGGATATCATTAGATGTAATGTTGTAATGCAATACAGGATATCATTAGATGTAATGTTAGATGCAATACAGGATATAATTAGATGTAATGTTACAATGCAATATAGGATATCATTAGATGTAATGTTACAATGCAATATAGGATATCATTACATGTAATGTTACAATGCAATATAGGATATCATTAGATGTAATGTTACAGTGCAATATAGGATATCATTAGATGTAATGTTACAATGCAATATAGGATATCAATAGATGTAATGTTATAATGCAATATAGGATATTATTAGATGTAATGTTACAATGCAATATAGGATATAATTAGATGTAATGTTAGAATGCTATATAGGATATCATTAGATGTAATGTTACAATGCAATATAGGATATCAATAGATGTAATGTTATAATGCAATATAGGATATCATTAGATGTAATGTAACAATGCAATATAGGATATCATTAGCTGTAATGTTACAATGCAATATAGGATATAATTAGATGTAATGTTAGAATGCTATATAGGATATCATTAGATGTAATGTTACAATGTAATATAGGATATCATTAGATGTAATGTTACAATGCAATATAGGATATCAATAGATGTAATGTTATAATGCAATATAGGATATTATTAGATGTAATGTTACAATGCAATATAGGATATAATTAGATGTAATGTTAGAATGCTATATAGGATATCATTAGATGTAATGTTACAATGCAATATAGGATATCATTAGATGAAATGTTACAATGCAATATAGGATATAATTAGATGTAATGTTAGAATGCAATATAGGATATCATTAGATGTAATGTTAGAATGCTATATAGGATATCATTAGATGTAATGTTAAAATGCAATATAGGATATCATTAGATGAAATGTTACAATGCAATATAGGATATAATTAGATGTAATGTTACAATGCAATATAGGATATCATTAGATGTAATGTTACAATGCAATATAGGATATCATTAGATGTAATGTTACAATGCAATATAGGATATCATTAGATGTAATGTTACAATGCAATATAGGATATCAATAGATGTAATGTTACAATGCAATATAGAATATCATTAGATGTAATGTTATAATGCAATATAGGATATTATTAGATGTAATGTTACAATGCAATATAGGATATAATTAGATGTAATGTTAGAATGCTATATAGGATATCATTAGATGTAATGTTACAATGCAATATAGGATATCATTAGATGAAATGTTACAATGCAATATAGGATATCATTAGATGTAATGTAACAATGCAATACAGGATATCATTAGATGTAATGTTACAATGTAATATAGGATATCATTAGATGTAATGTAACAATGCAATACAGGATATCATTAGATGTAATGTTACAATGTAATATAGGATATCAATAGATGTAATGTTATAATGCAATATAGGATATCATTAGATGTAATGTTACAATGCAATATAGGATATCAATAGATGTAATGTTATAATGCAATATAGGATATCATTAGATGTAATGTTACAATGTAATATAGGATATCATTAGATGTAATATTACAATGCAATATAGGATATCATTAGATGTAATGTTACAATGCAATATAGGATATCAATAGATGTAATGTTATAATGCAATATAGGATATCATTAGATGTAATGTTACAATGCAATATAAGATATCATTAGATGTAATGTTACAATGCAATATAAGATATCATTAGATGTAATGTTGTAATGCAATACAGGATATCATTAGATGTAATGTTACAGTGCAATATAAGATATCATTAGATGTAATGTTACAGTGCAATATAGGATATCATTAGATGTAATGTTACAATGCAATATAGGATATCATTAGATGTAATGTTACAATGCAATATAAGATATCATTAGCTGTAATGTTACAATGCAATATAGGATATCATTAGATGTAATGTTACAATGCAATATAGGATATCATTAGATGTAATGTTACAATGCAATATAAGATATCATTAGATGTAATGTTACAATGCAATATAAGATATCATTAGATGTAATGTTGTAATGCAATACAGGATATCATTAGATGTAATGTTACAGTGCAATATAAGATATCATTAGATGTAATGTTACAATGCAATATAGGATATCATTAGATGTAATGTTACAATGCAATATAGGATATAATTAGATGTAATGTTATAATGCTATATAGGATATCATTAGATGTAATGTTACAATGTAATATAGGATATCATTAGATGTAATGTTATAATGCAATATAGGATATCATTAGATGTAATGTTATAATGCAATATAGGATATTATTAGATGTAATGTTACAATGCAATATAGGATATAATTAGATGTAATGTTAGAATGCTATATAGGATATCATTAGATGTAATGTTACAATGCAATATAGGATATCATTAGATGAAATGTTACAATGCAATATAGGATATCAATAGATGTAATGTTATAATGCAATATAGGATATTATTAGATGTAATGTTACAATGCAATATAAGATATCATTAGATGTAATGTTACAATACAATATAGGATAAAATTAGATGTAATGTAACAATGCAATATAGGATATCATTAGATGTAATGTTACAATGCAATATAGGATATCATTAGATGTAATGTTACAATGCAATATAGGATATCATTAGATGTAATGTTACAATGCAATATAGGATAAAATTAGATGTAATGTTACAATGCAATATAGGATATCATTAGATGTAATGTTACAATGCAATATAGGATATCATTAGATGTAATTTTACAATGCAATATAGGATATCATTAGATGTAATGTTGCAATGCTATATAGGATATTATTAGATGTAATGTTATAATGCAATATAGGATATCATTAGATGTAATGTTGCAATGCAATATAGGATATCATTAGATGTAATGTTACAATTAGAGATGAGCGTTGTTCTACTCGAACTGTTCGCCAATCTCAAATTCGAGCTGTTTTGGGCGGTGTTCGAGCCGTTCGGCGAACACGAACAATTTGAGAAAAATTCGGCTGTTCTAGGTTATGTTCGATAACTGTTCGTGCACCAAAATCATAATTGGATTTTTTCTCAGTAATGATGAAAATTAATGTTAATACGCAGTTTGAGTGTACAGCGGGGTGGGGGGTGGGGCAGGGGATGGATCTCTGCAGGAACAATGAAGATCTCCATTTTTTTTTTCTCTTTCCCGCATTTACAGTGGGTTGGTGCAATCTGTCAGCCTATCAGCAGCGCACACACGGAGCGAAGTGCTTTTTTTCACACAAGCAAGGGCATGTGTCATTGGCAGTGTATGTCACATGTCCTTGCCCTATAAGACCAAGCCATTTTCCCCGTCGCCACCATTTTCTCACTGCTGCAGCTGCGTGTTAGACGGCACCGCTGTTGCTGTGTGCACTATACCTTGTTAATTTCAAGCCAATTTTCGCACAAATCTACAGATAGCTTGGGAGTAGGGAATAGTTGTGATTGCAGTCCTTTTAAAGGACTAGGTTACAGCATTTCCTACGACTTTTATCAGGCAGGTCTGTGCTGTTAAATAGATAGATTGTGGGAGTAAAGACTAATTGTAATTGGAGTCCTTTTCAGGACTAGGTTACATCAGTTCCTATCAGTTTTTGCCAGGCAGGTATGTGCCAGTGCTGTGCAAGTTTTTTTCACAGCATTTGGCTGAATCTAGCAAAGCTAATCCTTTTTGGCCTATTGCAGAGTGTGTTAGTCAGTGGAGTAGCCTATCTGTGTTGCAAGATATACCACCTGTGTATAGAATACCAATTTTTTTACTGCACCTAGTGAAGTAAAATTTTTTGGGCATAGCATCATTCTATTAGTCCATCTATACTGACCTCCATCAGGTTGCAAACTGAATATATTTTTTTCTGCATCTACCTCTGAAAAAATATTGGGCTTCTAGCTGTGTGTGGGACTTGTTGTATTAGTCCATCTATACTGACCTCCATCAGGTTGCAAACTGAATATATTTTTTTCTGCATCTACCTCTGAAAAAATATTGGGCTTCTAGCTGTGTGTGGGACTTGTTCTATTAATCCATCTATACAGACCTCCATCAGGTTGCAAACTGAATATATTTTTTTCTGCATCTACCTCTGAAAAAATATGTGGCCTTCTAGCAGTGTGTGGGACTTTCTCTATTAGTCCATCTATACTGACCTCCATCAGGTTGCAAACTGAATAATTGTTTTCTGCAGCTAGCTCTGAAAAAATATTTGGCCTTCTAGCAGTGTGTGGGACTTTCTCTATTAGTCCATCTATACAGACCTCCATCAGGTTGCAAATTAAAAATAATTTTTATCTGCATCTACCTCTGAAAAAATATTTGGGCTTCTAGCTGTGTGTGGGACTTGTTCTATTAATCCATCTATACAGACCTCCATCAGGTTGCAAACTGAATATAATTTTTTTTCTGCATCTAGCTCTGAAAAACTATTTGGCCTTCTAGCAGTGTGTGGGACTTGTTCTATTAGTCCACCTATACTGACCTCCATCAGGTTGCAAATTCAAAATAATTTTTTGTCTGCATCTAGCTCTGAAAAAATATTTGGCCTTCTAGCAGAGTGTGGGACTTTCTCTATTAGTCCATCTATACTGACCTCCATCAGGTTGCAAACTGAATATATTTTTTTTCTGCATCTACCTCTGAAAAAATATTGGGCTTGTAGCTGTGTGTGGGACTTGTTCTATTAATCCATCTATACAGACCTCCATCAGGTTGCAAACTGAATAAAAAAATTTTCTGCATCTACCTCTGAAAAAATATTTGGGCTTCTAGCTGTGTGTGGGACTTGTTCTATTAGTCCATCTATACTGACCTCCATCAGGTTGCAAATTGAATATAATAACCCAGCCAATAGTTTTGGCCTAATACCACAGTTTGGCCACTCAGCTCTGCTCGGTTCCCATCCATTGTTTTTTTGTGCAAACAACTCCAGAGTTGTGAATTAGTTAACTACCAAAATGAGTGGAAAAAGGCCTGCTGCTGGTGGAAAGGGGAATAGGCGTGTTGGGAAGGGGAAAAAAGGTTGTGTCCGTGGGGTAGGTGTTAAAGCAACAGTAACTTCTGCAGAAGAAAGACCATCTTCCAGCCAAACTAAAATGTCTACTTCTTTTAGCGGACAATGTGATAAGATCCCTTTCTTACGGCCACGCCAATCGCTACAAATTCCAGATGAGGCACAAAAACAGCAGGTGCTTCAACGGATATCAAGTGCTCCTTTAAGTGGGCTCTCCTCCACATCAACTTCAACATCACAAATACTCCAGTCCTCAAAGGTGTCACCCCAATCGCACTTGCTTCCTCACAGCTCCCAAATCTCCAGCTGCCCATCTGAGTATGAGGTAGAACAGATGGTTGAGTCTGCAGAGCTGTTTACTCATACTATAGCCTGGGAATCAGAGGTCGAATCCAGCGCTTCTGTGAATCCAGACGAGGAAATGATCTGCACTGATGCCCAGAATCTTTATGAGTCGGATCCAGGACCAGACGCAGAAGGTTCTGACCATAATGTAGACCCTCATTCCCAAACTGTAACTCCTGTTGGTGGAGACAATGAGGAAGACGATGATAAGACTCAAATACCTGATTGGAGCGACAACTTTAGTTTTTTGTCAGGGCAGGAACAGGTTGGCTCTGAGGACGACGGGTGTGATAACGCACAGGGTGATGATGATGAGGTTGGAGATCCCACTTACTGTCAACCCACAGTCAGCCAAGAGATGAGGTCAGCAGAGGAGGTGGAGGAAGATGCTAGTGACGACGAGGTCAGGTTGCGCCTTCCTGGACAGAGACGTAGTACTGGAAGCACGTCAACAACTGCATCCTCAAACACAACTCTGCCTCTCACCACAAGTCGTGGTGGCTCTTCAGGTCGCATGGGTGCTAAGCCTTGCATAGCCTGGGCATTTTTTCAGATCGATAAAGATGACCCAACTCGTGTTATCTGTAACATTTGTCAGCAAAAGCTAAGTAGAGGCCAAAAAATACATAGTTTGAGTACTTCATGCATGAACCGGCACATGGACATGAAGCATAAGTTGCAGTGGGAAGCTCAGTGTGCTACAATGCGGGCTAGCCGGCCGGGCCAACCACCGTCTGCCATATCTTGTGCATCCGCGGCCTCTTCATCCTCTGTGACTGGGGGGACAGCAGTCACACCTGTTTTGGGGCGCAGACCTGCCACCTCTTTACCCGCAACAGCCAGCGTGATTGGCAGGTCATCATTTTCTTTGGAGGTGGTAACACCAGCTGGTGTTGAGCGCTGTCCGACATCGATAGCACCACCTTTGGATCAAGGCAACCTAACATGTCCGCCTGCATCTTCCTCACAGACCGGCAGTTTGCCGGGGACACCCTTATCAACCCCGTCTAAGCACAATAGCCAGCCCTCGGTCCCTCAGATGTGGACAAGTAAAAGACCATTTCCTCCTAGCCATGAGAAAGCTAAGAGGTTGAATTTCACCATCTGCAAGCTCTTGGCTACAGAAATGCTGCCTTTCCGCCTGGTGGACACAGAGGATTTTCGAGACCTTATGTCCGTCGCAGTGCCCCAGTACCAGATGCCCAGTCGGCACTACTTCTCAAAGAAAGGTGTGCCTGCGCTCCACCAGCATGTCGCACACAACATCACCGCTTCTTTGAGAAACTCTGTGTGTGACATGGTGCATTTCACCAGACACTTGGACGAGTAGGCATGGACAGGGGCGTTACATGTCGCTGACTGGGCACTGGGTAACTATGGTGACAGCAGGACAAGGGGCTGCTGTCCAAGTCTTGCCGTCCCCACGAGTTGTGCGTCAATCCTCTTTATGTCAAAGTTCCTCCACTGCTTCTGCCTCCTCAACCTCCTCTCGGTCTTCCACCTGCACCCAAAGCCTGTCTGGTCATGCCACAAGCTTTCTAACTGCGCAGAAGGGATCCTGCACACCTCCTTACTATGCTGGCAGTAGGGCTCAACGTCATCAGGCGGTTTTTACTTTGAAGTGTCTGGGAAATGTGAGTCACACAGCTGAGGAGTTGTGGTCAGCTCTGGAGAACCAATTTCATGAATGGTTGTCTCCACTGGACCTGAAACCAGGGAAGGCCGTGTGCGACAATGCTGCAAACCTGGGTGCGGCCCTTCGCCGGGGCAATGTCACACACGTGCCTTGTATGGCTCACGTGTTGAACCTGGTTGTCCAGCAATTTTTAGCCCACTATCCCAGACTAGATGGCCTTCTGCAGAGGGCACGGTCGCTGTGTGCTCACTTCCGCCGTTCGCATCCCGCAGCTCAGCGACTTACATCTCTACAGAAGTCGTTGGGCCTGCCACTTCACCGGCTAAAATGCGATGTGCCTACCCGGTGGAATTCAACTCTGCACATGTTGCAGCGACTGTGGCAGCACCGACAAGCCATGGTGCAATACGTTCTGACGTATAGCCTGGGCCAACGAGATCTGGAGGTGGGGCAAATCACGCTGGAGGAGTGGTCTCAGATCAGGGACCTATGCACCCTTCTGCACAGTTTTGAAATGGCGACGAAGATGTTTAGTGCTGATGATGCCATTATCAGCATGACTATTCCGGTGATTTACATGCTGGAGCACATGTTAAACAGAATTCGGAGTCAGGTGGTGGCACAAGAGGAGGTGGAGGAAGTAGAGGAGGAGGAGTTGTATGCGGAAGGGCTAACATCTGCAAGGTCCAGACGGTCGGCAGCACCAAGGCGGCAGGCATGTGAGGGTGGAGGAGATGGTTTTACCAGGGCGCATGGTAGCAGCCAAACTAGTGAGGAAGGTGCAGGAGCCCAGGAAGAAGTGGAGGACGAACTGATGGAAGACTCATCAGATGAGGGAGACTTTGATCACATTTCTGTTGTGCGAGGTTGGGGGGAGAGGACAGAGGAAGGAAGCATGATTGTTACCTCGCCCCCAACACAACAGGGACTTGGTGCTCCTGGATGCGCAACACACATGAGTGCCTTCTTGCTGCACTACCTGCAACATGACCCTCGAATTATGAGAATTAGAAATAATCCTGACTACTGGGTTGCCACACTGTTAGATCCCCGGTACAAAAGTAAATTTGCAGAAATTATTCCTGCCATAGAAAGGGATGCACGCATGCAGGAGTATCAGCAGAGACTGTTGCAGAATCTTACATGTGCTTTTCCACAAAATACCAGTGGTGCACGTAGTGAATCTCACAGTTCCAACTTGCCAACCGTGGGACCGTCAAGTGTTCAGCACTCAAACCGTAACAGAACCACAGTATCTGCTGGTAACATCAATTTTGCGGAATCATTTCACCACTTTTTTAGCCCATCCTTTGCAAGGCCACAGGAGACAAGAAGTCTGACACATAGTCAACGCCTAGAGACGATGGTACAGGAGTATCTCCAAGTAAACATTGAAGCCACGACTGTGTCACTGGACCCTTGCTCTTTTTGGGCTTCCAATCTGGATAAATGGCCGGAGCTAGCCACTTACGCCTTGGAGATCTTGTCATGCCCCGCAGCCAGCGTTCTGTCTGAACGTGTGTTCAGCGCTGCTGGTGGTGTGCTGACAGATAAGCGCACGCGGCTCTCCACTGATAATGTAGACAGACTCACGTTCATAAATATGAACAAATCATGGATCCGAAACGACTTTTCTACCCCTGTGTCATCCTGGGGAGAGTAAAAGCTTGATGATTGGTTAAAATCACCCTACCAACCATTTTAAGCTTTCAAATTACTAATCATGTTTATCTGTATCTTGACTGGTAAATAATTTGGGCTTTGTAGCAGTGTGCAGCACTGATCCTGTTAGCCCATCTATACTAAGCTCCACCAGATTTAAAATTAATAATAATTTTTAGCTGCATCTAGCCCGGAAAATAATTTTGGGGCTCCGAGATGCGCAAGACACATAAGTGCCTTCTTGCTGCACTACCTGCAACATGACCCTCATATTGTCAGAATTCGAAGTAATCATGACTACTGGGTTGCCACACTCTTAGATCCCCCAAACTTTTCGATCAACCTTTTCATTTTAATAAAGACCAAAAAAATGGTCATTTTTGAAATTATAAGCATTAGCAGGTTATTAGAAACTGAAATCAAACAGTTTTCAACTCAAAACTTTATTCTAGGTGATGTTACATTTTCACATAGGACCCCTTGTTCGAAAGGAGCTTCTGAACTCTCTCGTCCATTGAATTTGTCAGGTTTTGGATGGTTTCTGCTTCAATTGTTTTGCATGAGGACAGAATACCCTCCCAGAGCTGTTGCTTAGATGTGAACTGCCTCCCGCCATCATAGACACTCCTTTTGATGATGCTCCAGAGGTTCTGAATGGGGTAGAGGTCAGGGGAGCATGGGGGTCACACCATAAGTTTGTCCCCTTTTATGCCCATATCAGCCAGAGATGCAGATGTTTTATGTGCAGCATGAGATGGTGCATTATCATGCAAAAAAATGATCTTGCTGTGAAATACATGGTTCTTCTTCTTGAACCATGGCAGGAAGTGCTGTTTGAGAAAATCCACATACATTATGGAGTTCATCTTTAGCGCCTTCAGGGATCCTAAAGGGGCCGACAATCTCTCTCCCCATGATTCCAGCCCAAAACATTACTCCACCTCCTCCTTGTTGGCGCTGTAGCCGTGTTTGCGTGGGGTGTCCATCAACCAGCCATCCTCCACTCCATCCATCTGGACCATCGAGCGCTGCACGGCACTCATCCGTGAACAAAACAGTTTTGAAATCAGTCTTCATGTAATGTTTGGCCCACTGGAGCCGTTTCTGCTTGTGTGAAGTGGATAGAGGAGGTCGACAGGATGGCGTATGCACAGCTGCAAACCTCTGAAGGACCCTGCATCTTGTTGTTCGGGGGACGTTGGAGGCACCAGCAGCTTCAAAAACTTGTCTGCTGCTATGACGAGGCTTTTTTGCCGCTGCTCTTTTAACCTGACGTAATTGCCTGTAGGAAAGAGTCCTCAATTTGCCCTTATCAGCACGCACATGTGTGTACTGTGAATCAGCTACATACTTCTTGATTGCCAAGACACTTCATCCTGATCCTCGCACAATGTTGATTGTAGTCATGCCTTGACCTAAACACTCCACAATTTGTTGCTTCTCAGCAGCCGACACATCCTTTTTCTTTCCCATTTTGGCAGAAAATGTAGGCCGCTTAATAATGTGAGACAGCCTTCTTAAGTAGTCTTGCCTTTCATTGGACACACCTGCCAAACTAATTAGCACAGGTGTCTGCAATTGCTTACAGTGATATAAAGAGCCCTGACACACATCACCATCAATGAGTTTAACTGACAAACAAACAAATTCTTCCCTTATCACTCCTAAACACTTTTTGCATAATAATTTGGAACACAGTGTACACGTGCTTTTCCACAAAACACCAGTGGTTCACGTAGTGAATCTTACAGTTCTAACTTGCCAACCGTGGTCTGTATGGAGTTGTTCAATAAAGGGCCCAAAATTAAGATAACATAGATGGGAGAGGTCTCTATGAATAGGAATTCCTAAGTATTTGATACCCTGTGAGGGCCAGGCAAAGGGAAAGTTGGACTGGATGGAATCCTATATGGATTTGGGGAGGGAGACATCGAGGGCCTCAGACTTCGCTGCATTGATTTTAAAATTTGACCATGTAACAAAGTGATCTATTTCAGCCATAACAGCATGGATGGATATATGTGATTGAGTGATATATACTAGTACATCATCAGCAAATAGAGAGCACTTGTACTCGGTGCCTCCCACCTCAATCCACCTAATATTGGGGTTATGGCGAATTGATGAGAGCAGGTGCTCCGTCACTAGGATGTATAAGAGAGGGGACAGAGGACATCCCTGCCTTGTCCCATTGGTGATTGTGAAAGGTGATGAAAATGTTCTGATGCACCCCCTGGGCCTTGGGACACCCGGAGCCGGACCCTTTTTGGTGGATGCTGGTGGTTGTAGTCTTCGTGGCGGCGACCCGGTTCCATGGCTCAGGGTGGTCAAACCAGTGGCGGAACTATTTATGTGGTTTTGATGTTTAAATGTCCGACTACGCCACCCGTGGATTGCGGTCAGAGTGAACCGCCGCTGCAGGGCAGACCGCTGAGGCTGGTGTTGTGGGTGCAGCAGAGCGTAGCATAACTCCCCACGGGAGGAGTATAGCCTCAGGGCAGTGTATGCGGAGGATGGGGGTGATGGTGCAGGGCAGCAGCAGTAACGACACGGAGTCAGTGATGCAGTCCAGGGCCTTTACTCACAGTTCTTATTATCCAGACCACGTCTGCAGGTAACGGCTGCCCACGTCGTACTGTGCTCACCAGGTGAGGGGCTCAGACAACTCCCAGATAACTTTGGAGCGCTTCACAGGACCCCCTTTGTGTGTCCTTTGTCTGGCCTTTCTTACCAACCCTTCTGTCCGGCTGCCTCGGGCCTCCTCTTGGTAAACTTGGCGCCAGTTTCCCTGACCCTAAGTGCTGCCCTCCTAGCGGGTGTAGCGAGGGGCTGCGCCACATAAAATGTCACAGCCTCCGGATTCTAGCTGAGGGTCGTTTCCTGCCTCCACTAGTTTCGGGGACCGGTCTCCCCCTTTGGCCTGACCCCTCCATGCAGGTGGATTCGGGCGTGCGGTGGCGACTCGCCCGTCCGCACCCCTGGGATCCCTTCGTTCCTCGTTCCTGGAGCCTTCTCCGCTCCTCTTCCTTCCTTCTCCCTCTTCCAGGCCTGGGCCTCTGTTACTAGGCCCGCCTCCGGAGCAGAGCTCATGCAGAGCCCCTGCTCCCTGCCACTTCTGCTCAGACTTCTCTGCACTGAACTAAGATGGTGCCCACCTTTTATACTCCCTTCTCAATGCACCCAGGAACTGCTTCCTCCCTGCTCCTGCACTACAGGGTTCCCCTTCCTCAGTGTTCCCTCCCCCCACTCCAGCCAGGGACAGGGACTGTCGTGCCCATCTCAGGGGCATATTGGTCGCCCTGCCCCACGGCAATGTGGTGTAATGCATGCAGGTGTCGGGTCCTGATCCACACTCCATCCTTACCTGAGAGTGAGATATCACACCTCTGGGTGAGGTGCAATACCTCTGTAGCAACCGAGCCCTCAGGGTGCTACAGTTCCATTTATCTTCAGCCTAGGTGACGTATTGCGATACAGAGCCGTGATTTTGGCTATAAAAGGGTCCCCTAGACCCCTACCCCAAGCTTTTTAAGAGAATCATATATGGCGTGCCAGGAGACTCTATGGAATGCTTTCTCAGCATCCAACGAGAGTATCTAATTACAAATTTTTAACTGCATCTAGCCCAGGAAATACTTTGTGCCTAGTAGCAGTGTCTGCTAGTCAGCGGATTATCCCGGCTGTTAAGCAAGCTACACCACCTGTAGTTTGGACACTTAATTTTTTCAAAGGAAATGCTTCGGGACCACGGGATACTCAGTGAAGAGCATCAGGAGGCATCCCAAGGCATAGGGGCTGGGACTGGCAGTAGGATGCCTTGCGGTGGACAGCCGAGCTCGATCCTTATAAAAGCTTTTTAACTGCAGCAGCTTTAGTGGACGCTACTGGAGCTGGAATTACGCGGCTGCTGGCATGAGACTTGCCCTCCAATAGATCCTTGTAAATGGATTTAAAGTGTATTCATTCAAATTAGAGAGACAATTTAAATTAAAAAGCTTAGAGCTGCCTCCACCACAGGGGGGCTCGCTCGACCCACCAGCGGACAGGCACCAGTATTGGGAGAGGGGGGCTGGCCGTCAGGGTTCACCGCGGCTCTGGCACAAACCCGGCGACACGGAGGTGGCACGGGCAGGAGCGGACTGAACGTGTCGGCTTCTCACTTTTTGGATTTTAGAAGGGCATGACATGCCTATATCTGTGTCTCCCCCTCCTTTTACTCCTCCACCTCTTTTCTTTTCTCATGACTATATGTACTTGTCACTTTTCCATGTGTTAGTTGTGTCTTCTGAGCAGTTTGTCAGCTTTTGGACACCTTTGAAGGTGTTTTCTATGTGTTTCTATGTGTTTTTGTTTGCCTGCAATTGGTTTTAACGGTGTTCGAAGGTGTTCGAAAAACAGTTCGACGAACCGAACCGAACTCGAACACTACGGGGGTGGCTCAACACTAGTTATAATGCAATACAGGATATCATTAGATGTAATGTTACAATGCTATATAGGATATCATTGGATGTAATGTTGTAATGCAATATAGGATATCATTAGATATAATGTTACAATGCAATATAGGATATCATTAGATGTAATGTTAGATGCAATATAGGATATCATTAGATGTAATGTTACAATGCAATATAGGATATCATTAGATGTAATGTTACAATGCAATATAGGATATCATTAAATGTAATGTTACAATGCAATATAGGATATCATTAGATGTAATGTTACTATGCAATATAGGATATCATTAGATGTAATGTTACAATGCAATATAGGATATCATTAGATGTAATGTTACAATGCAATATAGGATATCATTAGATGTAATGTTACAATGCAATATAGGATATCATTAGATGTAATGTTACAATGCAATATAGGATATCATTAGATGTAATGTTATAATGTAATATAGGATATCATTAGATGTAATGTTATAATGTAATATAGGATATCATTAGATGTAATGTTACTATGCAATATAGGATATCATTAGATGTAATGTTACTATGCAATATAGGATATCATTAGATGTAATGTTACTATGCAATATAGGATATCATTAGATGTAATGTTACAATGCAATATAGGATATCATTAGATGTAATATTACAATGCAATATAGGATATCATTAGATGTAATGTTAGATGCAATATAGGATATCATTAGATGTAATGTTACAATGCAATATAGGATATCATTAGATGTAATATTACTATGCAATATAGGATATCATTAGATGTAATATTACAATGCAATATAGGATATCATTAGATGTAATGTTACAATGCAATATAGGATATCATTAGATGTAATGTTATAATGCAATATAGGATATCATTAGATGTAATGTTATAATGCAATATAGGATATCATTAGATGTAATGTTATAATGCAATATAGGATATCATTAGATGTAATGTTATAATGCAATATAGGATATCATTAGATGTAATATTACTATGCAATATAGGATATCATTAGATGTAATATTACAATGCAATATAGGATATCATTAGATGTAATGTTACAATGCAATATAGGATATCATTAGATGTAATATTACTATGCAATATAGGATATCATTAGATGTAATATTACAATGCAATATAGGATATCATTAGATGTAATGTTACAATGCAATATAGGATATCATTAGATGTAATGTTATAATGCAATATAGGATATCATTAGATGTAATGTTATAATGCAATATAGGATATCAATAGATGTAATGTTACAATGCAATATAGGATATCATTAGATGTAATGTTACAATGCAATATAGGATATCATTAGATGTAATGTTACAATGCAATATAGGATATCATTAGATGTAATGTTACAATGTAATATAGGATATCATTAGATGTAATGTTATAATGCAATATAGGATATCATTAGATGTAATGTTACTATGCAATATAGGATATCATTAGATGTAATGTTACAATGCAATATAGGATATCATTAGATGTAATGTTACTATGCAATATAGGATATCATTAGATGTAATATTACAATGCAATATAGGATATCATTAGATGTAATGTTACAATGCAATATAGGATATCATTAGATGTAATGTTATAATGCAATATAGGATATCATTAGATGTAATATTACAATGCAATATAGGATATCATTAGATGTAATATTACAATGCAATATAGGATATCATTAGATGTAATGTTATAATGCTATATAGGATAACATTAGATGTAATGTTATAATGCAATATAGGATATCATTAGATGTAATGTTACAATGCAATATAGGATATCATTAGATGTAATGTTACAGTGCAATATAGGATATCATTAGATATAATGTTACAATGCAATATAGGATATCATTAGATGTAATGTTACAATGCAATATAGGATATCATTAGATGTAATGTTACAGTGCAATATAGGATATCATTAGATATAATGTTACAATGCAATATAGGATATCATTAGATGTAATGTTATAATGCAATATAGGATATCATTAGATGTAATATTACAATGCAATATAGGATATCATTAGATGTAATGTTATAATGCTATATAGGATAACATTAGATGTAATGTTACAATGCAATATAGGATATCATTAGATGTAATGTTACAATGCAATATAGGATATCATTAGATATAATGTTATAATGCAATATAGGATATCATTAGATGTAATGTCACAATGCAATATAGGATATCATTAGATGTAATGTTACAATGCACTATAGGATATCATTAGATGCAATGTTGCAATGCAATATAGGATATCATTAGATGTAATGTTACAATGCAATATAGGATATCATTAGATGTAATGTTACAATGCAATATAGGATATCATTAGATGTAATGTTACAATGCAATATAGGATATCATTAGATGTAATGTTACAATGTAATATAGGATATCATTAGATGTAATGTTATAATGCAATATAGGATAACATTAGATGTAATGTTGTAATGCAATATAGGATATCATTACATGTAATGTTACAATGCTATATAGGATATCATTACATGTAATGTTACAATGCAATATACTGATATCAATAGATGTGTAGCGCCGGTGTCCCTGCCCTCTGCTAGGCAGGGACGCTGTTCCCCTCACCCCTCTGCTCCGAGCCCGGCGTCCTCCTCCCGCTCTGCTGGCAGCGCGCGCTCCTTCACGGCCACTGTGCTTAGGGCGCGCGCGCGCTCCCTCCCTCATAAAGGGGCCGCGCGCGCCGTCCTAAGGAGTTCCCGGCCAATGGCCGGAGGACTTCACCATATATAAGGCACCTCCTCCAAAATGGAGGTGCCCGAGCAATGTTGTTGCACTGTTCACTACTCTGCTTCAGCCCTCAGGTCCCGTTGCCAGTTACCTGCCAGATTCCTGCCAGCTTGCTGTCTTATTCCTGCCTGATATTCTGCTACCTGCCTGCTAGCCTGAGGTCCGACGGTCTGCCTTACAACTCCTGTCAGTCTGTCTAAGGACCAGCTTGCCCGCTCTCCTGGGAGCGCACGTCAGCTACCTGCCTGCTTGCCTGAGGTCCGACGGTCTGCCTTCCAACTCCTGTCAGTCTGTCTATGGACCAGCTTGCCCGCTCACCTGGGAGCGCACATCTGCTACCTGCCTGCTAGCCTACCTGGAGGCTCCGCCGTCACGTGCAGTGACCACCTGCCTGTCCAGTGACTCCTGCCCGCTCACCTGGGAGCGCTCATCTGCTGCCTGTCTGCTAGCCTACCTGGAGGCTCTGCCGTCACGTGCTGTGACCACCCGCCTGTCCAGTGACTTCTGCCCGCTCACCTGGGAGCGCTCATCTGCCGCTTGTCTCTTGGTCTTCCTGGAGGCTCCGCCGTCACATGCTGTGACCACCCGTTTATCCAGAGACTCTCGCCTGCTCACCTGGGAGCTCACGTCTACCATCAGCCGCCACAGGTCGTACCTACCCTTTACCCAGAGACTGCCCCGGTCACTTGCCGTGACCTCCTGCCCGTTCATCCAGAGACTGCCCCGGTCACTTGCCGTGACCTTCTGCCCGTTCATCCAGAGACTGCCCCGGTCACTTGCCGTGACCTCCAGCCCGTTCACTCAGAGACTGTCCCGGTCACCTGCTGTGACTGCCTGCCCGTCTTCCCTGGTCGCCACCCGCTCCCTTACAAGGACCGCCCCCTTGTATAGTAGCTCAGAGGTTCCGCCTCCCAGACCCGTTACAAGATGTAATGTTACAATGCAATATAGGATATCGTTAGATGTAATGTTACAATGCAATATAGGATATCATTAGATGCAATGTTACAATGCAATATAGGATATCATTAGATGTAATGTTACAATGCAATATAGGATATCATTAGATGTAATGTTACAATGCAATATAGGATATCATTAGATGTAATGTTACAATGCAATATAGGATATCATTAGATGAAATGTTGCAATGCAATATAGCATATCATTAGATGAAATGTTGCAATGCAATATAGGATATCATTAGATGCAATGTTGCAATGCAATATAGGATATCATTAGATGTAATGTTACAATGCAATATAGGATATCATTAGATGTAATGTTGTAATGCAATATAGGATATCATTAGATGCAATGTTGCAATGCAATATAGGATATCATTAGATGTAATGTTACAATGTAATATAGGATAACATTAGATGTAATGTTGTAATGCAATAAAGGATATCATTACATGTAATGTTACAATGCTATATAGGATATCATTAGATGTAATGTTACAATGCAATATACTGATATCATTAGATGTAATGTTACAATGCAATATAGGATATCATTAGATGTAATGTTACAATGCAATATAGGATATCATTAGATGCAATGTTGCAATGCAATATAGGATATCATTAGATGCAATGTTGCAATGCAATATAGGATATCATTAGATGTAATGTTACAATGCAATATAGGATATCATTAGATGTAATGTTACAATGCAATATAGGATATCATTAGATGTAATATTACAATGCAATATAGGATATCATTAGATGTAATGTTACAATGCAATATAGGATATCATTAGATGCAATGTTACAATGCTATATAGGATATTATTAGATGTAATGTTATAATGCAATATAGGATATCATTAGATGCAATGTTGCAATGCAATATAGGATATCATTAGATGCAATACAGAGATTTGTGTGACGCACCAAACATATTGCCTGAAAAAGGTACAAATGGTTCATGACTCTAGAAGCTTTATTGTCTATTGCATTTGCAATAGTTTTTATCTAATCTTTGGTGTTTTTTTCCCATTTTTAATTTAAACACTTCTTTTAACATCATCCCAATATGCGCCGTAAATATATACAGCGCTCCCGCAAACCGCCATGTATATATGCGGCGACGCGATCGTGCGGGCTCATGCTGAGCGATATTGAGTGCGGGAGTCGGCTCTATGTGAGCTTTGACACCCCGCAGCAACGCTCACAATCGGGCATTTGACCCCTGTGATGCTGCGGTCAATAGTGACAGTGACATCGCAGGGCATAGCAGAGGGAGTGAACCCCCTCTTTGCTTCCATCAGCACAATGCGATGCGATTGCGTTGTGCTGATGGTCTCCATGGTGACCCACAGTCCCAAGATAGCCGTGGGTCCTTCAGGGTCCTGCAGGAAGGTGGCCTGTCAGCCACCGCGGAGACTCCTCCTTCCTGTCTGTTAGAAGATTAGATCAGTGATCAGAGCAGGGAAGTTGATGTGAAACAGCAAAAAAAAAAATAAAAAAAATAAATAAATAAAAAAAAAGATATAAAAAAGGGAAAAAATATTAATCCAATAAATATATTTAGCTGTGTGATAAAAAAAAATAAACAAAAAGAGTAAGACTATTTGGTATCACTGCGTCTGGATGACCCGACCTATGAAACTGTCCCACAAGTTAACCCCTTCAATGAACACCGTAAAAAAAAAGAAAAAGAAGGCAAAAAACAATGCTTTATCAAATAAAAATGGTATTGCTGAAAACGTCATCTTGTCCCGCAAAAAACAAGCCGCCATACAGCTCCATCAGAAGAAAAATAAAAAAAAGTTACAGCTCTCAGAATAAAGTGATGCAAAATATAATTATTTTTTTCTATGAAATAGTTTTTATTGTGTAAAAACACCAAAAAAAAAAGATATAAATGTGGTATCGCTGTAATCGTACTGATCCGAAGAATAAAGCTGTCTGATCAATTTTACCACACGCGGAATGGCATAAAAAAATCCCCCAAAAAACAATTCCTGAATTGTTGCTTTTTGTTTATTCTGGAATTCACAGATCAACCAGTCCTAAGAGTGTATAATAAATCAAATCTTACAGAAAAATACACCTAAAATTTACAGTTTATTGATATCATTTAAAAATTTCCAGTATTCAAGAAAAACCCTCAAAAAAGCAAAACAATGGCAATAAAAAACAGGCCAGCACAAAAAATTCCAGCCAATTAGATACAGATAAATGGGGAAGGGACAATGCCCTGAGCTGACCCTTAATCTGTTCCTGCCTGTCAGCGGAGGTTGGCACCCTCTTGAATGCAAAAGGCACCCCTGCTCCTTGATGGCTCTCCCTGAATGACCCTGAGAGGCTCTCAAATGAATGGGAGTGATGGGAGTAAAGTACAGAGGTGAGGGGATAAATAAAGGTAGCCAATGCTACACCATCAGAACATGACAACCAGCAACACTGTACCAGCAGCGTACAGGTGTGGTAAGTAGCGTGTTATGTTTAAAATATTAGTCCTTATTTAATAACACATTCTTACCCGGCCTTCACTTATTAATCACAGCACAGTACATGTAACCAAAACATTAAGACAGAGATGTCTATGTCATCACAGCCTCTGCCAGTCAGCTGTATATTATAGCCATGATGCTGGACAAGTGACATATGTTATGTACAGATATCACAAACTCTGTATACAGTATATCAATCATCTTCAGTTACATACGTCACATGCAAACATAGGTAAGCCAAATAATCAGGGAAGATTATATACAACAATATTAACCCCCAGTCACAGGAACAAATCAACAATGCGGTAGTCAGTCAAGACTCCACAACACAGAGATGCTAAGTTCAAAAGATAGATGCAGGTGTGTATCGCTAGACGCAGGTGCATCAGGAGCCACACACCATATAGACTCTAATGATATAATATGAGAACTTAATAGAAAACTTAGCTTAGATGAATGACGTTGGCATTCTTAATAAGGTGCCTCGTGCATGCTCCTCCACATTGTTGTGGTGGTGGTGTTGATAAAGTGCTCAGTGCATTCCTCAGGGACCAATATCCCACTCCTATTGGGGGTTGTCAAATGACAACAGATTGCACTATCCACCTACAAGCATGTCCAAGCATGTTTTGTTTATTCTACCTCCCAAAAATCGGGATAAAAAGCTATCAAAAGATGTCATTTGCCTGAAAATGGTACCAATAAAAACGCCAACTCGTCCCACAAAAATCAAGCCGTCACATAACTCTGTCGGCAGAAATCTGGAAAAATTATAGCATGTGTATGGGAAGGTAAGCACTCCGCCTCTAAGGGTGCTTTCACATTGCGTTCTGTCTCCCCGTCGGAGTATACGTCCCAAATTCCCCGCAAAACAGAAGGCGGACACTCAGACGTAGGTTGCTGCGTCTGAGTGTTCGCAATCTGTGGGTGTACACTCCCGAAAAAAGTGCACGGCAGAGCTCACGTTCGCTCTGCCGTCACCATTGCAGTCTATGGCCCCTGTCAGAGCATACGTTTTGCAGGGAATTTGGGACGTATACCCCAACGGGGACACAGAACGCAATGTGAATGCACTTTTAGCAACAGGCAGTTTTAATTACAGCAGGTTCTTACCTTCCCATACACATGCAGACTTTAGTCTCTAAGAGAGGAAACGCCTTAGGTGTACCTCGTAGCCACGATGAATTGGCCAATTTATGCGCTAAGATTTCTCAATTATTTCTATTTTCCTGAGAAGTATTGCTAATCAAATTTCATATATTTCATGTTTGCATACTTAGCACTGCAGAGTGCTACTTTATTTGCTTGTTATATATGGAGATGGCTACACTTAGTAAGCACCTGTACACCAGTTTTCTATTTTGGATGTGATGGTCAGTTTTTTTCGTTTGTATGATCCGGCGATGTCCGTCTTTTTACTAGGTGCGCATAAAAGTGCTGTCGGGCACAGTTTTGTGCTCCACTGAAAAGGACGATGCTGAACAGAGGCCAGACGGAGTCCAGAGTAACTGTGCTGTCTCATCATAGTGAATGGATCCCTCGAGGTTTCATCTGAAACACTTCACTCAAAGATTTAGATGGAAACCCCGATATAAGTGCTCAGAGTAGAGCACAGGATAAATGTGATCCCAAATGTTTTGTAAAATGTTCCCAATAAAAGCTTCAACTCCATTCACAAAAAAAGGAAGCCCCCACTCAGGTCCGTCATCTGTTTACGGAAATAAAGGGGGTTTCCATGTTACTGGTAGCACAAAGACTCTGGAAAAGCGAAATTGCTCCTCGCCCTCCAAAACAAATCCAGCGAATTAGCGTCCACATGTTTGGCATAACTGTAGCAATGAGAGACCACCTAATTTACGGGTGCATGTCTCAAGAAGCATGAGCTGGGCATAACGTACTGGTCACTACAATGAGCTGGTCACTGCAACGTACTGGTCGCTACAATGGCAGTTTGCAGTCTTCACTTAGCAACATCCACTGCTGCTTGTGTCCCTTCTGAGTCTCGCCGTATGGCTAAGCAGTACTGCACAGCCACATATGGGGTACATTCAGCAGAAATTGTGGGACAAATTTTGGTGCCATTTTTACCCATTTCCCAGCGTGAAAATGTAAAATCTGGGCTAAAGCAAAGTTTTGGTGCTAAAAATGTAATTATTTTTTCTTCGCAGGCCCAATGGTATAAAATTCTGTGACACACATGTGGTGTCAATATGATCACCTAGATGAATTCACTGAGAGCTGTAGTTTATACAATGGGGTCACTTATGGGTTGGCTGATCTGGCACCTCAGGGGCTCTACCCACGCTCAAACCAGTCCAGCAAAATCTGAGCGCCAATATGGCGCTTCTTCCCTTCTTAGCTTTGCACTATGCCTCAAAAGTAGTTTTCGACCACGTATGGTGTATCTGCATACTCAGGAGAAATTGCGCAATAAATTCTGGGGTCCATTTTCTCCTGTTACCCTTGTGAAAATGCTTAATTTGGGGCTAAAAAATATTCTTGCGGGAAAATGTGATTTTGCTTATTTTCACGGTTCAACATTATAAACTTCTGTGAAGCATCTGGGGTTTCAAGGTGCTCACCAAACATCTAGATACGTTCCCAGAGGGGTCTAGTTTCCTAAATGGTGTCACTTAAGGGTGGCTTCCACCGTTTAGGCACATCAGAGGCTCTCCAAATGCAACACGGCGTCCACTAATTATTCCAGCAAATTTTGTATTCAAAAAGTTTAATGGCGCTCCTTCACTTCCAAGCCCAGTTATGCGCCCAAACAGTAGTGTTCCTCCACATATGGGGTATCTGTGTACTCAGGAGAAATTGCACAACAAATTGTATAGTGCAATTTTCCTGTTACCCTAGTGAAAATGCAAATTTGGGCCTAAAAATCATTTGTGTGGGAAAAATTTGATTTTTTTTATTTTCATGGCTCAATATTATAAATTTCGGTGAAGCACCTGGGGGTTCAAGGTTCTCACTACACATCTATACAAGTTCCCTGAGGGGTCTAATTTCCTGAATGGGGTCACTTGCGGGGGGTTCCCACTGTTTAGGCACATCAGCAGCGCTCCAGGCGCGACATTACATCTGCTGATTATGCCAGCAAATTTTACAAGTCAAATGGCACCTGTTCCCTTTTGAGCCCTGCCGTGTGCCCAAACAGTGGTTTTCCCCCACATACTGGGAGTCGGTGTGCTCAGGAGAAATTGCACAACAAATTTTGGGGTCCATTTATCCTATTACCATTATGAAATTAAAAAAATTGGATCTAAATTAAAATTTTTTAGAAAAAAAGTTAAAGGCTATGTGCCCACGATGCAGAAATGCTCAGGATTTTTTCCTGAGCGTTTCTGCATCTCCCTGGCAGAAAAAAACGCATGCGGATTGTACATACGTTTTCCTGCCAGGGACATACGGAAATGAAGCGTTCTTCACTTGCATTTCTGCATGGGGGTGTCTAGCGCTTTCCAAGCGATTTTAGCATCACTTGGAAAGTGCTTGACAACTCGGTCACACTATATAAATCCATGCAAACAGCATGGATTTATATAGTGTGACCCGAGAATGTCAAAAAATAAAAAATAAACCTATACTTACCTTCCGATGGCACCTGCAGTCTTGCTGTGCTCCTTTGCTGGCTGCCGGCAGATCGCGGTACGCTGTACTGAAGGACCTGCAGTCACATGACTGACGTCACCACAGGTCCTTCAGACCTGCGCGATCTGTAGGCAAGCACAGGGAAGGAGTCCGGGGGCCGTCGGAAGGTGAATATAAGGTCAACAGCATTTTTGGTGCCAAAGATATTTCCACGAATTTAGGGTAACTTTGGGGTGCTGATTCTGAATATGTCATCAGTTTTGCCAGATTGGCTCTAGTTCTTGATATTTTCTGTAAAATGTAAAAAAATGACGTAATTTGCTACACGCGCATTAACTTTATTGATATTGTCATGAATACTATAAATTAAACAAAGTAAATGTTGATTATAGTTTATTTTAACTAGTTTTAGAAAGTAATCTTCAAAAATGAACAAGACATGAAAGATAGGAGACATTTAATCTCTGGAAAAGCGCTTTTTATATGATTTTCTTCTATGTGAGCTTTTCGGGCAGTCACGCTGTAGATTCCAGCAGTAATCAGCCATCATATGTCTGTCCCATCTGCCTTGGTACCTTTCCTCCATCACCATAATATCCTGATGAAATCTCTCCCCTTGTTCTTCGCTAAAATCTCCAAGATTTTCTGGAAATCTGTCCAAGTGACTGTGAAGATAATGCAATTTAATGCTCATGTGTACACCCAGATTACACCCAGATTTCTAAATCTCAATAGCATGTTTTGTACCAGTTCTTCATAATTGTCTGCCTTTTTATTTCCCAAGAAGTTCTTCACTACCAACACAAAACTACACCATGCAGCAGCTTCCATGTCATTCATTTCCTTAGGAAAATTTGAATCTTTAATGAGTTTCCGAATTTGAGGACCATCAAAGATTCCTGCCTTCAGTTTTTCGCTACTAAGACCAGGGAAAGATCTGCAGATGTACATGAAGCAATTACCATCTAATGCCTTGACGAACTGCTTCATTAATCCTAACTTTATGTGAAGTGGTGGTAGAATGATTTTTTCCCAGTCCACCAAAGGTTCGTTCACTATGTTTGATGCTCCTACTGTCAAGGTGTCCCTTGGAGGCCAATCCACTTTCTCCCAGTGCTGATGTTTTGCTCTACTATCCCACATGCAGATGAAGCAAGGATACTTTGTGTATCCACTTTGCTGTCCAAGTAAAAAGTTGACCATTTTTAAATCAACACATATCAGCCACGAATGTTCATGGTAGCACAGTTTCTCCAAGACCATTTTGACATTTTTGTATTGTTCTACAAGTTTAGTTGAGTGAGCTACTGGAAGAGATGCACACTGATTGCCATTGTTCAACAAAACACATTTCAAACTCCTTTTAGAACTATCTATGAAAAGCCTCCAGTCTTCAGGACGATATACTTGTAAACCCATTTGCAGCATCAGGCCAGGAATATCCTTACAATATACAAGTAGGTCATCTTCACAGAAAAATTGAAGAAGTGCTTCTTCTCTGGTCCTGTAAGATGTAATTTTAGTTCCAGGCGTCAGACAATTTTTCTCACTTAGCCTGGAAGCTAAAAGTTCGGATGCACTTTTTGAGAGGTTGAGGTCTCTTATTAGATCGTTGAGCTCTCCTTGGGTAAATTGCGTAGGTGTTCTGAAACTTCCTTCATATTCTGGTTCACTTCCAGAACTAATGCTTAGCTCCATACCCTGCATTTCATCATCATCAGGTGGGGGAAGGTCAGGTAACATGGTAAACACAGGTACAGGCACATCTTCACAATGAGGGACAGGCCTTCTTGCAGATTCCATGGTAGGATACTCCCATTTTCGTTTCTTATGCTTATTGAATCCTTGCACTTGCACTGCACAGAAATAACAGTCATCATGATGATTTTTTTGCTCTCTCCACACCATTGGAACACCAAATTTGAAGCTTTTTCTTTGTCCTCTGCTCCATTTTCGTAATAATTCGATACATGCTTTGCACACTATGTGTGGTGCCCAAAACTTGTCTTGGTCCCCAAGCATAACCCCAAAATAGGCCAAATACACTTTTTTTACGAAGTCTGTTATGTTTCTTCTATGTTTTGGCAGTGTATATTCACCACAAATGTAACAGAATGAGTCTGGATCGTTAAGGCAACTTCTTCTTGATGAGTTCATGCTTTTCACTGGAAAACAGACAACAACATAAAGTTAGTATAAAAATCAAGCTATGAACAAACTTCTAGAACACTAATTAACACAAAACTGAGAACTGCTCAGTTCAAGTACTAATCTAAAGAAGTTAATGAGATGACGTGTCGCATTTACCAACACGTGCTATAAATAAGATACCAAAAATCTCAAAAACTAGAGCCAATCTGGCAAAACTGATTGCATATTCAGAATCAGCACCCCAAAAATACCCCAAATTCATTAAAATATCTTTGGCACCAGAAAAAAAATATTTTTTTGTTGACCTGTGATATATCTTTATTTTTTATTTTATTCTTTTCTTTACAGCATTTACAGAGTCTCCTGTCCTCCACACCCGGGTACCATCCGCACATTAGAACGTGCCAATTAGGCAAGTACAGATGTAGTCTTGCGGAATTGGCACGTCCTAATGCAAGTCAATGGCGGCGAAAACGCAGCACTTCCGCAAAATAATTGGTAGTGCTGCGTTTTTTTCCGCAATGATAATGCCTTCTACCATGCATTTTTTAAGCGTTTCTGCAGCGCTTTTGCCGCTGCGGAAACGCATAAAAAACGCATTGTGGGCACACAGCCAAATGGTTATTTTTTCCTTCCACATTCCATTAATTCCTGTAAAGCACCTGAAGGGTTAATAAACTTCTTGAATTCTTCTTGAATGTGGTTTTGAGCACCTTGAGGGGTGCAGTTTTTAAAATGGTGTCACTTTTGGATATTTCTGTCATATAGACCCCTCAAAGTCACTTCAAATGTGACTTGGCCCTTAAAAAAAATGGTTTTGTAAATTTTGTTGTAAAAATGAGAAATCGCTGGTCAACTTTTAACCCTTCCAACTTCCTAACAAAAAAAAAATGTTTCAAAAATTGTGCTGGTGTAAAGTAGAAATGTGAGAAATGTTATTTATTAACTATTTGACTTGACATGACTCTTTGATTTTAGGGCACAAAAATTAAAATTTTGAAAATTGCAAAATTTTCACAATTTTCAGCAAATTTCAGATTGTTTCACAAATAATCGTAAGTCATATCAAATAAATTTTACCACTATCATGAAGTACAATATGTCACGAAGAAAACAATCTGAGAGTCACCGGGATCCATTGAAGAATTCCAGAGTTTTTACTTCATAAAGTGACACTGGTCAGAATTAAAAAAATTGCCCTAGTCAGGAAGGTGAAAACAGGCTTTGGGGTGAAAGGGTTAATATGAACCGTTTTTGAATACTATTTTAAATGTGTACACCTGTTTTTTATGTTCACAATTGAGGTCAGGATATTTGCTTTGCAGATGTTTGTGGCCGATTCATCAATTGTCAAATTTTTGTGCAAATGTTAAATTTGCATGTGACTATTTAATTGCATATGCAACTTTTTGCTTTAAAACGAAGTGTAAAAAAGGTTAAGAACAAAAAAGAGCATCTTTGATTTTGAACTAAATTTGTTAACCATATTAGGTTAAGTGCACATCGAGCGTTTTTGATGCATTTTCGCTGCGTTTTTTCCACACGGAAATGCACCAAAAATGCTAGGTAATCCATCTGCCAGCTAATGCAATGGCAATCCTGATGTGCTGTGCACATGATGCGAATATTTCCGCTCAGGATTGTCGTTATGTTAAAATACGCAGCATGTCCATTCTTTGTAGCGTTTCTGCAGCTCAAAAATGCTCAAAGAATGGTACCCAGGCCAGGGAAGAAGACTACTTCTCCCATCATCCGACCGCCGCTCCAGCTGATAACAGCGAGAGCGGCGTGGCTGAGGGGAGAAGTAGTCTCCTCAGCCAAGCCGGGGCTGTGCGCGGTGGGAAAAAAAAAGTAAAAATGTATTTAAAATAAAAAAAACACCTTTTATACTAACTTGTTTGGCATCCCCCAGTGTCCTGCTATCCTCCTGATGTCCCCTGGCGACGCGATCATCTCGGCTGCTGGCGGTACACTGACTGGAGCGCATTCGCTCCCGGCAGTGTACATCGCTGCTGCCGGCTGAGGTCAGGCGAGTTCATCAGCTGGAGATCAGCTGACGAGCTCCGGGACCTCAATTTACAGCAGCGGTGCTGTGTGGGAATATTCTCACGAATGTTCCCAAGCAGTACTGATGCATTATGAGGTCACCGGAGCTGATCAGCTGATGAACTCACATGACCTCAGCCTGCAGCACAGCCATGTACACTGACAGGAGTGATTTCACTCCTGTCAGTGTACAGTGCTGTCTTCTACAGCAGTCACATCAGTGATTGATGTGACTGCTGTAGAAGTGACTCGGATCGCCATGGGACAATCTGGATTATGTCATGATGGCAGACAGTGAGGGATATGATTGTTTTTTACTTTCTTTTCAGGAGACGAGGGCGTCGGGGATTGAGAAAACAATAAAAAAAATATTAAAACCAGGGCTGAGGAGCCGGAGTCGGAGCCCATTTTGGTGGACCAACTCCGACTCCTAAAATATATAATAAATTGGGTACAGTAGTTCAATGCAGTCTGTGGGGAATATTTTTTCATAAGAATTTGGGAAAGTTATGAAATGTCCTATAAATGTCTGTCCTATTCCTGATCTAAGGGTCTAGACTTTTAGCTGAGATGAATCTGTGCTACAGTAAATTTATCACTTAAACATGAGCCATGTATGAGGGAGTCAGAGTCGTGGAGTCGGAGTTGGAGTCGGTGTCATGGAAATTGAGGAGTCGGAGGTTTGGCGTACTGACTCCACAGCCCTGATTAAAACTGTGTGTAATTTTATTTCAATAAAAGACTTTATTCTGGCGGTGTTTTTATTGAAAAAGCGTTGAAAACTTTGAGATGCCCCTCCATTACTAACTTGGGCTTCATGTCAGCCGCCAATATAAGGCTGACATGAACCCCAACCCCACTCGCCACTACTACATTTCAGTGGGAAGGCTAAACAGACAGCTTTAGCACATATCCTTATTTAGCATTTTGAAGTATTTGGCACAATAAACGTGAACAAATAGCAAAAGATGCACTATCAAAGGCAAAAGGCTTTGACCCTTATTCATTAATCTGCCATTCTGATGAACAGTTCACTGGAGTAAGATGCTCCAAATTTAACGAGTCGTGTATCAATGATGGGAATAACAGCTAGAGTAATAAACTGTGCTGTTCAAATACCATCAAGTAACTGCTGCAGTGACTGTTTTAAACATTTTTTCTTCAGTTCAAAAACCTGAATTATAATTGGCAGAGGCTGGTTTCATATTGTTGCAACTCAGACAGACCATTATAAATTGTTAATAAAGAGTCCACGTGATAGAGCCATGAGGCCTGCCTCTGGCTAATTCCTCACATTACAAAAGTAGAAAAAATTCTATAAGCAAAACATCATTATCATTGTAATACTCTTTGAAGCAGAACAATATCTAGACTTTCTTTCACTCTTTACAAAAGTTAAATTTGCTATCTATGCACTATATCTAAAAACTAGAGATAAGCGTATCTTTTGAAATTCAAATTTGCGCGAATTGCATAATTAAAAAGCCTCTCATTGCAAAAATTAGTGGAAGACTGTTAATTACCATTGTAGGAAAATTAATTTGAGCTCTTTAATGCAAACACAGCCTTTTTAATTTCCAAATGACTTCCACCTATCTGGCTAGGGGAAAATGGATTGCAACAAGTGATGGGCGAGCCCTTGGATTTTCGAGTCCGGCAGTTTCAGCCAATCATTTTAAAAAAGTTCGGTTCGGGTATCAGAACGGTACCCGAACTAGACCCCATTCAAATGAATGGAGGGCCTGAACATCCGTTGTTTGCCACGCTGTCATCTGTGTGACAGCGTGGTAACCATGGGCTTTGATTGGCGGTAACATGGGCTTTGATTGGCGGTAACATTGTGACGCAGGGTCTCTTCTATTTTTGATAAGCAGTGCAGGCAAAACCGAAAGCTGGGGTCTTTCATGGGCAGAATACTACTCTTACAGCACAGAGTGAGGGTAAAACAGTGTGGCAATACTTTATTGAACCACCAAACAGACAATAACATATAGAACAGTCCCAGCAAATACACAAAATGGTGCAAATTACAGAGTCTCACCCTTCCACTGACTGGCTGGGATTAGAGCAGCTGTGAATTCAGGGCTTCCAGGACCAACTACCCCAACCAGTGGCATCCTGCTTTGGGCGGGCACCCACAGGGAGTAGGTAGCGGAAAGCTTAAGAAGCTGACAGTCCATGGAGGTATATGGCCAGGTGACCTCATTGTTCCAACCTGGATTCTTCATACTGTCTCTGAGTGTTCAGAGATGGTCATTGGGGCAGATCTGTGTTCTTCCAGCAGGGGCCGTGGTCCCCTAAGCTGACATCCTGTAGACTCACATGGAGGCAGAGGCCCCTTTATATAGTCCACAACTGTCCTTGAAGCCATCATCCACGGGTCAAGAGAAAAAGGTGGTGATATTAACTCCCATTGGTTGAGCATTCACAGTTCATCCCCCAATGTTGACTTGCAAACATTGAAGGATAAACTATAAATGCCCAAACAATACAAGTAAACAAACTGCATGGCCTGGTATAATGCGTAATCAACATATTAGCAAACATCATTGTTCAGTGACCGTGCGTCCCTGTCTTGCAAAGACATTAAATTGTAGGAGCTGATATAAGAGGTAAATAACAGCCATTCATCAATTAACAAATATCAACTCAACCTACAAGAAGAGTCAACATTCAGACTCATGACAAAAGTCCATGTGTCTCGACCGACCGAAGAAACACATAAATTCAATAGTCAACAATTCAGACAATAGTCTATCATTCTGGTCCTACAGAATTTACGCCTGGCATAATTAAGATTAACTGCTGTGTCTCTGAGCTTGTGTGGGTGTATAACAATCGGGTTCATGCGACCACTGGATACACACCCTACACATAACTGTTTGGGCGAGGTTGTCGAGAAATTACCAAATTAGGACTAGAGTTAGAGGATAAATATCTGAGAAGTCACCCAACTACATGGGTTCGGTAACATCGTCATCAACTTCAAATGATGAGACGCTTGGTGGAATAGAAACTTAAGGAGACAGAATACCACATCCAAAGTCAGACACAGGAAAAACACCTTCAGACAGGAGAGCTGATGTTAATACGAGCCAAGCAACCCAAGAATAAGTTAGATTACTGGTGGGAGGAAGTGCCCTATCGAATTGTGAGGAGAGTTCACCCAAATAGCCCGGTTCATGAAGTTCGACAGGAAGGTGAAGAGAGTGCCCCGGCGCGAGTGCTGCAAAGGAATATGCTTCCCCCATGCCTTTCAGAGGTGGAAAAAGGAGAAAAGGTCCTCCCCCTGAAGACCCGACTAGAAACAATAACTGAACTAGCAGTCGATCATGATGAAGGGTGGATCAATGTACCAACGGAACTACCGGGGCCGACGCCCACTGAACCGACTGTAACCTCAGATCTCTCAGAAGAACCTCTATTGGGAGAATAGCGCAGGACAGAACGAGCCAATGCAGGCATTCTTCCTAGGCAGTACACACAAGATGAGTTAATCTGGATGCAAATCCAACAGAAAACTCAGGCATGTGTGTGGCTTTTGACAGAAGTTGGACTACCCTTAAAGAAGCAACACACACTTGTAAACATCTGTCTTGTCTCCTTATAAGGGAGGAATGTAACGAGACACTGTGAAACCAGAACAGCATGGAGGCGTGGCAGAGAAGAGGAGTTTGATCAGGACTCTGGGTACAGAGTTGTCAGGGAAACGAGCTGAGGAGAAAAACAGCGCGTGTGCAAGTTCTGAGGTGATTCTGGCGCTGAAGAGAGAGATGGGAGGAGCAACAGCAGCGTCCGGAGCTCCTGTCAGGAAAAAAAATGCACGTATCCGCCCAGCCCAGATGTCGACAGTCAAGCCCCGAAGACCCTAGCGACGACAGTCAAGATTCCCAGCCCAGACGTCGACAGTCAAGCCCAGAAGATCCGAGCGACACTAGTCAAGGTTACTCATCCGGGTGATGTCGGTCGACAGAATGGGAACAGGTTGTGGTGGCACAATTCTCAGACGTGTGCCCAGTGACAGGACGTCGCAGAAACTCTGAAGGTGTCAGATCGGAGCTTCATGGTTGGGTCGGCGACCAGGAAGAACGCGTGAGACGGGCCGTTACCTCTGACAGAGACATATGGTACCGGGCACGGTTAGAGGGAAAGACAGTAGTCAGACGGGGACCAGCAGACGCCAGAGTGGCATCGCGGAAGTGGATAGAGAGTGACGGGTGAAACGAGCAGCGAGTTGTGATAGGAACAGAATATTGCCAAAGCTTTAAAAGACTGGCTCTTGCCCAGTATAGTTAATGGCAATCTAGTTCCCCTTCCTTCCAGTAGATCATTTTAAACCACGAGCCCCTGAATTCTAATATATTCTCATATTTTATTCTGTTATGTGATTTCCTGCTTATTTTACTGTCAAACATTGTAAAGAAATTGTAACCATATAATACATGTTTTACAATTAATATTAGTTGTTAAATAAAAGAAATATACTTTTGTTCTGCCTGTGTCTCCACTGTTGCATACTGTTTACCTGCATTATATATACACACACATGGCCAGTACATACTAGTATATACTACATACACAGACAATATATACACACACAGACAGTATATACTACATACACACATACACTATAGTATATACAGTTGAAACCAGAAGTTTACATACACTATATAAAAATACACATATGTATGTTTTTATCAATATCTGACATGAAATCAAAATAAACCTTTCCCGTTTTAGGTCAATTAGGATTACCATAATTTTTAATATTTGCCAAATGCCAGAATAATGAGAGAAAGAGAATGTTTTAAGGCATTTTTATTGCTTACTGCACAGTCATAAGTTTACATACACTAAGTTTGCAATGCCTTTAAACAGTTTTGGACTGCCCATATGATGATGTCATTGTTTGGATTGGAAGCTTCTGATAGTTTTTTTGGCAACATCTGAGTTAATTAGAGACACACCTGTGAATGTATTTTAACGCATACCTGAAACACACTGCTTCTTTGTGTAGCATCATTGGAAAGTCTAAAGAAATAAGCCAAGATATCAGAAACAGAATTGTGGACTTGAACAAGTCTGGCTCATCCTTGGGTACAATTTCAAGATACCTGAAAGTGTCTCATTCATCTGTACAAACAATTATATGCAAGTACAAACAAGATGGGAATGTCCAGCCATCATACCGCTCAGGAAGGAGGCAGGTTCTGTGTCCCAGAGATGAACATGCTTTGATCCGACATGTGCATATCAACCTAAGGACAAACGCAAAAGACCCTGTGAGGATGAAGGCGGAAGCTGGTAAGACTGTGTCAGTAACCACAGTGAACGAGTACTGTATCAACATGGGCTGAAAGGCCACTCTGCCAGGAAGAAGCCTTTTCTCCAAAAGTTACATAAAAAAGCCAGATTAATGTTTGTAAATGCACACAGGAACAAAGACCTTAATTTTTGGAGACATGTCCTGTGGTCTGATGAAACTAATATTGAACTTTTTGGGCATAATGACCATCGTTACGTTTTGGAGGAAAAAGGGAGAAGCTTGGAAGCCTAAGAACACCGTCCCAACTGTGAAACACGAGGGTGGCAGCATCATGTTTTGGGGTTGTTATGCTGCAGGAGGGACTGGTGCACTTCACAAAATAGATAGCATCATGAGAGAAGAAGATTATGTGGCAATACTGAAGCAACATCTCAAGACATCAGCCAGGAAGTTAAAGAGTGGGCGGAAACGAGTCTTCCAAATGCACAATGATCCGAAGCATACTGCCAAAATGGTAACAAAGTGTCTTAAGGATAACAAAGTCAATGTTTTGGAGGGCCATCACAAATCACTGATCTCAATCCTATTGAAAATTTATGGGCAAAGCTGAAAAGGCAAGTGTGAGCAAGGCGACCTACAAACCCGATCAGTTACACCAGTTTTGTCAGGAAGAATGGGCCCAAATTCCGACCACCTATTCTAAGAAGCTTGTGAAAGGATATCCCAAAGGTTTGACCCAAGTCATTCAGTTTAACCACATAACGCTCAATGATGGACACTGTCATGAGCGGGTGTAAGTTAACGCTCCTTGCCGTGCAGTGTCCTTCAAGGCTTTAAACTGTCACCAGCATGCCGTTTTTTCAAACATACTTGATCAAGCAAGTCATCAATGTAAACTTCAACTCCACATTAAAGTATATGATGTAGCAGTCACTAATTATCCTGTATGTCCCATCTGATGTCCGTGCACACAGTATACTGTACATATTATATCACATAGAGTACAATATATATAGGAGAATATACAGTATATAGAGACAAGCAATTTGTAGGACACTGGTCCAGTGGTCAGAAGAATATTCAGTGGCTGCTGAATAGGAGCCCTGCGAGCCTCCTACATGACGGCGTCCTCATTCTCTTCCTTTGAATTGTAGCCTGGCACAATGTCATGTATGGGTCACTCCACAAAGATGACATCATGCAAGGACTATAATCAAAAGAAGAGTCGGAGGTGCCGGCAGTTAGGAGGAGGCTTGCAGGGCTCTGGTCTGGTGGCCAATCAATTTGCTTATCTGTATTGGTATATGATATATTATGACTACACACATCAGATATTGTATACAGAATATTATGTGAGAGTTATATAGTACACTATGACTACAGACATCAGATATTACACCAGTCACATATTATCTTGTATATAACACTGGATGTCTGTATCACAGTATATCACATCCATTGAGGATATACTATATGATATACTGTGATACACACATCAGATATTCTACCAGCCACATATTATCCTGTATATGATATGGGATGTCTGTGTACATAGTATATATTGTATACCACAGTCACATATTATCCTGTATGTACCATCTGATGTCTGTGCACACAGTATATTACATCCAGTATACAGGATAATATGTGATGGTATATGATATACTGTGATACACACATCAGATGTTATACCAGCCTCCAATTATCCTGTATATAATATGTGATGTATGTGCACATAGTATATACCACATACAGGATAATATGTGACTGGTGTAATATCTAATGTCTGTACTCATAGTGTAATATGCACTAGTTACATATTAACCTGTATGTACCATCTGATGTCTGTGCACATTGTATATTACATCCAGTATACAGGATAATATGTGATTGTATATGACATACTTTGATAAAGACATCAGATGGTATATACTGGATAATATATGATGGTATATATCAGGGGTGGGCAATTAATTTTCCCGAGGGGCTACAAGAGAGAACGTGACCGTTATGGAGGGACAAACCAATAGGCTGAAATGAATTCTGCGCAACATTAATATAAACTACAATTAATATAAAATAATATCACTTAATATTGAGCAGAATTAAGTATGCTGAATTCCCCCTATATACTGTATGAGCCCACATACAGCCCTCCTATATACTGGATGAGCACACATATAGCCTCACTATATACAGTTTGAGCCCCACATAGCACCCTATGTACAGTATAAGCCCCCTATATAAGGTGTGAGCCCAAACATAGCCCTTATATACATTATGATCCCAGCATGGCCTCTTGTATACAGTATGAGCCCTCATATAGCCCCCTATATGCAGTGTGAACCCCCACATAGCCTCCTATGTACAGTATGAGCCCCCATATAGCCTCACTATATACAGTATGAGCCCCACAAAGCCCTCTTTATACAGTATAAGCCCCCTATATAGTGTGAGCCCCCACATAGCCCTTATACAATGTGAGCCCCCACATAGCCTCCTATGTACAGTATGAACCCACACATTATTATTATAGCATTTATTATTATTATAGCCCTTGTATACAATGAGCCCTCACATAGCCTCCTATATACAGTATGAACCCCCTACATAACCTCCTATACAGTGTGAGCCACAACAGTCTCCTTTTTACAGTATGAGCCCCCACATAGCCTCTCATATACAAAGAGCCCCACATAGCCTCCTATATACACTGCTCAAAAAAATGAAGGGAACACTCAAATAGCACATCCTAGATCTGAATGAATGAAATATTCTCATTGAATATTTTGTTCTGTACAAAGTTGAATTTGCTGACCACAAAATCACACAAAAATCATCAATGGAAATCAAATTTATTAACCAATGGAGGCCTGGATTTGGAGTCACCCCCAAAATTAAAGTAAAAAAACACACTACAGGCTGATACAACTTTGATGTAATGTCCTTAAAACAAGTCAAAATGAGGCTCAGTATTGTGTGTGGCCTACACATGCCTGTATGACCTCCCTACAACGCCTGGGCATGCTCCTGATGAGGTTGCGGATGGTCTCCTGTGGGATCTCCTCCCAGACCTGGACTAAAGCATCTGCCAACTCCTGGACAGTCTGAGGTGCAACGTGACGTTGGTGGATGAACCGAGACATGATGTTCCAGATGTGCTCAATCGGATTCAGGTCTGGGGAACGGGCAGGCCAGTCCATAGCTTCAATGCCTTCATCTTGCAGACACTGCTGACACACTCCAGCCACATGAGGTCTGGCATTGTCCTGCATTAGGAGGAAGCCAGGGCCAACCGCACCAGCATATAGTCTCACAAGGGGTCTGAGGATCTCATCTCGGTACCTAATGGCAGTCAGGCTACCTCTGGCAAGCACATGGAGGGCTGTGCGGCCCTCCAAAGAAATGCCACCCCACACCATTACTGACCCACTGCCAAACCGGCCATGCTGAAGGATGTTGCAGGCAGCAGATCGCTCTCCATGGCGTCTCCAGACTCTGTCACACGTGCTCAGTGTGAACCAGCTTTCATCTGTGAAGAGCACAGGGCGCCAGTGGCGACTTTGCCAATCCTGGTGTTCTGTGGCAAATGCCAAGTGTCCTGCATGGTGTTGGGCTGTGAGCACAACCCCCATCTATGGACGTCGGGCCCTCATACCACCCTCATGGAGTCTGTTTCTAACCGTTTGTGCAGACACATGCACATTTGTGGCCTGCTGGAGGTCATTTTGCAGGGCTCTGGCAGTGCTCCTCCTGTTCCTCCTTGCACAAAGGCGGAGGTAGCGGTCCTGATGCAGGGTTGTTGCCCTCCTACGGCCCCCTCCACATCTCCTGGTGTACTGGCCTGTCTCCTGGTAGCGCCTCCAGCCTCTGGACACTAAGCTGACAGACACAGCAAACCTTCTTGCCACAGCTCCATTGATGTGCCATCCTGGATGAGCTGCACTACCTGAGCAACTTCTGTGGAATGTAGAGTCCGTCTCATGCTACCACGAGTGTGAAAGCACAACCAACATTCAAAAGTGACCAAAACATCAGCCAGAAAGCATTGGTACTGAGATGTGGTCTGTGGTCCCCACCTGCAAAACCACTCCTTTATTGAGTGTGTCTTGATAATTGCCAATAATTTCCATCTACAGTATTGTCTATTCCATTTGCACAACAGCATGTGAAATTGATTGTCAATCAGTATTGCTTCCTAAGTGGACAGTTTGATTTCACAGAAGTTTGATTTACTTGGAGTTATATTCTGTTGTTTAAGTGTTCCCTTTATTTTTTTGAGCAGTGTACAATGTGAGCACTCACATAGCCTCCTATATACAATGTGAGCCCTCACATAGCCTCCTATATACAATGTGAGCCCTCACATAGCCTCCTATATACAGTGTGAGCCTTCACATAGCCTCCTATATACAGTGTGGGGACCTATATAGCCGCCTATATACAGTGAGGATTCACATAGACTCCTATATACAGTATCAGCCCCCACACAGCCTCCTATATACAGTGTGAGGACCCACATAGCCTCCTATATACAGTATTAGCCCTCACAAAGCCTCCTATATATAGTGTGAGGACCCACATAGCCTCCTATATATAGTGTGAGGACTTACATAGTCTCCTATATACAGTGTGAGCCCCCACATAGCCTCCTACATATAGTATGAGCCCCCACAGTCTCCTACATACAGTGTGAGGACCCACATAACCTTCTATATACAGTGTGAGGACCCACATAGCTTCCTATATACAGTGTGAGGACCCACATAGCCTCATATATACAGTGTGAGGACCCACACAGCCTCCTATATACAACGTGAGGACTCACACAGCCTCCTATATACAGCGTGAGGACCCACATAGCCTCCTATATACAGAATGAGGACCCACACAGCCTCCTATATACAGTATGATGCCCCACATAACCTCCTACATACAGTATGAGCCCCCACACAGCCTGCTATATACAGTGTGAGGACCCACATAGCTTCCTATATACAGTGTGAGGACCCACATAGCCTCCTACATACAGTATGAGCCCCCACAGTCTCTTACATACAGTGTGAGGACCCACATAACCTTCTATATACAGTGTGAGGACCCACATAGCCTCCTATATACAGCGTGAGGACCCACACAGCCTCCTATATACAACATGAGGACTCACACAGCCTCCTATATACGTGAGGACTCACACAGCCTCCTATATACAGCGTGAGGACCCACATAGCATCCTATATACAGCGTGAGGACCCACACAGCCTCCTATATACAGTATGATCCCCCACATAGCCTACTCCATACAGTATGAGCCCCCACACAGCCTGCTATATACAGTGTGAGGACCCACATAGCTTCCTATATACAGTGTGAGGACTCACATAGCCTTCTATATACAATGTGAGGACCTACACAGCCTCCTATATACAGTGTGAGGACCCACATAGCCTCCTATATAAAGTGTGAGTTCTCACATAGCCTCCTATATACAGTATGATCCCCCACACAGCCTCCTATATACAGTGTGGGGACCTACATAGTCTCCTATATACAATGAGCCCCAACATAGCCTCCTATATACAGTGTGAGTCCTCCCATAGCCCCCTATAAGCAGGCACACATCCCATACACATATGAAAGAAAAAAAACAACACATACTCACCTCGCTCTCGTTTCCCCGGCGCTCTGCACCAGTTTCGGGTACACTGACTCTCCGCACAGCAGACGTGATGTAGTGATGTCATCACGCTTGCTGTGTCAGTCGCACACGCTGATTGGTGGAAGTAGGAGCGAGCGGTTCCATCCTCCACTAATGTATTCAACGCAGCCTGCATCTTGGGGATGCAGACAGCGGTGATATTGGGAAATCGGAGGGTCAGGTGCGGCCCGTGTGCCACAGTTTTCAGCCTTTCGGCTGTCTCGGTCCATGAGCTGGACTTTGTAGTATAATAATTACCAAACATCAGATATTATACTATACACACCACATTAACCTGTACATAACATCTGATGTCTGTTCACACAGTATACAACATACATGCAGTATATAGGGGAATACATGATTAGTTTATGATGTACTGTGACTACAGACATCTGATGTTATATAGTAATGTGTATTTTTTAAAACATTTGATGTGTGCATCACCGTAGATCATAGGCTAATCTGTATATGGTATATTATGTACACAGATATACACTGTACTGATCACACCTCTCCCTGTCTACAAGACCTCACATATACAGTATAGACCAAAAGTTTGGACACACCTTCTCATTTAAAGATTTTTCTGTATTTTCATGACTATGAAAATTGTACATTCACACTGAAGGCATCAAAACTATGAATTAACACATGTGGAATTATATACTTAACAAAAAAGTGTGAAACAACTGAAAATATGTCTTATATTCTAAGATCTTCAAAGTAGCCACCTTTTGCTTTGATGACTGCTTTGAACACTCTTGGCATTCTCTTGATGAGCTTAAAGAGGTAGTCACCGGAAATAGTCTTCCAACAATCTTGAAGGAGTTCCCAGAGATGCTTAGCACTTGTTGGTCCTTTTGCCTTGACTCTGCGGTCCAGCTCACCCCAGACCATCTCGATTGGGTTCAGGTCTGGTGTGGAGGCCAGGAAATCTGGCGTAGCACCCCATCACTCTCCCTCTTGGTCAAATAGCCCTTACACAGCCTGGAGGTGTGTTTGGGGTCATTGTCCTGTTGAAAAAAAAATGATGGTCCAACTAAACGCAAACCGGATGGAATAGCATGCTGCTGCAAGATCCTGTGGTAGCCATGCTGGTTCAGTATGCCTTCAAGTTTGAATAAATCCCCAACAGTGTCACCAGCAAAGCACCCCCACACCATCACACCTCCTCCTCCATGTTTCACGGTGGGAGCCAGGCATGTAGAGTCCTTCCGTTCACCTTTTCTGCGTCGCACAAAGACTCGGTGGTTGGAACCAAAGATCTCAAATTTGGACTCATCAGACCAAAGCACAGATTTCCACTGGTCTAATGTCCATTCCTTGTGTTCTTAAGCCAAAACAAGTCTCTTCTGCTTGTTGCCTGTCCTTAGTAGTGGTTTCCTAGCAGCTATTTTACCATGAAGGCCTGCTGCACAAAGTCTCCTCTTAACAGTTGTTGTAGAGATGTGTCTGCTGCTAGAACTCTGTGTGGCATTGACCTGGTCTCTAATCTGAGCTGCTGTTAACCTGCGATTTCTGAGGCTGGTGACTCGGATAAACTTATCCTCAGAAGCAAAGGTGACTCTTCGTCTCCTTTCCTGGGGCGATCCTCATGTGAGCCAGTTTCTTTGTAGCGCTTGATGGTTTTTGCAACTGCACTTGGGGACACTTTCAAAGTTTTCCCAATTTTTCGGACTTCATTTCTTAAAGTAATGATGGCCACTCGTTTTTCTTTACTTAGAATTTGTATTATGGAAAGAAAAAAGCAGCTAACAGTCTATTCAGTAGGACTATCAGCTGTGTATCCACCTGACTTCTGCACAACACAACTGATGGTCCCAACCCCATTTATAAGGCAAGAAATCACACTTATTAAACCTGACAGGGCACACCTGTGAAGTGAAAACCATTTCTGGTGACTACCTCTTGAAGCTCATCAAGAGAATGCCAAGAGTGTGCAAAGCAGTCATCAAAGCAAAAGGTGGCTACTTTGAAGAACCTAGAATATAAGACATATTTTTTGTTGTTTTACACTTTTTTGTTAAGTATATAATTCCACATGTGTTAATTCATAGTTTTGATGCCTTCAGTGTGAATGTACAATTTTCATAGTCATGAAAATACAGAAAAATCTTTAAATGAGAAGATGTGTCCAAACTCTTGGCCTGTACTGTACATATAGAGCCATATAGTATAATCTGTGATGTGCTGTAGGTTCAGGTGTGATCAGTCATGTATTGTTATCTCTGTGGCCTCCGCTGGGGCTCAGTGTGCTTTATTGCACCAGACTGAACTTTCCGTACTGACAGGAGACCCTAATCTGCATCAAAGCTCAGAGTCCTGCAATAACTCACATGGCGCCCCAGCAGCGGCCGCAGACAGGATAATATAGAATCCTGGATGTCCTGCCATCATTGTAGACTTTATCTGATGGTGAAAGGTGTTACACTGTGTCAGGCATAGTGTGCTAGGCCTGTTTCTTTGATCAGCCCTCCACCCCCCTGGTGAGCTGAGCAGCTGGCAATTTAGTCACAATCAGCTCCCACAATCCCTCTCACCTGATGCTATAGTCCTTCCTATAAATCTATACATCTCATAAGGGGTGAACGTGGTGTGGCGTGCATGCACGTGTCCTCTTCAGCAAAGTGTCCTGTTCGACAAGTGTCTGACAGTCATTTCAATGGCAGTCATTCAGGGCAGGAGTCAGGTAACTCACACTTTGTACTCTTGTCTAACTATGTACTTTATTCCTGCCTCCACCGCCCTATCCCCCCTCCATCACGACTCATCCATATCTGCCCCTTTCTCCTTCCCTCTTCCATGTACAGCTCCCATGCTCTTTTGAACTTCATGACAAATCTCACTCTGTCTCATCCAAAGGTATTGCACAAGAAACCATGTCATGAATCCAAAAACTATCTGCTCTTTCTCTTTTTACTGCTACTACTCATTTTAGGGGATATCTCTCCTAACCCCGGACCACCCTCTGCCATCCTGAACCCTTCGCCCACCTCATATCGAAACCCTGCTAACCTTATTAACATCAGCTGTACTCCTTCGTCTCCCTCCTTCAATTGCGCACTGTGGAATCCTCGTTCTGTATGCAACAAGCTTCCTTTCCTGCACAATTACTTTCTGACCAACTCTCTCAATCTGCTGGCCCTCATTGAAACCTGGATCCAGGATTCTGACACTGTCTCCCCTGCCACTATTTCTCATGGTGGCTTGCATTTTTCCCATTCCCCGAGACCTGCAGACAGACTTGGTGGTGGGGTCGGCATTCTCCTGTCCCCACATTGCACCTTCCAGGTCATCCCCCCAAGTACCATCACTCTCATTCCCTTCTTTTGAGGTCCACACCATCAGGCTCTTCCATCCCCTCTCCCTCAGAGTAGCAGTCATTTACCGTCCCCCAGGCTCACCCATCCAGTTCCTTGACCATTTTTCTGCCTGGCTGCCGCACTTCATGTCCTCAGATTTACCGACCCTTATCCTGGGAGACTTCAACATCCCCATAAACAGCACCACCGCCTCATCTGCATCCCAGCTTCTAAATTTAACCACTTCTCTTGGCCTCTCACAGCTTTCAACCTCTGAGACACACAAAGATGGAAACACCCTTGATCTGGTCTTTGTCCGGCTTAGTTCAATCCCCACCTAAATAACTCCCCTCTTCCCCTCTCTGATCATAACATTCTCTCCTTCACACTCACAAATCCTCACCTGCCCCAGCACACTACTACCTATCACACATTCAGAAATCTACAAGCCATTAACCCTCATACACTTACAGACTCCCTTCACTCATCACTGTCCCCAATCTCTTCTTTTTCCTGTCCTGATCTGGCTGTAAACCACTACAATGACACTCTCAGAAGCACGCTGGACCAAGTAGTGCCCCTCACCCTTAGAACCTCTAAACACAGAGTAAAACAGCCCTGGCTCACACCGCAAACCCGATTTCTCCAGCGTTGTTCTAGAAGTGCCGAATGGAGGAAAACTCGGACACCAGAAAACTTTATCCACTACAAATTTATTTTAAAAACATATAACTCTGCCCTTCACCTCGCCAAACAGACCTACTTCACCACTTTGATATCCTCACTATCCAACAACCCCAAAAAACTCTTCGATTCCTTTCACGCCCTCCTCAGTCCTAAAGCACAGGCCCCCATCACGGGCATTTGTGCCGAGGACTTGGCCTCCTACTTCACAGAGAAAATAGACACCATCCGTCAGGAAATCAGCTCCCAGCCACCAAGTGCCGTGACTCCCATCCCCCCCCCCCCCCACATCCCTTCTGGATCACTCTCCACATTTGACCCAGTCACAGAAGACGAAGTCTCCAGGCTCCTCTCTTCTTCTCATCCCACTACATGCACCACTGACCCCATCCCCTCTCATCTATTACAGTCTCTTTCTTCAGTCGTCACTACTCACCTAACTAAAATCTTCAACCTCTCCCTCTCTTCTGGTATTTTCCCCTCCTCGTTCAAACACTCCATCATTATTCCATTATTAAAAAAGCCCTCTCTTAACACTTCCTGCACAAACAACTACAGACCAGTCTCCAATCTTCCCTTCATCTCTAAACTCTTGGAGCGTCTGGTCTACTCCCGCCTTACCAGTTACCTCCACTCACTCTCTTCTAGACCCATCACAGTCCTGCTTCCGCCCCCTACATTCTACAGAAACTGCATTCATCAAAGTAACCAATGACCTTCTGACAGCAAAACGTAATGGCGATCACTCTCTGCTCATTCTTCTTGACCTTTCTGCAGCCTTCGACACCGTTGACCACCACCTCCTACTCTCTATGCTCCACTCAATCGGCATAAAAGACACTGCTCTCTCCTGGTTCTCCTCCTACCTATCTGACCGCTCTTTCAGTGTATCGTTCGCTGGCTCCACTTCTTCCCCTCTTCCTCTCACTGTTGGGGTTCCTCAGGGTTCAGTCCTTGGCCCTCTTCTCTTCTCTCTCTACACAGCCCCAATTGGACAGACCATCAGCAAATTTGGCTTTCAGTACCATCTTTATGCTAATGACACACAACTATACACCTCATCCCCTGACCTTACCCCCGCTGTACTACAGAACACCAGTGACTGTCTGGTTGCAGTTTCTAACATCATGTCCTCTCTCTAACTGAAACTCAACCTTTCCAAAACTGAACTTCTTCTACTCCCGCAGTCTACTCACCTCTCTAAATCTGACATCTCTCTCTCCGTGTGTGGCACCACAATTATGCCGAGCCAGCAGGCGCGTTGTCTGGGCATTGTGTTTGACACCAATCTCTCCTTCACCTTCCACATACAATCTCTTGCCCGCTCTTGTCGCTTGCAACTGAAGAACATCTCTAGAATCCGCCCCTTTCTCACCTTGGAAACAACAAAAACCCTCACCGTTGCCCTGATCCACTCCCGCCTTGACTACTGTAACTCTCTATTAATTGGCCTCCCCCTCACTCGACTTTCCCCCCTCCAGTCCATCCTTAATGCTGCAGCCAGGGTCATCTATTTGGCTAACCGTTAGGCTATGTGCCCACGATGCAGAAATGCTGCATATTTTTGCTGCATCTCCCTGGCAGGAAAAACGCATGCATTTTTTACATGCGTTTTTCCCGCCAGGTAGAAGCGTTTGTCAAGCGTCTTTGCATGCATTTCTGCATGCGGGTTATCAAGCGCTTTTCCAAGTGATTTTAGCACCCCTTTCTCACCTTGGAAACAACAAAAACCCTCACCGTTGCCCTGATCCACTCCCGCCTTGACTACTGTAACTCTCTATTAATTGGCCTCCCCCTCACTCGACTTTCCCCCCTCCAGTCCATCCTTAATGCTGCAGCCAGGGTCATCTATTTGGCTAACCGTTAGGCTATGTGCCCACGATGCAGAAATGCTGCATATTTTTGCTGCATCTCCCTGGCAGGAAAAACACATGCATTTTTTACATGCGTTTTTCCCGCCAGGTAGAAGCGTTTGTCAAGCGTCTTTGCATGCATTTCTGCATGCGGGTTATCAAGTTCTTTTCCAAGTGATTTTAGCATCACTTGGAAAAGTGCTTGAAAACTTGTTCACACTATATAAATCCATGCAACCGGCATGGATTTATAGTAGTGTGACCAAGTTAGTTAAAAAAAAAGAATAAGAATGGTAAAAAATAAAGTTTATACTCACCTTCCGTTGTCCCCCGGTGTTATCTCCGCTGCGTCCGGTGTGTTGGGCGGCTCACGCTGTTGTGAAGGACCTGCGGTGACGTCATTGAGCCATGTGATGGGTCACATGACTCAGTGACATCATGGCAGGTCCTTCACAACAGCTCGAGCATTGCAAGAGACCGGACGAAGCGTACAAAACATCGGGAGGACATCGGAAGGTGAGTATAATCTTTATTTTTTATTTAAAATTCTTTTTTTTTACAGTTTCTATGGTACCCAGGTCTGGATGAGAGTCTCCTCTCCTCCAGACTTGGGTACCATCCGCACATAGAAACGCATAATATCCGTGTGTACAAATGTACTGACACGGATATTATGCGTTTCAATGCAAGTCAATGGCGACGATTACGCTGCGTGTCCGCAAAATTAATGGACATGCTGCGGATTTTTGAGCGCAGCACAAACGGTGCGGAAAAATCTGCAGCATGGGCATTGACATTGAGGCTTGTCATTGGGGACCATGGGGGGGCAGATTACCAAGCGTTTCCCAAGCGTTTATGCTGCGGAAATTCCGCAGCCTAAACGCTTGGAAAACGCATAGTGGGCACACAGCCTTACTCAGACTCCTCCGCTCTGTGCCAGTCATTGCACTGACTGCCCATGAATTATAGGATCCAATTTAAATTGCTTGTTCTCACCCACAAAGCCCTTTACAGTGTGGCACCCCCCTACATCTCTTCCCTCATTTCTGTATATCAGCCTACCCGTTCTCTACGCTCCGCAAGCGACTTTCGACTAACATCCGCACTATTAGGCGCTCCCTAAAAACACACCTGTTTTAAGCAGCCTATCACCTTCCCTAATCAAAGTCCTTTTATATTCTTATAGCCCATCCCTTATTTCTCCAAACATAAGTCTCGACTGAACCAAAAGCACTACAGATACTGGCTGGTGATGAGCTCATCATGCAGCCTTTATCTATCCCTCATCTCCTCAAGATGGCTGGACCATCCTTGTAAATAAGCCATTGTCCGCTGTGTCACCCCCACCTCATTGTAGATTGTAAGCTCTTACGAGCAGGGTTGTCATTATTTTTGCTGTAACTATTGTATTATCTTTAGCTATGTTACTTATGGCTGTTGTATATGAACCTGTGAATTGTTAAACGCTGCGGAATATGTCGGCTCTATATAAATAAATATTATTATTATTATTATGAATGTACAGTATGAGAAGGTGAGCAGCGTCCAGCTGCCGCTCACTGCAGACCTCCTGACCTCACACTCACTGAGGTCTCCGATCCACAGGCTCCTCTCTAGCAGTCTCAGGCTATGTGCGTATGATGCAAATTTGAAGCACAAATTTCCTGAGCGTTTTTGCCTCTAATCTGCCTGAAAAAAACGCATGCGGATTTTACATGCGTTTTTGATGCGTTTTTTGCATGCGTTTTTTGAAACGTTTTTGTACATCAATGAATGCTTTTTGGAGCTAAATAAAGTTATTTGGTGGGACATTGCTTAAACCCATGGATTACCATAGAACTGGGGTGAGTATATTGGTTCATTTAAATGATTAAAGAATGTGTCTGCTGTAATTCAAATAAAGTGTTTACTCTGTGTCTGTGTGTTTATTTAACTCTTTACTTTACTTTAATTAAGTTTGGTCATGAACAGGTCTGATTGACACCTTGTCATCACCAAACAAAAGAGCTGGGTATCAGCTAGTCCCATTCGCCCAATCTTCATTAGCATTTCTATTCATGCAAATTATGTGGCTGCTGTGAGCTGTTATTTTTAGCCTGGGAAGGTGCCATTAGGCAAACATTTTCCTGTCCATAATTAACATCTCACAGCTGGTTCATTAGCCCCTCCGTCATCCCGATCAGCACTCAGCAGCGCTTTGGACGCAGAATATTTTTGTTGCGTCCAAAACGCTGTGTTCTAATACCGTACTTTTGTTGTCGGTACATGTGAATCCACCGCATATAATGACACTTCAAATCGGTCAAATCTGCAGCGGAGAAAAGCGTGTCTGCTACAGAAATTGACATGCTGTAGGTTTGATACTGCGTGTTTATACAGCGTCAAACCCGCAGCGTCCAGATGTGGATGGGATCTATAGAAATCCCATGTCCACTATGCGAGCATCAGAGGCTGCGGATCACCCGCGGACACTGACATGTCGCCGCACAGCTCATGGTCACATGACCGAGCAGCTGCTACTGACATCACCGCAGGTCCTGTAAGTACTGTATACTACTGGGAGCGAGCCCACTCCCAGTAGTATACCGCCGAGAGGAGAAGATCGCCGCCAGACAGGTGAGTATAGAGGTTTATTTTTTGATTTTTACACTGCGTGGTACCCAGCTTGGATGGGAAGACTACTGCTCCTACCATCCACGCCACTTTTGCTGTTATCAGCGGGAGTGGCAGTTGGGATGAGAGGAGTTTAGTCCTCCTCTCCACGCCGGGTATCACATGCACCGCGTTTCTGCCGCGACTTTGCGCCTATTGATTTTAATTGAAACGTAGCAAATCCACAAATACCTGTGGGTTTGCTGCGTTTCAATGGACCTTAATGGCCGCGAATTCGCTGCGGGATTGGGCTAGAAATAGTCCTGCTGCGTTTTTTTAAGCAATGAGAATCAGGAGTGGAAATTTACGCATCATGTGCACAGCACATCCAGATTCGCATTGCTATGCATGGCAGACCTGTTAACAAGCGTTTTTGCAGCGTTTCCATGGCGGGAGAACCGCCGCGAAAACACATCAAAACCGCTTCGTATGAACTCAGACTGAAGCAGCTCCTGGAGCGCTGTGTGTGTGACGTCACCTCAGCAGACGCAGCCACACAGCGTGGAGGGGGCGTCTGCTGACATCAACAGCTGCTTGGGAACCGGCCTAGTGGGCATTTGCCTTCCTACAGCTCGGCGAGCCTGCCCCGCAAGGACAGTGTATAGTCTATATCACATACACACAGATAATATATACACACATGGACAGTATATATTACATACACACAGATAATATATACACACATGGACAGTGTATCGTCTATATCACATACACAAAGATAATATATACACACATGGACAGTATATATTACATACACACAGATAATATATACACACATGGACAGTGTATCGTCTATATCACATACACACAGATAATATATACACACATGGACAGTATATAATACATACACACAGATAATATATACACACATGGACAGTGTATATCCCATACACACAGATAATATATACACACATAGACAGTATATATTACATACACACAGATAATATATACACACATGGACAGTATATATTACATACACACAGATAATATATACACACATGGACAGTATATATTACATACATACAGATAAAATATACACACATGGGCAGTATATATTACATACACACAGATAATATATACACACATGGACAGTATATATTACATGCACACAGATAACATATACACACTTGGACAGTGTATCGTCTATATCACATACACAGAGATAATATATACACACATGGACAGTATATATTACATACACACAGATAATATATACACACATGGACAGTATATATTACATACATACAGATAATATATACACACATGGGCAGTATATATTACATACACACAGATAATATATACACACATGGACAGTATATATTACATGCACACAGATAACATATACACACATGGACTGTATATATTACATACACACAGATAATATATACACACATGGGCAGTATATATTACATACACACAGATAATATATACACACATGGACAGTATATATTACATACACACAGATAATATATACACACATGGACAGTGTATCGTCTATATCACATACACACAGATAATATATACACACATGGACAGTATATATTACATACACACAGATAATATATACACACATGGACAGTGTATCGTCTATATCACATACACACAGATAATATATACACACATGGACAGTATACATTACATACACACATAATATATACACACATGGACAGTATATCATCTATATCACATACACACAGATAATATACACACATGGACAGTATATATTACATACACAGAGATAATATATACACACATGGACAGTGTATCGTCTATATCACATACGCACAGATAATATATACACACATGGACAGTATATATTACATAAACACAGATAATATATACACACATGGACAGTATATATTACATACACATAGATAATATATACACACATGGGCAGTATATATTACATACACACAGATAATATATACACACATGGACAGTATATATTACATACACACAGATAATATATACACACATGGACAGTGTATCGTCTATATCACATACACACAGATACTATATACACACATGGACAGTATATATTACATACACACATAATATATACACACATGGACAGTATATCATCTATATCACATACACACAGATAATATATACACACATGGACAGTATATATTACATACACATAGATAATATATACACACATGGACAGTATAAATTACATACACAGATAATATATACACACACATGGACAGTGTATCGTCTATATCACATACACACAGATAATATATACACACATGGACAGTATATATTACATACACACAGATAATATATACACACATGGACAATATATATTACATACACACAGATAATATATACACACATGGGCAGTATATATTACATACACACAGATAATATATACACACATGGACAGTATATATTACATACACACAGATAATATATACACACATGGACAGTGTATCGTCTATATCACATACACACAGATAATATATACACACATGGACAGTATACATTACATACACACATAATATATACACACATGGACAGTATATCATCTATATCACATACACACAGATAATATATACACACATGGACAGTATATATTACATACACACAGATAATATGTACACACATAGACAGTATATATTACATGCACAGAGATAATATATACACACATTGACAGTGTATCGTCTATATCACATACACACAGATAATATATATACACATGGATAGTATATATTCCATACACACAGATAATATATACACACATGGAAAGTGTATCATCTATATCACATACACACAGATAATATATACACACATGGACAGTGTATTGTCTATATCACATACACAGAGATAATATATACACTCAGATAATTTATACACACACATGGACAGTATATATTACATACACACAGATAATATATACACACATGGACAGTGTATCGTCTATATCACATACACACAGATAATATATACACACATGGACAGAGTATCGACTATATCACATACACACAGATAATATATACACACATGGACAGTATATATTACATAAACACAGATAATATATACACACATGGACAGTATATATTACATACACATAGATAATATATACACACATGGGCAGTATATATTACATACACACAGATAATATATACACACATGGACAGTATATATTACATACACACAGATAATATATACACACATGGACAGTGTATCGTCTATATCACATACACACAGATAATATATACACACATGGACAGTATATATTACATACACACAGATAATATATACACACATGGACAATATATATTACATACACACAGATAATATATACACACATGGGCAGTATATATTACATACACACAGATAATATATGCACACATGGACAGTATATATTACATACACACAGATAATATATACACACATGGACAGTATATATTACATGCACACAGATAACATATACACACATGGACTGTATATATTACATACACACAGATAATATATACACACATGGGCAGTATATATTACATACACACAGATAATATATACACACATGGACAGTATATATTACATACACACAGATAATATATACACACATGGACAGTGTATCGTCTATATCACATACACACAGATAATATATACACACATGGACAGTATATATTACATACACACAGATAATATATACACACATGGACAGTGTATCGTCTATATCACATACACACAGATAATATATACACACATGGACAGTATACATTACATACACACATAATATATACACACATGGACAGTATATCATCTATATCACATACACACAGATAATATACACACATGGACAGTATATATTACATACACAGAGATAATATATACACACATGGACAGTGTATCGTCTATATCACATACGCACAGATAATATATACACACATGGACAGTATATATTACATAAACACAGATAATATATACACACATGGACAGTATATATTACATACACATAGATAATATATACACACATGGGCAGTATATATTACATACACACAGATAATATATACACACATGGACAGTATATATTACATACACACAGATAATATATACACACATGGACAGTGTATCGTCTATATCACATACACACAGATACTATATACACACATGGACAGTATATATTACATACACACATAATATATACACACATGGACAGTATATCATCTATATCACATACACACAGATAATATATACACACATGGACAGTATATATTACATACACATAGATAATATATACACACATGGACAGTATAAATTACATACACAGATAATATATACACACACATGGACAGTGTATCGTCTATATCACATACACACAGATAATATATACACACATGGACAGTATATATTACATACACACAGATAATATATACACACATGGACAATATATATTACATACACACAGATAATATATACACACATGGGCAGTATATATTACATACACACAGATAATATATACACACATGGACAGTATATATTACATACACACAGATAATATATACACACATGGACAGTGTATCGTCTATATCACATACACACAGATAATATATACACACATGGACAGTATACATTACATACACACATAATATATACACACATGGACAGTATATCATCTATATCACATACACACAGATAATATATACACACATGGACAGTATATATTACATACACACAGATAATATGTACACACATAGACAGTATATATTACATGCACAGAGATAATATATACACACATTGACAGTGTATCGTCTATATCACATACACACAGATAATATATATACACATGGATAGTATATATTCCATACACACAGATAATATATACACACATGGAAAGTGTATCATCTATATCACATACACACAGATAATATATACACACATGGACAGTGTATTGTCTATATCACATACACAGAGATAATATATACACTCAGATAATTTATACACACACATGGACAGTATATATTACATACACACAGATAATATATACACACATGGACAGTGTATCGTCTATATCACATACACACAGATAATATATACACACATGGACAGAGTATCGACTATATCACATACACACAGATAATATATACACACATGGACAGTATATATTACATAAACACAGATAATATATACACACATGGACAGTATATATTACATACACATAGATAATATATACACACATGGGCAGTATATATTACATACACACAGATAATATATACACACATGGACAGTATATATTACATACACACAGATAATATATACACACATGGACAGTGTATCGTCTATATCACATACACACAGATAATATATACACACATGGACAGTATATATTACATACACACAGATAATATATACACACATGGACAATATATATTACATACACACAGATAATATATACACACATGGGCAGTATATATTACATACACACAGATAATATATGCACACATGGACAGTATATATTACATACACACAGATAATATATACACACATGGACAGTGTATCGTCTATATCACATACACACAGATAATATACAGTACAGACCAAAAGTTTGGACACACCTTCTCATTTAAAGATTTTTCTGTATTTTCATGACTATGAAAATTGTACATTCACACTGAAGGCATCAAAACTATGAATTAACACATGTGGAATTATATACTTAACAAAAAAGTGTGAAACAACTGAAAATATGTCTTATATTCTAGGCTCTTCAAAGTAGCCACCTTTTGCTTTGATGACTGCTTTGCACACTCTTGGCATTCTCTTGATGAGCTTCAAGAGGTAGTCAACGAAAATGGTCTTCCAACAATCTTGAAGGAGTTCCCAGAGATGCTTAGCACTTGTTGGCCCTTTTGCTTTCACTCTGCGGTCCAGCTCACCCCAAACCATCTCGATTTTGTTCAGGTCTGGTGACTGTGGAGGCCAGGTCATCTGATGGAGCACCCCATCACTCTCCTTCTTGGTCAAATAGCCCTTACACAGCCTGGAGGTGTGTTTGGGGTCATTGTCCTGTTGAAAAATAAATGATGGTCCAACTAAATGCAAACCGGATGGAATAGCATTCCGCTGCAAGATGCTGTGGTAGCCATGCTGGCTCAGTATGCCTTCAATTTTGAATAAATCCCCAACAGTATCACCAGCAAAGTACCCCCACACCATCACACTTCCTCCTCCATGCTTCACGGTGGGAACCAGGCATGTAGAGTCCATCTGTTCACCTTTTCTGCGTCGCACAAAGACACGGTGGTTGGAACCAAAGATCTCAAATTTGGACTCATCAGACCAAAGCACAGATTTCCACTGGTCAAATGTCCATTCCTTGTGTTCTTTAGCCCAAACAAGTCTCTTCTGCTTGTTGCCTGTCCTTAGCAATGGTTTCTTAGCAGCTATTTTACCATGAAGGCCTGCTGCACAAAGTCTCTTAACAGTTGTTGTAGAGATGTGTCTGCTGCTAGAACTCTGTGTGGCATTGACCTGGTCTCTAATCTGAGCTGCTGTTAACCTGTGATTTTTAGGCTAGTGACTCAGATAAACTTATCCTCAGAAGCAGAGGTGACTCTTGGTCTTCCTTTCCTGGGGCGGTCCTCACGTGAGCCAGTTTCTTTGTAACGCTTGATGGTGATTGCAACTACACTTGGGGACACTTTCAAAGTTTTCCCAATTTTTCGCACTGACTGACCTTCATTTCTTAAAGAAATGATGGCCACTCATTTTTCTTTACTTAGCGGCTTTTTTCTTGCCATAATACAAATTATAACAAATTATACAGTCTATTCAGTAGGACTATCAGCTGTGTATCCACCAGACTTCTGCACAACACAACTGATGGTCCCAACCCCATTTATAAGGCAAGAAATCCCACTTATTAAACCTGACAGGGCACACCTGTGAAGTGAAAACCATTTCCGGTGACTACCTCTTGAAGCTCATCAAGAGAATGCCAAGAGTGTGCAAAGCAGTCATCAAAGCAAAAGGTGACTACTTTGAAGAACCTAGAATATAAGATATATGTTCAGTTGTTTCACTTTTTTGTTAAGTATATAATTCCACATGTGTTAATTCATAGTTTTGATGACTTCAGTGTGAATGTACAATTTTCATAGTCATGAAAATACAGAAAAATCTTTAAATGAGAAGGTGTGTCCAAATTTTTGGTCTGTACTGTATACACACATGGACAGTATATATTACATACACACAGATAATATATACACACATGGACAATATATATTACATACACACAGATAATATATACACACATGGGCAGTATATATTACATACACACAGATAATATATGCACACATGGACAGTATATATTACATACACACAGATGATATATACACACATGGACAGTGTATCGTCTATATCACATACACACAGATAATATATACACACATGGACAGTATATATTACATACACACAGATAATATATACACACATGGACAATATATATTACATACACACAGATAATATATACACACATGGCCAGTATATATTACATACACACAGATAATATATACACACATGGCCAGTATATATTACATACATACAGATAATATATACACACATGAACAGTGTATCGTCTATATCACATACACACAGATAATATATACACACATGGACAGTATATATTACATACACACAGATAATATATACACACATACAGTATATATTACATGCACACAGATAATATATACACACATGGACAGTGTATCGTCTATATCACATACACACAGATAATATATACACATATGGACAGTATATATTCCATACACACAGATAATATATACACACATGGACAGTGTATCATCTATATCACATACACACAGATAATACAGTTATATGAAAAAGTTTGGGCACCCCTATTAATCTTAAGCTTAATGTTTTATAAAAATTGGTGTTTTTGCAACAGCTATTTCAGTTTGATATATGTAATAACTGTTGGACACAGTAATGTTTCTGCCTTGAAATGAGGTTTATTGTACTAACAGAAAATGTGCAATCTGCATTCAAACAAAATTTGACAGGTGCATAAGTATGGGCACCCTTATCATTTTCTTGTTTTAAATACTCCTACCTACTTTTTACTCACTTACTAAAGCACTTTTTTTTGTTTTGTAACTTCATTGAGCTTTGAACTTCATAGCCAGGTGTATGCAATCATGAGAAAAGCTACTTAAAGTGGCCACTTGCAAGTTGATCTCCTGTTTGAATCTCCTCTGATGAGTGGCATCATGGGCTCCTCAAAACAACTGTCAAATGATCTGAAAACAAAAATTATTCAACATAGTTGTTCAGGGGAAGGATACAAAAAGCTGTCTCAGAGATTTAACCTGTCAGTTTCCACTGTGAGGAACATAGTAAGGAAATGGAAGAACACAGGGACAGTTCTTGTTAAGGCCAGAAGTGGCAGGCCAAGAAAAACTTCTGAAAGGCAGAGAAGAAGAATGGTGAGATCAGTCAAGGACAATCCTCAGACCACCTCCAGAGAGCTGCAGCATCAACTTGCTGCAGATGGTGTCACTGTGCATCGGTCAACTATACAACGCACTTTGCACAAGGAGAAGCTGTATGGGAGACTGATGCGAAAGAAGCCGTTTCTGCAAGCACGCCACAAACAGAGTCGGCTGAGGTATGCAAAAGCACATTTGGAGAAACCAATTTCTTTTTGGAAGAAGGTCCTGTGGACTGATGAAACCAAAATTGAGTAGTTTGGTCATACAAAAAGGCATTATGCATGGCAGCAAAAAATCACAGCATTCCAAGAAAAACACTTGCTACCCACAGTAAAATTTGGTGGAGGTTCCATCATGCTTTGGGGCTGTGTTACCAATTCCGGCACCGGGAATCTTGTTAAAGTTGAGGGACGCATGGATTCCACTCAGTATCAGCCGATTCTTGACAATAATGTTCAAGAATCAGTGACAAAGTTTAAGTTACGCAGGGGATGGATCTTTCAGCAAGACAATGATCCAAAACGCAGCTCCAAATCGACTCAGGCATTCATGCAGAGGAACAATTACAATGTTCTGGAATGGCCATCCCAGTCCCCAGACCTGAATATCATTGAACATCTGTGGGATCATTTGAAGAGGGCTGTCCATGCTCGGCGACCATCAAACTCAACTGAACTGGAATTGTTTTGTAAAGAGGAATGGTCAAAAATACCTTCATCCAGGATCCAGGAACTCATTAAAAGCTACAGGAAGCGACTAGAGGCTGTTATTTTTGCAAAAGGAGGATCTACTAAATATTAATGTCACTTTTCTGGTGAGGTGCCCATACTTATGCACCTGTCAAATTTTGTTTGAATGCAGATTGCACATTTTCTGTTAGTACAATAAACCTCATTTCAAGGCAGAAACATTACTGTGTCCAACAGTTATTACATATATCAAACTGAAATAGCTGTTGCAAAAACACCAATTTTTATAAAACATTAAGCTTAAGATTAATAGGGGTGCCCAAACTTTTTCATATAACTGTATATACCCACATGGACAGTGTATCGTCTATATCACATATACACAGATAATATATACACACATGGACAGTATATATTCCATACACACAAATATATACACACATGGACAGTATCTATTGCATTTACACAGATAATATATACACACATGGACAGTATATATTACATGCACACAGATAATATATACACACATGGACAGTATATATTACATACACACAGATAATATATACACACATGGACAGTGTATTGTCTATATCACATACACACAGATAATATATACACACAGATAATTTATACACACACATGGACAGTATATATTACATACACACAGATAATATATACACACATGGACAGTGTATCGTCTATATCACATACACACAGATAATATATACACACATGGACAGTGTATCATCTATATCACATACACACAGATAATATATACACACATGGACAGTATATAGTCTGTACCACATACACACAGATAATATATACGCACATGGACAGTATATATTACATACACACAGATAATATATACACACATGGACAGTATATATTACATACACACAGATAATATATACACACATGGGCAGTATATATTACATACACACAGATAATATATACACACATGGACAGTCTATATATTACACACAAACAGATAATATATACACACATGGACAGTATACGTTACATACACACAGATAATTTATACACACACATGGACAGTGTATCGTCTATATCACATACACACAGATAATATATATACACATGGACACTATATATTACATACACACAGATAATATATACACACATGGACAGTGTATATCCCATACACACAGATAATATATACACACATAGACAGTATATATTACATACACACAGATAATATATACACACATGGACAGTATATATTACATACACACAGATAATATATACACACATGGACAGTACATATTACATACACACAGATAATATATACACACTTCGACAGTGTATCGTCTATATCACATACACATAGATAATATATACACACATGGACAGTATATATTACATACACACAGATAATATATACACACATGGACAGTATATATTACATACACACAGATAATATATACACACATGGGCAGTATATATTACATACACACAGATAATATATACACACATGGACAGTATATACTACATGCACACAGATAATATACACACATGGACAGTATATATCACATACACACAGATAATATATACACACATGGACAGTATATATTACATACACAGAGATAATATATACACACATGGACAGTGTATCGTCTATATCACATAAGCACAGATAATATATACACACATGGACAGTCTATATTACATACACATAGATAATATATACACACATGGGCAGTATATATTACATACACATAGATAATATATACACACATGGACAGTATATATTACATACACACAGATAATATATACACACATGGACAGTGTATCGTCTATATCACATACACACAGATAATATATACACACATGGACAGTGTATCGTCTATATCACATACACACAAATAATATATACACACATAGACAGTATATATTACATACACACATATAATATATACACACATGGACAATATATATTACATACACACAAATATATACACACATGGGCAGTATATATTACATACACACAGATAATATATACACACATGGACAGTATATATCACATATACACAGATAATATATACACACATGGACAGTATATATTACACACATAATACATACACACATGGACAGTATATCATCTATATCACATACACACAGATAATATATACGCACATGGACAGTATATATTACATACACACAGATAATATATACACACATAGACAGTATATATTACATGCACACAGATAATATATACACACATGGACAGTGTATCGTCTATATCACATACACACAGATAATATATATACACATGGACAGTATTTATTCCATACACAGATAATATATACATACATGGAAAGTGTATCATCTATATCACATACACACAGATAATATATACACACATGGACAGTATATACTACATACACAGAGATAATATATACACACATGGGCAGTATATATTACATACACACAGATAATATATACACACATGGGCAGTATATATTACATACACACAGATAATATATACACACATGGACAGTATATATTACATGCACACAGATAACATATACACACATGGACTGCATATATTACATACACACAGATAATATACACACATGGACAGTATATATCACATACACACAGATAATATATACACACATGGACAGTATATATTACATACACAGAGATAATATATACACACATGGACAGTGTATCGTCTATATCACATAAGCACAGATAATATATACACACATGGACAGTATATATCACATACACACAGATAATATATACACACATGGACAGTATATATTACATACACAGAGATAATATATACACACATGGACAGTGTATCGTCTATATCACATAAGCACAGATAATATATACACACATGGACTGCATATATTACATACACACAGATAATATATACACACATGGACAGTATATATTATATACACACAGATAATATATACACACATGGACAATATATATTACATACACAGAGATAATATATAGACACATGGACAGTGTATCGTCTATATCACATAAGCACAGATAATATATAGACACATGGACAGTATATATTACATACACACAGATAATATATACACACATGGGCAGTATATATTACATACACACAGATAATATATACACACATGGACAGTATATATTACAAGCACACAGATAACATATACACACATGGACTGTATATATTACATACACACAGATAATATACACACATGGACAGTATATATCACATACACACAGAAAATATATACACACATGGACAGTATATATTACATACACAGAGATAATATATACACACATGGACAGTGTATCGTCTATATCACATAAGCACAGATGATATATACACACATGGACAGTCTATATTACATACACATAGATAATATATACACACATGGGCAGTATATATTACAAACACATAGATAATATATACACACATGGACAGTGTATCGTCTATATTACATACACACAGATAATATATACACACATGGACAGTGTATCGTCTATATCACATACACACAGATAATATATACACACATGGACAGTATATATTACATACACACATATAATATATACACACATGGACAATATATATTACATACACACAGATAATATATACACACATGGGCAGTATATATTACATACACACAGATAATGTATACACACATGGACAGTATATATTACATACACACAGATAATATATACACACATGGACAGTGTATCGTCTATATCACATACACACATGGACAGTGTATCGTCTATATCACATACACACAGATAATATATACACACAGATAATTTATACACACACATGGACAGTATATATTACATACACACAGATAATATATACACACATTGACAGTGTATCGTCTATATGACATACACACAGATAATATATACACACATGGACAGTGTATCGTCTATACCACATACACACAGATAATATATACACACATGGACAGTGTATAGTCTGTACCACATACACACAGATAAAATATACACACATGGACAGTGTATATTCCATACACACAGATAACATATACACACATGGACAGTATATATTACTTACACACAGATAATATATACACACATGGGCAGTATATATTACATACACACAGATAATATATACACACATGGACAGTCTATATATTACATACACACAGATAATATATACACACATGGACAGTATACATTACATACACACAGATAATTTATACACACACATGGACAGTGTATCGTCTATATCACATACACACAGATAATATATATACACATGGACAGTATATATTACATACACACAGATAATATATACACACATGGAGAGTGTATATCCCAAACACACAGATAATATATACACACATAGACAGTATATATTACATACACACAGATAATATATACACACATGGACAGTATATATTACATACACACAGATAATATATACACACGTGGACAGTGTATCGTCTATATCACATATACAAAGATAATATATACACACATGGACACTATATATTCCATACACACAAATATATACACACATGGACAGTATATATTGCATACACACAGATAATATATACACACATGGACAGTATATATTACATACACACAGATAATATATACACACTTGGACAGTGTATCGTCTATATCACATACACACAGATAATATATACACACATGGACAGTATATATTACATACACACAGATAATATATACACACATGGACAGTATATATTACATACACACAGATAATATATACACACATGGGCAGTATATATTACATACACACAGATATAATATACACACATGGACAGTATATATTACATGCACACAGATAACATATACACACATGGACTGTATATATTACATACACACAGATAATATACAGACATGGACAGTATATATCACATACACACAGATAATATATACACACATGGACAGTATATATTACATACACACAGATAATATATACACACATGGACAATATATATTACATACACACAGATAATATATACACACATGGGCAGTATATATTACATACACACAGATAATATATGCACACATGGACAGTATACATTACATACACACAGATGATATATACACACATGGACAGTGTATCGTCTATATCACATACACACAGATAATATATACACACATGGACAGTATATATTACATACACACAGATAATATATACACACATGGACAATATATATTACATACACACAGATAATATATACACACATGGCCAGTATATATTACATACACACAGATAATATATACACACATGGCCAGTATATATTACATACACACAGATAATATATACACACATGAACAGTGTATCGTCTATATCACATACACACAGATAATATATACACACATGGACAGAATATATTACATACACACATAATATATACACACATAGACAGTATATCGTCTATATCACATACACACAGATAATATATACACACATGGACAGTATATATTACATACACACAGATAATATATACACACATACAGTATATATTACATGCACACAGATAATATATACACACATGGACAGTGTATCGTCTATATCACATACACACAGATAATATATACACATATGGACAGTATATATTCCATACACACAGATAATATATACACACATGGACAGTGTATCATCTATATCACATACACACAGATAATACAGTTATATGAAAAAGTTTGGGCACCCCTATTAATCTTAAGCTTAATGTTTTATAAAAATTGGTGTTTTTGCAACAGCTATTTCAGTTTGATATATGTAATAACTGTTGGACACAGTAATGTTTCTGCCTTGAAATGAGGTTTATTGTACTAACAGAAAATGTGCAATCTGCATTCAAACAAAATTTGACAGGTGCATAAGTATGGGCACCCTTATCATTTTCTTGTTTTAAATACTCCTACCTACTTTTTACTCACTTACTAAAGCACTTTTTTTTGTTTTGTAACTTCATTGAGCTTTGAACTTCATAGCCAGGTGTATGCAATCATGAGAAAAGCTACTTAAAGTGGCCACTTGCAAGTTGATCTCCTGTTTGAATCTCCTCTGATGAGTGGCATCATGGGCTCCTCAAAACAACTGTCAAATGATCTGAAAACAAAAATTATTCAACATAGTTGTTCAGGGGAAGGATACAAAAAGCTGTCTCAGAGATTTAACCTGTCAGTTTCCACTGTGAGGAACATAGTAAGGAAATGGAAGAACACAGGGACAGTTCTTGTTAAGGCCAGAAGTGGCAGGCCAAGAAAAACTTCTGAAAGGCAGAGAAGAAGAATGGTGAGATCAGTCAAGGACAATCCTCAGACCACCTCCAGAGAGCTGCAGCATCAACTTGCTGCAGATGGTGTCACTGTGCATCGGTCAACTATACAACGCACTTTGCACAAGGAGAAGCTGTATGGGAGACTGATGCGAAAGAAGCCGTTTCTGCAAGCACGCCACAAACAGAGTCGGCTGAGGTATGCAAAAGCACATTTGGAGAAACCAATTTCTTTTTGGAAGAAGGTCCTGTGGACTGATGAAACCAAAATTGAGTAGTTTGGTCATACAAAAAGGCATTATGCATGGCAGCAAAAAATCACAGCATTCCAAGAAAAACACTTGCTACCCACAGTAAAATTTGGTGGAGGTTCCATCATGCTTTGGGGCTGTGTTACCAATTCCGGCACCGGGAATCTTGTTAAAGTTGAGGGACGCATGGATTCCACTCAGTATCAGCCGATTCTTGACAATAATGTTCAAGAATCAGTGACAAAGTTTAAGTTACGCAGGGGATGGATCTTTCAGCAAGACAATGATCCAAAACGCAGCTCCAAATCGACTCAGGCATTCATGCAGAGGAACAATTACAATGTTCTGGAATGGCCATCCCAGTCCCCAGACCTGAATATCATTGAACATCTGTGGGATCATTTGAAGAGGGCTGTCCATGCTCGGCGACCATCAAACTCAACTGAACTGGAATTGTTTTGTAAAGAGGAATGGTCAAAAATACCTTCATCCAGGATCCAGGAACTCATTAAAAGCTACAGGAAGCGACTAGAGGCTGTTATTTTTGCAAAAGGAGGATCTACTAAATATTAATGTCACTTTTCGGGTGAGGTGCCCATACTTATGCACCTGTCAAATTTTGTTTGAATGCAGATTGCACATTTTCTGTTAGTACAATAAACCTCATTTCAAGGCAGAAACATTACTGTGTCCAACAGTTATTACATATATCAAACTGAAATAGCTGTTGCAAAAACACCAATTTTTATAAAACATTAAGCTTAAGATTAATAGGGGTGCCCAAACTTTTTCATATAACTGTATATACCCACATGGACAGTGTATCGTCTATATCACATATACACAGATAATATATACACACATGGACAGTATATATTCCATACACACAAATATATACACACATGGACAGTATCTATTGCATTTACACAGATAATATATACACACATGGACAGTATATATTACATGCACACAGATAATATATACACACATGGACAGTATATATTACATACACACAGATAATATATACACACATGGACAGTGTATTGTCTATATCACATACACACAGATAATATATACACACAGATAATTTATACACACACATGGACAGTATATATTACATACACACAGATAATATATACACACATGGACAGTGTATCGTCTATATCACATACACACAGATAATATAAACACACATGGACAGTGTATCGTCTATATCACATACACACAGATAATATATACACACATGGACAGTATATAGTCTGTACCACATACACACAGATAATATATACGCACATGGACAGTATATATTACATACACACAGATAATATATACACACATGGACAGTATATATTACATACACACAGATAATATATACACACATGGGCAGTATATATTACATACACACAGATAATATATACACACATGGACAGTCTATATATTACATACAAACAGATAATATATACACACATGGACAGTATACGTTACATACACACAGATAATTTATACACACACATGGACAGTGTATCGTCTATATCACATACACACAGATAATATATATACACATGGACACTATATATTACATACACACAGATAATATATACACACATGGACAGTGTATATCCCATACACACAGATAATATATACACACATAGACAGTATATATTACATACACACAGATAATATATACACACATGGACAGTATATATTACATACACACAGATAATATATACACACATGGACAGTACATATTACATACACACAGATAATATATACACACTTCGACAGTGTATCGTCTATATCACATACACATAGATAATATATACACACATGGACAGTATATATTACATACACACAGATAATATATACACACATGGACAGTATATATTACATACACACAGATAATATATACACACATGGGCAGTATATATTACATACACACAGATAATATATACACACATGGACAGTATATACTACATGCACACAGATAATATACACACATGGACAGTATATATCACATACACACAGATAATATATACACACATGGACAGTATATATTACATACACAGAGATAATATATACACACATGGACAGTGTATCGTCTATATCACATAAGCACAGATAATATATACACACATGGACAGTATATACTACATGCACACAGATAATATACACACATGGACAGTATATATCACATACACACAGATAATATACACACATGGACAGTATATATCACATACACACAGATAATATATACACACATGGACAGTATATATTACATACACAGAGATAATATATACACACATGGACAGTGTATCGTCTATATCACATAAGCACAGATAATATATACACACATGGACAGTATATACTACATGCACACAGATAATATACACACATGGACAGTATATATCACATACACACAGATAATATATACACACATGGACAGTATATATTACATACACACAGATAATATATACACACATGGACAGTATATATCACATATACACAGATAATATATACACACATGGACAGTATATATTACACACATAATACATACACACATGGACAGTATATCATCTATATCACATACACACAGATAATATATACGCACATGGACAGTATATATTACATACACACAGATAATATATACACACATAGACAGTATATATTACATGCACACAGATAATATATACACACATGGACAGTGTATCGTCTATATCACATACGCACAGATAATATATATACACATGGACAGTATTTATTCCATACACACAGATAATATATACATACATGGAAAGTGTATCATCTATATCACATACACACAGATAATATATACACACATGGACAGTATATATTACATACACAGAGATAATATATACACACATGGGCAGTATATATTACATACACACAGATAATATATACACACATGGGCAGTATATATTACATACACACAGATAATATATACACACATGGACAGTATATATTACATGCACACAGATAACATATACACACATGGACTGCATATATTACATACACACAGATAATATACACACATGGACAGTATATATCACATACACACAGATAATATATACACACATGGACAGTATATATTACATACACAGAGATAATATATACACACATGGACAGTGTATCGTCTATATCACATAAGCACAGATAATATATACACACATGGACAGTATATATCACATACACACAGATAATATATACACACATGGACAGTATATATTACATACACAGAGATAATATATACACACATGGACAGTGTATCGTCTATATCACATAAGCACAGATAATATATACACACATGGACTGCATATATTACATACATACAGATAATATATACACACATGGACAGTATGTATTATATACACACAGATAATATATACACACATGGACAATATATATTACATACACAGAGATAATATATAGACACATGGACAGTGTATCGTCTATATCACATAAGCACAGATAATATATAGACACATGGACAGTATATATTACATACACACAGATAATATATACACACATGGGCAGTATATATTACATACACACAGATAATATATACACACATGGACAGTATATATTACAAGCACACAGATAACATATACACACATGGACTGTATATATTACATACACACAGATAATATACACACATGGACAGTATATATCACATACACACAGATAATATATACACACATGGACAGTATATATTACATACACAGAGATAATATATACACACATGGACAGTGTATCGTCTATATCACATAAGCACAGATGATATATACACACATGGACAGTCTATATTACATACACATAGATAATATATACACACATGGGCAGTATATATTACAAACACATAGATAATATATACACACATGGACAGTGTATCGTCTATATTACATACACACAGATAATATATACACACATGGACAGTGTATCGTCTATATCACATACACACAGATAATATATACACACATGGACAGTATATATTACATACACACATATAATATATACACACATGGACAATATATATTACATACACACAGATAATAAATACACACATGGGCAGTATATATTACATACACACAGATAATATAAACACACATGGACAGTATATATTACATACACACAGATAATATATACACACATGGACAGTGTATCGTCTATATCACATACACACATGGACAGTGTATCGTCTATATCACATACACACAGATAATATATACACACAGATAATTTATACACACACATGGACAGTATATATTACATACACACAGATAATATATACACACATTGACAGTGTATCGTCTATATGACATACACACAGATAATATATACACACAAGGACAGTGTATCGTCTATACCACATACACACAGATAATATATACACACATGGACAGTGTATAGTCTGTACCACATACACACAGATAAAATATACACACATGGACAGTGTATATTCCATACACACAGATAACATATACACACATGGACAGTATATATTACTTACACACAGATAATATATACACACATGGGCAGTATATATTACATACACACAGATAATATATACACACATGGACAGTCTATATATTACATACACACAGATAATATATACACACATGGACAGTATACATTACATACACACAGATAATTTATACACACACATGGACAGTGTATCGTCTATATCACATACACACAGATAATATATATACACATGGACAGTATATATTACATACACACAGATAATATATACACACATGGAGAGTGTATATCCCAAACACACAGATAATATATACACACATAGACAGTATATATTACATACACACAGATAATATATACACACATGGACAGTATATATTACATACACACAGATAATATATACACACGTGGACAGTGTATCGTCTATATCACATATACAAAGATAATATATACACACATGGACACTATATATTCCATACACACAAATATATACACACATGGACAGTATATATTGCATACACACAGATAATATATACACACATGGACAGTATATATTACATACACACAGATAATATATACACACTTGGACAGTGTATCGTCTATATCACATACACACAGATAATATATACACACATGGACAGTATATATTACATACACACAGATAATATATACACACATGGACAGTATATATTACATACACACAGATAATATATACACACATGGGCAGTATATATTACATACACACAGATATAATATACACACATGGACAGTATATATTACATGCACACAGATAACATATACACACATGGACTGTATATATTACATACACACAGATAATATACAGACATGGACAGTATATATCACATACACACAGATAATATATACACACATGGACAGTATATATTACATACACAGAGATAATATATACACACATGGACAGTGTATCGTCTATATCACATAAGCACAGATAATATATACACACATGGACAGTATATATTACATACACATAGATAATATATACACACATGGGCAGTATATATTACATACACATAGATAATATATACACATATGGACAGTATGTATTACATACACAGAGATAATATATATACACATGGACAGTGTATCGTCTATATCACATACACACAGATAATATATACACACATGGACAGTGTATCGTCTATATCACATACACATAGATAATATATACACACAGACAGTATATATTACATACACACATATAATATATACACACATGGACAATATATATTACATACACACAGATAATATATACACACATGGGCAGTATATATTACATACACACAGATAATATATACACACATGGACAGTATATATCACATATACACAGATAATATATACACACATGGACAGTATATATTACATACACACATAATACATACACACATGGACAGTATATCATCTATATCACATACACACAGATAATATATACGCACATGGACAGTATATATTACATACACACAGATAATATATACACACATAGACAGTATATATTACATGCACACAGATAATATATACACACATGGACAGTGTATCGTCTATATCACATACACACAGATAATATATATACACATGGACAGTATTTATTCCATACACACAGATAATATATACATACATGGAAAGTGTATCATCTATATCACATACACACAGATAATATATACACACATGGACAGTATATATTACATACACAGAGATAATATATACACACATGGGCAGTATATATTACATACACACAGATAATATATACACACATGGGCAGTATATATTACATACACACAGATAATATATACACACATGGACAGTATATATTACATGCACACAGATAACATATACACACATGGACTGCATATATTACATACACACAGATAATATACACACATGGACAGTATATATCACATACACACAGATAATATATACACACATGGACAGTATATATTACATACACAGAGATAATATATACACACATGGACAGTGTATCGTCTATATCACATAAGCACAGATAATATATACACACATGGACAGTATATATCACATACACACAGATAATATATACACACATGGACAGTATATATTACATACACAGAGATAATATATACACACATGGACAGTGTATCGTCTATATCACATAAGCACAGATAATATATACACACATGGACTGCATATATTACATACACACAGATAATATATACACACATGGACAGTATATATTATATACACACAGATAATATATACACACATGGACAATATATATTACATACACAGAGATAATATATAGACACATGGACAGTGTATCGTCTATATCACATAAGCACAGATAATATATAGACACATGGACAGTATATATTACATACACACAGATAATATATACACACATGGGCAGTATATATTACATACACACAGATAATATATACACACATGGACAGTATATATTACAAGCACACAGATAACATATACACACATGGACTGTATATATTACATACACACAGATAATATACACACATGGACAGTATATATCACATACACACAGATAATATATACACACATGGACAGTATATAATACATACACAGAGATAATATATACACACATGGACAGTGTATCGTCTATATCACATAAGCACAGATAATATATACACATATGGACAGTCTATATTACATACACATAGATAATATATACACACATGGGCAGTATATATTACAAACAGATAGATAATATATACACACATGGACAGTGTATCGTCTATATTACATACACACAGATAATATATACACACATGGACAGTGTATCGTCTATATCACATACACACAGATAATATATACACACATGGACAGTGTATCATCTATATCACATACACACAGATAATATATACACACATAGACAGTATATATTACATACACACATATAATATATACACACATGGACAATATATATTACATACACACAGATAATATATACACACATGGGCAGTATATATTACATACACACAGATAATATATACACACATGGACAGTATATATTACATACACACAGATAATATATATACACATGGACAGTGTATCGTCTATATCACATACACACATGGACAGTGTATCGTCTATATCACATACACACAGATAATATATACACTCAGATAATTTATACACACACATGGACAGTATATATTACATACACACAGATAATATATACACACATTGACAGTGTATCGTCTATATGACATACACACAGATAATATATACACACATGGACAGTGTATCGTCTATACCACATACACACAGATAATATATACACACATGGACAGTGTATATTCCATACACACAGATAATATATACACACATGGACAGTATATATTACTTACACACAGATAATATATACACACATGGGCAGTATATATTACATACACACAGATAATATATACACACATGGACAGTCTATATATTACATACACACAGATAATATATACACACATGGACAGTATACATTACATACACACAGATAATTTATACACACACATGGACAGTGTATCGTCTATATCACATACACACAGATAATATATATACACATGGACAGTATATATTACATACACACAGATAATATATACACACATGGAGAGTGTATATCCCAAACAAACAGATAATATATACACACATAGACAGTATATATTACATACACACAGATAATATATACACACATGGACAGTATATATTACATACACACAGATAATATATACACACGTGGACAGTGTATCGTCTATATCACATATACAAAGATAATATATACACACATGGACAGTATATATTACATACACACAGATAATATATACACACATGGACAGTATATATTCCATACACACAAATATATACACACATGGACAGTATATATTGCATACACACAGATAATATATACACACATGGACAGAATATATTACATACACACAGATAATATATACACACTTGGACAGTGTATCGTCTATATCACATACACACAGATAATATATACACACATGGACAGTATATATTACATACACACAGATAATATATACACACATGGACAGTATATATTACATACACACAGATAATATATACACACATGGGCAGTATATATTACATACACACAGATAATATATACACACATGGACAGTATATATTACATGCACACAGATAACATATACACACATGGACTGTATATATTACATACACACAGATAATATACAGACATGGACAGTATATATCACATACACACAGATAATATATACACACATGGACAGTATATATTACATACACAGAGATAATATATACACACATGGACAGTGTATCGTCTATATCACATAAGCACAGATAATATATACACACATGGACAGTATATATTACATACACATAGATAATATATACACACATGGGCAGTATATATTACATACACATAGATAATATATACACACATGGACAGTATATATTACATACACAGAGATAATATATATACACATGGACAGTGTATCGTCTATATCACATACACACAGATAATATATACACACATGGACAGTGTATCGTTTATATCACATACACACAGATAATATATACACACAGACAGTATATATTACATACACACATATAATATATACACACATGGACAATATATATTACATACACACAGATAATATATACACACATGGGCAGTATATATTACATACACACAGATAATATATACACACATGGACAGTATATATTACATACACACAGATAATATATACACACATGGACAGTGTATCGTATATATATCATACACACAGATAATATATACACACATGGACAGTATATATTACATACACACATAATATATACACACATGGACAGTATATCATCTATATCACATACACACAGATAATATATACGCACATGGACAGTATATATTACATACACACAGATAATATATACAAACATAGACAGTATATATTACATACACACAGATAATATATACACACATGGACAGTGTATCGTCTATATCACATACACAGAGATAATATATATACACATGGACAGTATATATTCCATACACACAGATAATATATACACACATGGAAAGTGTATCATCTATATCACATACACACAGATAATATATACACACATGGACAGTATATATTACATACACACAGATAATATATACACACATGGGCAGTATATATTACATACACACAGATAATATATACACACATGGACAGTATATATTACATGCACACAGATAACATATGCACACATGGACTGCATATATTACATACACACAGATAATATACACACATGGACAGTATATATCACATACACACAGATAATATATACACACATGGACAGTATATATTACATACACAGAAATAATATATACACACATGGACAGTGTATCCTCTATATCACATAAGCACAGATAATATATACACACATGGACAGTATATATTACATACACATAGGTAATATATACACACATGGGCAGTATATATTACATACACATAGATAATATATACACACATGGACAGTATACATTACATACACACAGATAATATATACACACATGGGCAGTATATATTACATACACACAGATAATATATACACACATGGACAGTATAAATTGCATACACACATAATATATACACACATGGACAGTATATCATCTATATCACATACACACAGATAATATATATACACATGGACAGTATATTTTCCATACACACAGAAAATATATACACACATGGAAAGTGTATCATCTATATCACATACACACAGATAATATATACTCACATGGACAGTGTATCGTCTATATCACATACACACAGATAATATATACACACATGGACAGTGTATATTACATACACACAGATAATATATACACACATGGACAGTGTATCGTCTATATCACATATACACAGATAATATATACACACATGGACAGTATATATTCCATACACACAAACATATACACACATGGACAGTATATATTGCATACACACAGATAATATATATACACAAGGACAGTATATATTACATACACACAGATAATATATACACACATGGACAGTATATATAACATACACACAGATAATATATACACACATGGACAGTGTATCGTCTATATCACATACACACAGATAATATATACACACATGGACAGTGTATCGTCTATATCACATACACACAGATAATATATACACACATGGACAGTATATATTACATACACACAGATAATATATACACACATCGACAGTGTATAGTCTGTACCACATACACACAGATAATATATACACACATGGACAGTATATATTCCATACACACAGATAATATATACACACATGGACAGTATATATTACATACACACAGATAATATATACACACATGGGCAGTATATATTACATACACACAGATAATATATACACACATGGACAGTATATATAACATACACACAGATAATATATACACACATGGACAGTATACATTACATACACACAGATAATATATACACACACATGGACAGTGTATCGTCTATATCACATACACACAGATAATATATATACACATGGACAGTATATATTACATACACACAGATAATATATACACACATGGACAGTGTATATCCCATACACACAGATAATATATGCACACATAGACAGTATATATTACATACACACAGATAATATATACACACATGGACAGTATATATTACATGCACACAGAAAATATATACACACATGGACAGTATATATTACATACACACAGATAATATATACACACATGGACAGTATATATCACATACACACAGATAATATATACACACATGGACAGTATATATTACATACACACAGATGATATATACACACATGGACAGTGTATCGTCTATATCACATACACACAGATAATATATACACAAATGGACAGTATATATTACATACACACAGATAATATATGCACACATGGACTATATATTACATACACACAGAAAATATATACACACATGGGCAGTATATATTACATACACACAGATAATATATACACACATGGACAGTATATATTACATACACACATAATAAATACACACATGGACAGTATATCGTCTATATCACATACACACAGAAAATATATACACACATGGACAGTATATATTACATACACACAGATAATATATACACACATAGACAGTATATATTACATGCACACAGATAATATATACACACATGGACAGTGTATCGTCTAAATCACATACACACAGATAATACATACACACATGGACAGTATATATTCCACACACACAGATAATATATACACACATGGACAGTATCATCTATATCACATATACACAGATAATATATACACACATGGACAGTATATATTACATGCACACAGATAATATATACACACATGGACAGTATATATTACATACACACAGATAATATATACACACATGGACAGTGTATCGTCTAAATCACATACACACAGATAATACATACACACATGGACAGTATATATTCCACACACACAGATAATATATACACACATGGACAGTATCATCTATATCACATATACACAGATAATATATACACACATGGACAGTATATATTACATGCACACAGATAATATATACACACATGGACAGTGTATTGTCTATATCACATACACACAGATAATATATACACACAGATAATTTATACACACACATGGACAGTATTTATTACATACACACAGATAATATATACACACATGGACAGTGTATCGTCTATATCACATACACACAGATAATATATACACACATGGACAGTATATATTACATACACACAGATAATATATACACACATGGACTGTGTATAGTCTGTACCACATACACACAGATAATATATACACACATGGACAGTATATATTCCATACACACAGATAATATATACACACATGGACAGTATATATTACATACACACAGATAATATATACACACATGGACAGTATATATTACATGCACACAGATAATATATACACACATGGACAATATATATTACATACACACAGATAATATATACACACATGGACAGTATATATCACATACACACAGATAATATATACACACATGGACAGTATATATTACATACACACAGATAATATATACACACATGGACAGTATATATTACATACACACAGATAATATATACACACATGGACAGTGTATCGTCTATATCACATACACACAGATAATATATACACACATGGACAGTATATATTACATACACACAGATAATATATACACACATGGACAGTATATATTACATACACACAAATAATATATACACACATGGACAGTATATATTACATACACACAGATAATATATACACACATGGACAGTGTATCGTCTATATCACATACACACAGATAATACATACACACATGGACAGTATATATTACATACACACAGATAATAAATGCACACATGGACAGTGTATCGTCTATATCACATACACACAGATAATATATACACACATGGACAGTATATATTACATACACACAGATAATATATACACACATGGTCAGTATATATTACATACACACAGATAATATATACACACATGGGCAGTATATATTACATACACACAGATAATATATGTCAGGCAAAAGGTATTTTTTCCCTAATTTTAAAAATGAGAGATGTTTTAAAAAAGAAAACCCCCACCCCCTATCCGTTTGTAAGAGAAGACATAGAACTGCAGTGCTGGCCCCCACCCTAAGAATTTTTATTATCGTCGTAAAGCCTCAGTGCAGATCAGCTTCTAGTTCAAAATAGTTATTCCCTCCAAAATTCTATTGTTTAGCTGGACAAACAGTTAATGTAGAATTTAAAAACGCACATGACGGTCACTAACCCAGGGACCAGAGTTTTGGAATGTTCACATTTTCCTGGTTACAATGATATATTTTTCATAACTGGGATACCCCCAGAAATCGAGGAATTGGTTTCTTAGCTTCTGAGCATCATAGAGAGGTCCTGTTTAATATCCATCTGCATGAAAATTAGTGACGGCCAACATGATGTCTCCATCTTGGATGTGGGACCCCCACCCCACACCAAAATATGAAATCTGAAGGTTTCTATGTTCTATGCAGCTGGGTGGTTCCACAAAACCGAGCCCCCGTGTGAGGTAGACAAAATGGGCGGATCCTAATAATTTGGCCCTGTTACTAAAAAGCAAATCGGCCATTTTCAGGTCATTCTTCTCAGGGACGCCAGACGCACGCATACCACGCTGCGCGGAAGAATCACGTCTAATTTCCGGGGAGCCGTCCCCCCCACAGAATCTGAGACCATCACCTCGTGGCGCAGGTTTTGCCATTACTTATCCCTTTTATTTTAAATAACTGTTTATGCATACATGTAAATTGTCTCCTCTATAATATCTTGTATATATTTTGTAAACACTGCCCCCCTTTTGGGAGTAAATCATTAATTATTTACCAGTTTCGTCCTTCTTGTCCTATGTCGAGCAAACACGTTCCTAACCCGCTAATTCACGTTACCTACCAGGTACCAGATCCACCTGTTAAGCGATCGGTGGTGGCAGTATACCAGTATTTATGTGATATTGTGGTTTGAGGGTGGCTGGTCGGAGGTATATAAACGTTCCTGGAAGGAACTGGTGGTATATATACGTCCTGTCACATCACGTGCCGCAATAGTCGACATAAACTAGAGCAGCTGCACCCGTGCTTATCCTCGGTCAATACCGTGTTTGACCAGCAGGATAAGGGGGCGCCAGAGAGCTGCAAGGTCTGACCCAAAAGTGGGTGTCGTTTTCCTGACAATATATACACACATGGACAGTATATATTACATACACACAGATAATATATACACACATGGGCAGTATATATTACATACACACAGATAATATATACACACATGGACAGTATATATTACATACACACAGAAAATATATACACACATGGACAGTATATATTACATACACACAGATAATATATACACACATGGACAGTGTATCGTCTATATCACATACACACAGATAATATATACACACATGGACAGTATGTAATACATACACACATAATATATACACACATTGACAGTATATCGTCTATATCACATACACACAGATAATATATACACACATGGACAGTATATATTACATACACAGATAATGTATACACACATAGACAGTATATATTACATACACACAGATAATATATACACACATGGACAGTGTATCGTCTATATCACATACACACAGATTATATATACACATGGAAATTATATATTCCATACACACAGATAATATATACACACATGGACAGTATATATTACATACACACAGATAATATATACACACGCGGACAGTGTATCGTCTATATCACATACACACAGATAATATACACACAAGGACAGTATATATTACATACACACAGATAATATATACACACATGGACAGTATATATTACCTACACACAGATAATATATACACACAAGGATAGTGTATAGTCTATATCACTTACACATAGATAATATATACACACATGGACAGTATATATTACATACACACAGATAATATATACACACATGGACCTTGTATAGTCTATATCACATACACACAGATAATATATACACACATGGACAGTATATATTACATACACACAGATAATATATACACACATGGAGAGTGTATCGTCTATATCACATACACACGGATAATAAATACAAACATGGGCAGTATATATTACATACCCACAGATAATATATACACACATGGGCAGCATATATTACATACACACAGAAATATATACACACATGGGCAGTATATATTACATACACACAGATAATATATATACACATGGACAGTATATACTACATACACACAGATAATATATACACACATGGACAGTATACATTACATACACACAGATAATATATACACACACATGGACAGTGTATCGTCTATATCACATACACACAGATAATATATATACACATGGACAGTATATATTACATACACACAGATAATATATACACACATAGACAGTGTATATCCCATACACCCAGATAATATATACACACTTAGACAGTATATATTACATACACACAGATAATATATACACACATGGACAGTATATATTACATACACACAGATAATATATACACACATGGGCAGTATATATTGCATACACACAGATAATATATACACACATGGACAGTATATATTACATGCACACAGATAATATATACACACATGGACAGTATATATTACATACACACAGATAATATATACACACATGGACAGTATATATCACATACACACAGATAATATATACACACATGGACAGTATATATTACACACACACTAATATATACACACATGGACAGTATATCGTCTATATCACATACACATAGATAATATATACACACATGGACAGTATATATTACATACACACAGATAAAATATACACACATGGACAATATATATTACATACACACAGATAATATATACACACATGGGCAGTATATATTACATACACAAAGATAACATATACACACATGGACAGTATATATTACATACACACAGATAATATATACACACATGGACAGTGTATCGTCTATATCACTTACACACAGATAATATATACACACATGGACAGTATATATTACATACACACAGATAAAATATACACACATGGACAATATATATTACATACACACAGATAATATATACACACATGGACAGTATATATTACATACACACAGATAATATATACACACATAGACAGTATATATTACATGCACACAGATAATATAAACACACATGGACAGTGTATCATCTATATCACATACACACAGATAATATATACACACATGGACAGTATATATTCCATACACACAGATAATATATACACACATGGACAGTGTATCATCTATATCACATACACTGTCCATGTGTGTATATATTATCTGTGTGTATGTGATATAGATGATACACTGTCCATGTGTGTATATATTATCTGTGTGTATGTGATATAGACGATACACTGTCCATGTGTGTATATATTATCTGTGTGTATCGTCTATATCACATACACACAGATAATATATACACACATGGACAGTATATATTCCATACACACAAATATATACACACATGGACAGTATATATTGCATACACACAGATAATATATACACACACGGACAGTATATATCACATACACACAGATAATATATACACATGGACAGTATATATCACATGCACACAGATAATATATACACACATGGACAGTATATATTACATACACACAGATAATATATACACCCATGGACAGTGTATTGTCAATATCACATACACACAGATAATATATACACACAGATAATTTATACACACACATGGAAAGTATATATTACATACACAGTATATATTACATACACACAGATAATATATACACACATGGAAAGTGTATCGTCTATATCACATACACACAGATAATATATACACACATGGACAGTGTATCGTCTATATCACATACACACAGATATTATATACACACATGGACAGTATATATTACATACACACAGATAATATATACACACATGGACAGTGTATAGTCTGTACCACATACACAAAGATAATATATACACACATGGACAGTATATATTCCATGCACACAAATATATACACACATGAACAGTGTATCGTCTATATCACATACACACAGATAATATATACACACATGGACAGTATATATTACATACACACAGATAATATATACACACATGGGCAGTATATATTACATACACACAGATAATATATACACACATGGACAGTATATATTACATGCACACAGATAATATATACACACATGGACAGTATATATTACATACACACAGATAATATATACACACATGCACAGTATATATCACATATATACAGATAATACATACACACATGGACAGTAAATATTACATACACACAGATAATATATACACACATGGACAGTGTATCGTCTATATAACATACACACAGATAATATATACACACATGGACAGTATATATTACATACACACAGATAATATAGACACACATGGACAGTGTATCGTCTATATCACATACACACAGATAATATACACACAAGGACAGTATATATTACATACACACAGATAATATATACACACATGGACAGTATATATCACATACACACACATAATATATACACACATGGACAGTATATATTACCTACACAAAGATAATATATACACACATGGACAGTGTATAGTCTATATCACTTACGCATAGACAATATATACACACATGGACAGTATATATTACATACACACAGATAATATATACACACATGGACCTTGTATAGTATATATCACATACACACAGATAATATATACACACATGGACAGTATATATAACATACACACAGATAATATATACACACATGGAGAGTGTATCGTCTATATCACATACACACGGATAATATATACAAACATGGGCAGTATATATAACATACACACAGATAATATATACACACATGGGCAGTATATATTACATACACACAGATAATATATACACACATGGGCAGTATATATTACATACAAACAGATAATATATACACACATGGACAGTGTATATCCCATACACACAGATATTATATACACACATGGACAGTATATATCACATACACACACATAATATATACACACATGGACAGTATATATCACATACACACAGATAATATATACACACATGGACAGTATATGTTACATACACACAGATAATATATACACACATGGGCAGTATATATTACATACACACAGATAATATATACACACATGGACAGTATATACTACATACACACAGATAATATATACACACATGGACAGTATACATTACATACACACAGATAATATATACACACACATGGACAGTGTATTGTCTATATCATATACACACAGATAATATATATACACATGGACAGTATATATTACATACACACAGATAATATATACACACATAGACAGTGTATATCCCATACACACAGATAATATATACACACATAGACAGTATATATTACATGCACACAGATAATATATACACACATGGACAGTATATATTACATACACACAGATAATATATACACACATGGACAGTATATATCACATATACACAGATAATATATACACACATGGGCAGTATATATTACATACACACAGATAATATATACACACATGGGCAGTATATATTACATACACACAGATAATATATACACACATGGACAGCATATAATACATACACACATAATATATACACACACATTGACAGTATATCGTCTATATCACATACACACAGATAATATATACACACATGGACAGTATATATTACATACACAGATAATATATACACAAATAGACAGTATATATTACATGCACACAGATAATATATACACACATGGACAGTGTATCGTCTATATCACATACAAACAGATAATATATACACACATGGACAGTATATATTACATACACACAGATAATATATACACACAAGGATAGTGTATAGTCTATATCACTTACACATAGATAATATATACACACATGGACAGTATATATTACATACACACAGATAATATATACACACATGGACCTTGTATAGTCTATATCACATACACACAGATAATATATACACACATGGACAGTATATATTACATACACACAGATAATATATACACACATGGACAGTGTATCGTCTATATCACATACACACAGATAATATACACACAAGGACAGTATATATTACATACACACAGATAATATATACACACATGGACAGTATATATCACATACACACACATAATATATACACACATGGACAGTATATATTACCTACACAAAGATAATATATACACACATGGACAGTGTATAGTCTATATCACTTACGCATAGATAATATATACACACATGGACAGTATATATTACATACACACAGATAATATATACACACATGGACCTTGTATAGTATATATCACATACACACAGATAATATATACACACATGGACAGTATATATAACATACACACAGATAATATATACACACATGGAGAGTGTATCGTCTATATCACATACACACGGATAATATATACAAACATGGGCAGTATATATAACATACACACAGATAATATATACACACATGGGCAGTATATATTACATACACACAGATAATATATACACACATGGGCAGTATATATTACATACAAACAGATAATATATACACACATGGACAGTGTATATCCCATACACACAGATATTATATACACACATGGACAGTATATATCACATACACACACATAATATATACACACATGGACAGTATATATCACATACACACAGATAATATATACACACATGGACAGTATATGTTACATACACACAGATAATATATACACACATGGGCAGTATATATTACATACACACAGATAATATATACACACATGGACAGTATATACTACATACACACAGATAATATATACACACATGGACAGTATACATTACATACACACAGATAATATATACACACACATGGACAGTGTATTGTCTATATCATATACACACAGATAATATATATACACATGGACAGTATATATTACATACACACAGATAATATATACACACATAGACAGTGTATATCCCATACACACAGATAATATATACACACATAGACAGTATATATTACATGCACACAGATAATATATACACACATGGACAGTATATATTACATACACACAGATAATATATACACACATGGACAGTATATATCACATATACACAGATAATATATACACACATGGGCAGTATATATTACATACACACAGATAATATATACACACATGGGCAGTATATATTACATACACACAGATAATATATACACACATGGACAGCATATAATACATACACACATAATATATACACACACATTGACAGTATATCGTCTATATCACATACACACAGATAATAAATACACACATGGACAGTATATATTACATACACAGATAATATATACACAAATAGACAGTATATATTACATGCACACAGATAATATATACACACATGGACAGTGTATCGTCTATATCACATACAAACAGATAATATATACACACATGGACAGTATATATTACATACACACAGATAATATATACACACAAGGATAGTGTATAGTCTATATCACTTACACATAGATAATATATACACACATGGACAGTATATATTACATACACACAGATAATATATACACACATGGACCTTGTATAGTCTATATCACATACACACAGATAATATATACACACATGGACAGTATATATTACATACACACAGATAATATATACACACATGGAGAGTGTATCGTCTATATCACATACACACGGATAATATATACAAACATGGGCAGTATATATTACATACCCACAGATAATATATACACACATGGGCAGTATATATTACATACACACAGATAATATATATACACATGGACAGTATATACTACATACACACAGATAATATATACACACATGGACAGTATACATTACATACACACAGATAATATATACACACACATGGACAGTGTATCGTCTATATCACATACACACAGATAATATATATACACATGGACAGTATATATTACATACACACAGATAATATATACACACATAAACAGTGTATATCCCATACACCCAGATAATATATACACTCATAGACAGTATATATTACATACACACAGATAATATATACACACATGGGCAGTATATATTACATACACACAGATAATATATACACACATGGGCAGTATATATTGCATACACACAGATAATATATACACACATGGACAGTATATATTCCATACACACAGATAATATATACACACATGGACAGTGTATCATCTATATCACATACACACAGATAATATATACACACATGGACAGTATATATTACATACGCACAGATAATATATACACACATGGACAGTATATATTACATGCACACAGATAATATATACACACATGGACAGTATATATTACATACACACAGATAATATATACACACATGGACAGTATATATCACATACACACAGATAATATATACACACATGGACAGTATATATTACATACACACAAATAATATATACACACATGGACAGTGTATCGTCTATATCACATACACAGATAATATATACACACATGGACAGTATATATTACATACACACAGATAAAATATACACACATGGACAATATATATTACATACACACAGATAATATATACACACATGGACAGTGTATCATCTATATCACATACACACAGATAATATATACACACATGGACAGTATATATTACATACGCACAGATAATATATACACACATGGACAGTATATATTACATGCACACAGATAATATATACACACATGGACAGTATATATTACATACACACAGATAATATATACACACATGGACAGTATATATCACATACACACAGATAATATATACACACATGGACAGTATATATTACATACACACAAATAATATATACACACATGGACAGTGTATCGTCTATATCACATACACAGATAATATATACACACATGGACAGTATATATTACATACACACAGATAAAATATACACACATGGACAATATATATTACATACACACAGATAATATATACACACATGGGCAGTATATATTACATACACAAAGATAATATATACACACATGGACAGTATATATTACATACACACAGATAATATATACACACATGGACAGTGTATCGTCTATATCACTTACACACAGATAATATATACACACATGGACAGTATATATTACATACACACAGATAAAATATACACATGGACAATATACATTACATACACACAGATAATATATACACACATGGACAGTATATATTACATACACACAGATAATATATACACACATAGACAGTATATATTACATGCACACAGATAATATACAGTACAGACCAAAAGTTTGGACACACCTTCTCATTTAAAGATTTTTCTGTATTTTTTTGAGTATGAAAATTGTACATTCACACTGAAGGCATCAAAACTATGAATTAACACATGTGGAATTATATACTTAACAAAAAAGTGTGAAACAACTGAAAATATGTATTATATTCTAGGTTCTTCAAAGTAGCCACATTTTGCTTTGATGACTGCTTTGCACACTCTTGGCATTCTCTTGATGAGCTTCAAGAGGTAGTCACCGGAAATGGTCTTCCAACAATCTTGAAGGAGTTCCCAGAGATGCTTAGCACTTGTTGGCCCTTTTGCCTTCACTCTGTGGTCCAGCTCACCCCAAACCATCTCGATTGGGTTCAGGTCTGGTGACTGTGGAGGCTAGGTCATCTGGCGTAGTACCCCATCACTCTCCTTCTTGGTCAAATAGCCCTTACACAGCCTGGAGGTGTGTTTGGGGTCATTGTCCTGTTGAAAAATAAATGATGGTCCAACTAAACGCAAACCGGATGGAATAGCATGCCGCTGCAAGATGCTGTGGTAGCCATGCTGGTTCAGTATGCCTTCAATTTTGAATAAATCCCCAACAGTGTCACCAGCAAAGCACCCCCACACCATCACACCTCCTCTTTCATGCTTCACGGTTGGAACCATGTATGTAGAGTCCATCCGTTCACCTTTTCTGCGTCGCACAAAGACACGGTGGTTGGAACCAAAGATCTCAAATTTGGACTCATCAAACCAAAGCACAGATTTCCACTGGTATAATGTCCATTCCTTGTATTCTTTAGCCCAAACAAGTCTCTTCTGCTTGTTGCCTGTCCTTAGCAGTGGTTTCCTAGCAGCTATTTTACCATGAAGGCCGGCTGCACAAAGTCTCCTCTTAACAGTTGTTGTAGAGATGTGTCTGCTGCTAGAACTCTGTGTGCCATTGACCTGATCTCTAATCTGAGTTGCTGTTAACCTGCGATTTCTAAGGCTGGTGACTCAGATAAACTTATCCTCAGAAGCAGAGGTGACTCTTGGTCTTCCTTTCCTGGGGCGGTCCTCATGTGAGCCAGTTTCTTTGTAGCTCTTGATGGTTTTTGCAACTGCACTTGGGGACACTTTCAAAGTTTTCCCAATTTTTTGGACTGACTGACCTTCATTTCTTAAAGTAATGATGGCCAGTCATTTTTCTTTACTTAGCTGCTTTTTTCTTGCCATAATACAAATTCTAACAGTCTATTCAGTAGGACTATCAGCTGTGTATCTACCTGAATTCTGCACAACACAACTGATGGTCCCAACCTCATTTATAAGGCAAGAAATCCCACTTATTAAACCTGACAGGGCACACCTGTGAAGTGAAAACCATTTTCGGTGACTACCTCTTGAAGCTCATCAAAGAATGCCAAGAGTGTGCAAAGCAGTCATCAAAACAAAAGGTGGCTACTTTGAAGAACCTAGAATATAAGACATATTTTCAGTTGTTTCACACTTTTTTGTTAAGTATATAATTCCACATGTGTTAATTCATAGTTTTGATGCCTTCAGTGTGAATGTACAATTTTTATAGTCATGAAAATACATAAAAATCTTTAAATGAGAAGGTGTGTCCAAACTTTTGGTCTGTACTGTATACACACATGGACAGTGTATCATCTATATCACATACACACAGATAATATATACACACATGGACAGTATATATTCCATACACACAGATAATATATACACACATGGACAGTGTATCATCTATATCACATACACACAGATAATATATACACACATGGACAGTGTATCGTCTATATCACATACACACAGATAATATATACACACATGGACAGTATATATTCCATACACACAAATATATACACACATGGACAGTATATATTGCATACACACAGATAATATATACACACACGGACAGTATATATCACATACACACAGATAATATATACACATGGACAGTATATATCACATGCACACAGATAATATATACACACATGGACAGTATATATTACATACACACAGATAATATATACACCCATGGACAGTGTATTGTCAATATCACATACACACAGATAATATATACACACAGATAATTTATACACACACATGGAAAGTATATATTACATACACAGTATATATTACATACACACAGATAATATATACACACATGGAAAGTGTATCGTCTATATCACATACACACAGATAATATATACACACATGGACAGTGTATCGTCTATATCACATACACACAGATAATATATACACACATGGACAGTATATATTACATACACACAGATAATATATACACACATGGACAGTGTATAGTCTGTACCACATACACACAGATAATATATACACACATGGACAGTATATATTCCATGCACACAAATATATACACACATGGACAGTGTATCGTCTATATCACATACACACAGATAATATATACACACATGGACAGTATATATTACATACACACAGATAATATATACACACATGGGCAGTATATATTACATACACATAGATTATATATACACACATGGACAGTATATATTACATGCACACAGATAATATATACACACATGGACAGTATATATTACATACACACAGATAATATATACACACATGCACAGTATATATCACATACATACAGATAATATATACACACATGGACAGTAAATATTACATACACACAGATAATATATACACACTTGGACAGTGTATCGTCTATATAACATTCACACAGATAATATATACACACATGGACAGTATATATTACATACACACAGATAATATAGACACACATGGACAGTGTATCGTCTATATCACATACACACAGATAATATATACACACATGGACAGTATATATTCCATACACACAGATAATATATACACACATGGACAGTGTATAGTCTATACCACATACACACAAATAATATATACACACATGGACAGTATATATTCCATACACACAGATAATATATACAAACATGGACAGTATATATTACATACACACAGATAATATATACACACATGGACAGTGTATCGTCTATATCACATACACACAGATAATATACACACAAGGACAGTATATATTACATACACACAGATAATATATACACACATGGACAGTGTATCGTCTATATCACATACACACAGATAATATATACACACATGGACAGTATATATTACCTACACAAAGATAATATATACACACATGGACAGTGTATAGTCTATATCACTTACACATAGATAATATATACACACATGGACAGTATATATTACATACACACAGATAATATATACACACATGGACCTTGTATAGTCTATATCACATACACACAGATAATATATACACACATGGACAGTATATATTACATACACACAGATAATATATACACACATGGAGAGTGTATCGTCTATATCACATACACACGGATAATATATACAAACATGGGCATTATATATAACATACACACAGATAATATATACACACATGGGCAGTATATATTACATACACACAGATAATATATACACACACATGGGCAGTATATATTACATACAAACAGATAATATATACACACATGGACAGTGTATATCCCATACACACAGATATTATATACACACATGGACAGTATATATCACATAAACACACATAATATATACACACATGGACAGTATATATCACATACACAGAGATAATATATACACACATGGACAGTATATGTTACATACACACAGATAATATATACACACATGGGCAGTATATATTACATACACACAGATAATATATACACACATGGACAGTATATACTACATACACACAGATAATATATACACACATGGACAGTATACATTACATACACACAGATAATATATACACACACATGGACAGTGTATTGTCTATATCACATACACACAGATAATATATATACACATGGACAGTATATATTACATACACACAGATAATATATACACACATAGACAGTGTATATCCCATACACACAGATAATATATACACACATAGACAGTATATATTACATGCACACAGATAATATATACACACATGGACAGTATATATTACATACACACAGATAATATATACACACATGGACAGTATATATCACATACACACAGATAATATATACACACATGGACAGTATATATTACATACACACAGATAATATATACACACATGGGCAGTATATATTACATACACACAGATAATATATACACACATGGGCAGTATATATTACATACACACAGATAATATATACACACATGGACAGTATATATTACATGCACACAGATAATATATACACACATGGACAGTATATATTACATACACACAGATAATATGTACACACATGCACAGTATATATCACATACATACAGATAATATATACACACATGGACAGTAAATATTACATACACACAGATAATATATACACACATGGACAGTGTATCGTCTATATAACATACACACAGATAATATATACACACATGGACAGTGTATCGTCTATATCACATACACACAGATAATATATACACACATGGACAGTACAGTCATGGCCAAAAGTATTGAGAATGAGACAAATAGTAATTTTTCCAAAGTTTACTGCTTCATTTTTTGTAATGGCAATTCGCATATACTCCTGAATGTCAAAGAGTGATCAGCTTAACAGCAATTACTGTACTTGCAAAGTCAATATTTGCCCAGAAAATGAACTTTAACCCCCAAAACACAATTCAACATCATTGCAGTCCTGCCTTAAAAGGAGCCTCTAACATTGTTTTAGTGATTGATCCATTAACACAGGTGTGGGTGTTGATGAGGACAGGGCCGGCGATCAATCAGTCATGATTAAGTAAGAATGACATCACTGGACACTTTAAAAGGAGGCTGGTTCTTGGTATCATTGTTTCTTTTCAGTTAACCATGGTTATCTCTAAAGAAACACGTGCAGCCATCATTGCACTGCACAAAAATGGCCTAACAGGGAAGAGTATCGCAGCTACAAAGATTGCACCTCAGTCAACAATCTATCGCGTCATCAAGAACTTCAAGGAGAGAGCTTCCATTGTTGTCCAAAAGGCTCCAGGGCGCCCAAGAAAGACCAGCAAGCGCCAGGACCGTATCTTAAAACTGTTTCAGCTGTGGGATCGGACTACCAGCAGTGCCGAGCTTGCTCAGGAATGGCAGCAGGCTGGTGTGAGTGCTTCTGCACGCACTGTGAGGCGGAGACTCTTTGAGCAAGGGCTGGTTTCAAGGAGGGCAGCAAAGAAGCCACTTCTCTCCAGAAAAAACATCAGGGACCGACTAATATTCTGTAAAAGGTACAGGGAGTGGACTGCTGAGGACTGGGGCAAAGTCATTTTCTCTGATGAATCCCCTTTTCGATTGTTTGGGACATCTGGAAAACAGCTTATTCGGAGAAGAAGAGGTGAGCGCTACCACCAGTCTTGTCTCATGCCAACTGTAAAGCATCCTGAAACCATTCATGTGTGGGGTTGCTTCTCAGCCAAGGGAATCGGCTCACTCACAGTCTTGCCTAAAAACACAGCCATGAATAAAGAATGGTACCAGAATGTCCTCCAAGAGCAACTTCTCCCAAACGTCCAAGAGCAGTTTGGCGCCCAACAATGCCTTTTCCAGCATGATGGAGCACCTTGCCATAAAGCAAAGGTGATAACTAAATGGCTCATGGAACAAAACATAGAGATTTTGGGTCCATGGCCTGGAAACTCCCCAGATCTTAATCCCATTGAGAACTTGTGGTCAATCATCAAGAGATGGGTGGACAAACAAAAACCAACAAATTCTGGCAAAATGCAAGCATTGATTATGCAAGAGTGGACTGCTATCAGTCAGGATTTGGTCCAAAAGTTGATTGAGAGCATGCCAGGGAGAATTACAGAGGTCTTGAAGAAGAAGGGGCAACACTGCAAATATTGACTTGCTGCATTAACTCATTCTAACTGTCAATATAACCTATTAGTACTCATAATATGATTGCAATTATATTTATGTATGTGATATAAACATCAGACAAACACTAATAAAAACCAGAGGCCAGCAGATCATGTGAAAATATAATTTTGGTGTCATTCTCAATACTTTTGGCCATGACTGTATATATTCCATACACACAGATAATATATACACACATGGACAGTGTATAGTCGATACCACATACACACAGATATTATATACACACATGTACAGTATATATTCCATACACACAGATAATATATACACACATGGACAGTATATATTACATACACACAGATAATATATACACACATGGACAGTGTATCGTCTATATCACATACACACAGATAATATACACACAAGGACAGTATATATTACATACACACAGATAATATATACACACATGGACAGTGTATCGTCTATATCACATACACACAGATAATATATACACACATGGACAGTATATATTACCTACACAAAAATAATATATACACACATGGACAGTGTATAGTCTATATCACTTACACATAGATAATATATACACACATGGACAGTATACATTACATGCACACAGATAATATATACACACATGGACCTTGTATAGTCTATATCACATACACACAGATAATATATACACACATGGACAGTATATATTACATACACACAGATAATATATACACACATGGAGAGTGTATCGTCTATATCACATACACAGGGATAATATATACAAACATGGGCAGTATATATAACATACACACAGAAAATATATACACACATGGGCAGTATATATTACATACACACAGATAATATATACACACACATGGGCAGTATATATTACATACACACAGATAATATATACACACATGGACAGTGTATATCCAATACACACAGATATTATATACACACATGGACAGTATATATCACATACACACACATAATATATACACACATGGACAGTATATGTTACATACACACAGATAATATATACACACATGGGCAGTATATATTACATACACACAGATAATATATACACACATGGACAGTATATACTACATACACACAGATAATATATACACACACATGGACTGTGTATCGTCTATATCACATACACACAGATAATATATATATACACATGGACAGTATATATTACATACACACAGATAATATATACACACATAGACATTGTATATCCCATACACACAGATAATATATACACACATAGACAGTATATATTACATGCACACAGATAATATATACACACATGGACAGTATATATTACATACACACAGATAATATACACACACATGGACAGTATATATCACATACACACAGATAATATATACACACATGGACAGTATATATTACATACACACAGATAATATATACACACATGGACAGTGTATCGTCTATATCACATACACACAGATAATATATACACACATGGACAGTATATATTACATACACACAGATAATATATACACACATGGACAGTATATATTACATACACACAGATAATATATACACACATGCACAGTGTATCGTCTATATCACATACACACAGATAATATATACACACATGCACAGTATATATTACATATACACAGATAAAATATACACACAAGGACAATATATATTACATACACACAGATAATATATACACACATGGGCAGTATATATTACATACACAAAGATAATATATACACACATGGACAGTATATATTACATACACACAGATAAAATATACACACATGGACAATATATATTACATACACACAGATAATATATACACACATGGACAGTATATATTACATACACAAAGATAATATATACACACATGGACAGTATATATTACCTACACACAGATAATATATACACACATGGACAGTGTATCGTCTATATCACTTACACACAGATAATATATACACACATGGACAGTATATATTACATACACACATAATATATACACAAATGGACAGTATATCGTCTATATCACATACACACAGATAATATATACACACATGGACAGAATATATTACATACACACAGATAATATATGCACACATAGACAGTATATATTACATGCACACAGATAATATATACACACATGGACAGTGTATCGCCTATATCACATACACACAGATAATATATACACACATGGACAGTATATATTCCATACACACAGATAATATATACACACATGGACAGTGTATCATCTATATCACATACACACAGATAATATATACACACATGGACAGTATATATTACATACGCACAGATAATATATACACACATGGACAGTATATATTACATACACACAGATAATATATACACACATGGACAGTATATATTCCATACACACAAATATATACACACATGGACAGTATATATTGCATACACACAGATAATATATACACCCATGGACAGTGTATTGTCAATATCACATATACACAGATAATATATGCACACAGATAATTTATACACACACATGGAAAGTATATATTACATACACACAGATAATATATACACACATGGAAAGTGTATCGTCTATATCACATACACACAGATAATATATACACACATGGACAGTGTATCGTCTATATCACATACACACAGATAATATATACACACATGGACAGTATATATTCCATGCACACAGATAATATATACACACAAGGACAGTATATATTCCATACACACAGATAATATATACACACATGGACAGTGTATCGTCTATATCACATACACACAGATAATATATACACACATGGACAGTATATATTACATACACACAGATAATATATACACACATGGGCAGTATATATTACATACACACAGATAATATATACACACATGGACAGTATATATTACATGCACACAGAAAATATATACACACAAGGACAGTATATATCACATACCCACAGATAATATATACACACATGGACAGTGTATCGTCTATATCACATACACACAGATAATATATACACACATGGACAGTGTATCGTCTATATCACATACACACAGATAAAATATACACACATGGACAGTATATATTACATACACACAGATAATATATACACACATGGACAGTATATATTATATACACACAGATAATATATACACACATGGACAGTATATATTATATACACACAGATAATATATACACACATGGACAGTATATATTACATACACACAGATAATATATACACACATGGGAAGTATATATTACATACACACGGATAATATATACACACATGGACAGTATATATTACATACACACAGATAATATATACACACATGGACAGTGTATCGTCTATATCACATACACACAGATAATATATACACACATGGACAGTATATATTACATACACACAGATAATAAATACACACATGGACAGTGTATCGTCAATATCACATATACACAGATAATATATACACACATGGACAGTATATATTACATACACACAGATAATATATACACACATTGACAGTATATATTACATACACACAGATAATATATACACACATGGGCAGTATATATTACATACACACAGATAATATATACACACATGGACAGTATATATTACATACACACAGATAATATAAACACACATGGGCAGTATATATTACATACACACAGATAATATATACACACATGGACAGTATATATTACATACACACAGATAATATATACACACATGGACAGTATATATTACAAACACACAGATAATATATACACACATGGACAGTGTATCGTCTATATCACATACACACAGATAATATATACACACATGGACAGTATATATTACATACACACAGATAATATATACACACATGGACAGTATATATTACATACACAGATAATATATACACACATGGACAGTGTATCGTCTATATCACATACACACAGATAATATATATACAAATGGACAGTATATATTCCATACACACAGATAATATATACACACATGGACAGTGTATCGTCTATATCACATACACACAGATAATATATACACACATGGACAGTATATATTCCATACACACAGATAATATATACACACATCGACAGTGTACTGTCTATATCACATACACACAGATAATATATACACACACATGGACAGTATATGTTACATACACACAGATAATATATACACACATGGACAGTGTATCGTCTATATCACATACACACAGATAATATATACACACATGGACAGTGTATCGTCTGTATCACATACGCACAAATAATATATACACACATGGACAGTATATATTACATACACACAGATAATATATACACACATCGACAGTGTATCATACACACAGATAATATATACACACATGGACAGTATATATTACATACACACAGATAAAATATACACACATGGACAATATATATTACATACACACAGATAATATATACACACATGGACAGTATATATTACATACACAAAGATAATATATACACACATGAACAGTATATATTACCTACACACAGATAATATATACACACATGGACAGTGTATCGTCTATATCACATACACACAGATAATATATACACACATGGACAGTGTATAGTCTATATCACATACACACAGATAATATATACACACATGGACAGTATATATCACATACACACAGATAATATATACACACATGGATAGTATATATTCCATACACATAGATAATATATACACACATGGACAGTATATATTCCATACACACAGATAATATATACCCACATGGACAGTATATACTTCATACACACAGATAATATATACACACATGGACAGTATATATCACATACCCACAGATAATATATACACACATGGACAGTGTATCGTCTATATCACATACACACAGATAATATATACACACATGGACAGTGTATCGTCTATATCACATACACACAGATAAAATATACACACATGGACAGTATATATTACATACACACAGATAATATATACACACATAGACAGTATATATCCCATACACACAGATAATATATACACACATGGACAGTGTATATTACATACACACAGATAATATATACACACATGGACAGTGTATCGTGTATATCACATACACACAGATAATATATACACACATGGACAGTATAAATTACATACACACAGATAATATATACACACATGGACAGTATATATCACATACACACAGATAATATATACACACATGGACAGAATATATTACATACACACAGATAATATATACATACATGGACAGTGTATCGTCTATATCACATACACACAGATAATATATACACACATGGACAGTGTATATTACTTACACACAGATAATATATACACACATGGACAGTGTATTGTCTATATCACATACACACAGATAATATATACACACATGGACAGTGTATCGTCTATATCACATACACACAGATAATATATACACACGTGGACAGTGTATCGTCTGTATCACATACACACAAATAATATATACACACATGGACAGTATATATTACTAGAGATGAGCGTTGTTCTACTCGAACTGTTCGCGAATCTCAAATTCGAGCTGTTTTGGGCGGTGTTCGAGCCGTTCGGCGAACACGAACAATTTGAGAAAAATTCGGCTGTTCGAGGTTATGTTCGATAACTGTTCGTGCACCAAAATCATAACTGGATTTTTTCTCAGTAATGATGAAAATTAATGTTAATACGCAGTTTGAGTGTACAGCGGGGTGGGGGGAGGGGCAGGGGATGGATCTCTGCAGGAACAATGAAGATCTCCATTTTTTTTTTCTCTTTCCCGCATTTGCAGTGGGGAGGTGCAATCTGTCAGCCTATCAGCAGCGCACACACGGAGCGAAGTGCTTTTTTTCACACAAGCAAGGGCATGTGTCATTGGCAGTGTATGTCACATGTCCTTGCCCTATAAGACCAAGCCATTTTCCCCGTCGCCACCATTTTCTCACTGCTGCAGCTGCGTGTTAGACGGCACCGCTGTTGCTGTGTGCGCTATACCTTGTTAATTTCAAGCCACAAATCTACAGATAGCTTGGGAGTAGGGAATAGTTGTGATTGCAGTCCTTTTAAGGACTAGGTTACAGCATTTCCTACGACTTTTATCAGGCAGGTCTGTGCTGTTAAATAGATAGATTGTGGGAGTAAAGACTAATTGTAATTGGAGTCCTTTTCAGGACTAGGTTACATCAGTTCCTATCAGTTTTTGCCAGGCAGGTCTGTGCCAGTGCTGTGCAAGTTTTTTTCACAGCATTTGGCTGAATCTAGCAAAGCTAATCCTTTTTGGCCTATTGCAGAGTGTGTTAGTCAGTGGAGTAGCCTATCTGTGTTGCAAGATATACCACCTGTGTATAGAATACCAATTTTTTTACTGCACCTAGTGAAGTAAAATCTTTTGGGCATAGCATCATTCTATTAGTCCATCTATACTGACCTCCATCAGGTTGCAAATTGAATATAATTTTTTTCTGCATCTAGCTCTGAAAAAATATTGGGCTTCTAGCTGTGTGTGGGACTTGTTCTATTAATCCATCTATACAGACCTCCATCAGGTTGCAAACTGAATATATTTTTTTCTGCATCTACCTCTGAAAAAATATTGGGCTTCTAGCTGTGTGTGGGACTTGTTCTATTAATCCATCTATACAGACCTCCATCAGGTTGCAAACTGAATATATTTTTTTCTGCATCTACCTCTGAAAAAATATTGGGCTTCTAGCTGTGTGTGGGACTTGTTGTATTAGTCCATCTATACTGACCTCCATCAGGTTGCAAACTGAATATATTTTTTTCTGCATCTACCTCTGAAAAAATATTGGGCTTCTAGCTGTGTGTGGGACTTGTTCTATTAATCCACCTATACAGACCTCCATCAGGTTGCAAACTGAATATATTTTTTTCTGCATCTACCTCTGAAAAAATATTGGGCTTCTAGCTGTGTGTGGGACTTGTTCTATTAATCCATCTATACAGACCTCCATCAGGTTGCAAACTGAATATATTTTTTTCTGCATCTACCTCTGAAAAAATATTGGGCTTCTAGCTGTGTGTGGGACTTGTTGTATTAGTCCATCTATACTGACCTCCATCAGGTTGCAAACTGAATATATTTTTTTCTGCATCTACCTCTGAAAAAATATTGGGCTTCTAGCTGTGTGTGGGACTTGTTCTATTAATCCATCTATACAGACCTCCATCAGGTTGCAAACTGAATATATTTTTTTCTGCATCTACCTCTGAAAAAATATTGGGCTTCTAGCTGTGTGTGGGACTTGTTCTATTAATCCACCTATACAGACCTCCATCAGGTTGCAAACTGAATATATTTTTTTCTGCATCTACCTCTGAAAAAATATTGGGCTTCTAGCTGTGTGTGGGACTTGTTCTATTAATCCATCTATACAGACCTCCATCAGGTTGCAAACTGAATATATTTTTTTCTGCATCTACCTCTGAAAAAATATTGGGCTTCTAGCTGTGTGGGACTTGTTCTATTAATCCATCTATACAGACCTCCATCAGGTTGCAAACTGAATATATTTTTTTCTGCATCTACCTCTGAAAAAATATTGGGCTTCTAGCTGTGTGTGGGACTTGTTCTATTAATCCACCTATACAGACCTCCATCAGGTTGCAAACTGAATATATTTTTTTCTGCATCTACCTCTGAAAAATTATTGGGCTTCTAGCTGTGTGTGGGACTTGTTCTATTAATCCATCTATACAGACCTCCATCAGGTTGCAAACTGAATATATTTTTTTCTGCATCTACCTCTGAAAAAATATTGGGCTTCTAGCTGTGTGGGACTTGTTCTATTAATCCATCTATACAGACCTCCATCAGGTTGCAAACTGAATATAATTTTTTTCTGCATCTAACCCAGCCAATAGTTTTGGCCTAATACCACAGTTTGGCCACTCAGCTCTGCTCGGTTCCCATCCATTGTTTTTTTGTGCAAACAACTCCAGAGTTGTGAATTAGTTAACCACCAAAATGAGTGGAAAAAGGCCTGCTGCTGGTGGAAAGGGGAATAGGCGTGTTGGGAAGGGGAAAAAAGGTTGTGTCCGTGGGGTAGGTGTTAAAGCAACAGTAACATCTGCAGAAGAAAGACCATCTTCCAGCCAAACTAAAATGTCTACTTCTTTTAGCGGACAATGTGATAAGATCCCTTTCTTACGGCCACGCCAATCACTACAAATTCCAGATGAGGCACAAAAACAGCAGGTGCTTCAACGGATATCAAGTGCTCCTTTAAGTGGGCTCTCCTCCACATCAACTTCAACATCACAAATACTCCAGTCCTCAAAGGTGTCACCCCAATCGCACTTGCTTCCTCACAGCTCCCAAATCTCCAGCTGCCCATCTGAGTATGAGGTAGAACAGATGGTTGAGTCTGCAGAGCTGTTTACTCATACTATAGCCTGGGAATCAGAGGTCGAATCCAGCGCTTCTGTGAATCCAGACGAGGAAATGATCTGCACTGATGCCCAGAATCTTTATGAGTCGGATCCAGGACCAGACGCAGAAGGTTCTGACCATAATGTAGACCCTCATTCCCAAACTGTAACTCCTGTTGGTGGAGACAATGAGGAAGACGATGATAAGACTCAAATACCTGATTGGAGCGACAACTTTAGTTTTTTGTCAGGGCAGGAACAGGTTGGCTCTGAGGACGACGGGTGTGATAACGCACAAGGTGATGATGATGAGGTTGGAGATCCCACTTACTGTCAACCCACAGTCAGCCAAGAGATGAGGTCAACAGAGGAGGTGGAGGAAGATGCTAGTGACGACGAGGTCAGGTTGCGCCTTCCTGGACAGAGACGTAGTACTGGAAGCACGTCAACAACTGCATCCTCAAACACAACTCTGCCTCTCACCACAAGTCGTGGTGGCTCTTCAGGTCGCATGGGTGCTAAGCCTTGCATAGCCTGGGCATTTTTTCAGATCGATAAAGATGACCCAACTCGTGTTATCTGTAACATTTGTCAGCAAAAGCTAAGTAGAGGCCAAAAAATACATAGTTTGAGTACTTCATGCATGAACCGGCACATGGACATGAAGCATAAGTTGCAGTGGGAAGCTCAGTGTGCTACAATGCGGGCTAGCCGGCCGGGCCAACCACCGTCTGCCATATCTTGTGCATCCGCGGCCTCTTCATCCTCTGTGACTGGGGGGACAGCAGTCACACCTGTTTTGGGGCGCAGACCTGCCACCTCTTTACCCGCAACAGCCAGCGTGATTGGCAGGTCATCATTTTCTTTGGAGGTGGTAACACCAGCTGGTCTTGAGCGCTGTCCGACATCGATAGCACCACCTTTGGATCAAGGCAACCTAACATGTCCGCCTGCATCTTCCTCACAGACCGGCAGTTTGCCGGGGACACCCTTATCAACCCCGTCTAAGCACAATAGCCAGCCCTCGGTCCCTCAGATGTGGACAAGTAAAAGACCATTTCCTCCTAGCCATGAGAAAGCTAAGAGGTTGAATTTCACCATCTGCAAGCTCTTGGCTACAGAAATGCTGCCTTTCCGCCTGGTGGACACAGAGGATTTTCGAGACCTTATGTCCGTCGCAGTGCCCCAGTACCAGATGCCCAGTCGGCACTACTTCTCAAAGAAAGGTGTGCCTGCGCTCCACCAGCATGTCGCACACAACATCACCGCTTCTTTGAGAAACTCTGTGTGTGACAGGGTGCATTTCACCACAGACACTTGGACGAGTAGGCATGGACAGGGGCGTTACATGTCGCTAACTGGGCACTGGGTAACTATGGTGACAGCAGGACAAGGGGCTGCTGTCCAAGTCTTGCCGTCCCCACGAGTTGTGCGTCAATCCTCTTTATGTCAAAGTTCCTCCACTGCTTCTGCCTCCTCAAACTCCTCTCGGTCTTCCACCTGCACCCAAAGCCTGTCTGGTCATGCCACAAGCTTTCTAACTGCGCAGAAGGGAACCTGCACACCTCCTTACTATGCTGGCAGTAGGGCTCAACGTCATCAGGCGGTTTTTACTTTGAAATGTCTGGGAAATGTGAGTCACACAGCTGAGGAGTTGTGGTCAGCTCTGGAGAACCAATTTCATGAATGGTTGTCTCCACTGGACCTGAAACCAGGGAAGGCCGTGTGCGACAATGCTGCAAACCTGGGTGCGGCCCTTTGCCGGGGCAATGTCACACACGTGCCTTGTATGGCTCACGTGTTGAACCTGGTTGTCCAGCAATTTTTAGCCCACTATCCCAGACTAGATGGCCTTCTGCAGAGGGCACGGTCGCTGTGTGCTCACTTCCGCCGTTCGCATCCCGCAGCTCAGCGACTTACATCTCTACAGAAGTCGTTGGGCCTGCCACTTCACCGGCTAAAATGCGATGTGCCTACCCGGTGGAATTCAACTCTGCACATGTTGCAGCGACTGTGGCAGCACCGACAAGCCCTGGTGCAATACGTTCTGACGTATAGCCTGGGCCAACGAGATTCAGAGGTGGGGCAAATCACGCTGGAGGAGTGGTCTTAGATCAGGGACCTATGCACCCTTCTGCACAGTTTTGAAATGGCGACGAAGATGTTTAGTGCTGACGATGCCATTATCAGCATGACTATTCCGGTGATTTACATGCTGGAGCACATGTTAAACAGAATTCGGAGTCAGGTGGTGGCACAAGAGGAGGTGGAGGAAGTAGAGGAGGAGGAGTTGTATGCGGAAGGGCTAACATCTGCAAGGTCCAGACGGTCGGCAGCACCAAGGCGGCAGGCATGTGAGGGTGGGGGAGATGGTTTTACCAGGGCGCATGGTAGCAGCCAAACTAGTGAGGAAGGTGCAGGAGCCCAGGAAGAAGTGGAGGACGAACTGATGGAAGACTCATCAGATGAGGGAGACCTTGATCACATTTCTGTTGTGCGAGGTTGGGGGGAGAGGACAGAGGAAGGAAGCATGATTGTTACCTCGCCACCAACACAACAGGGACTTGGTGCTCCTGGATGCGCAACACACATGAGTGCCTTCTTGCTGCACTACCTGCAACATGACCCTCGAATTGTGAGAATTAGAAATAATCCTGACTACTGGGTTGCCACACTGTTAGATCCCCGGTACAAAAGTAAATTTGCAGAAATTATTCCTGCCATAGAAAGGGATGCACGCATGCAGGAGTATCAGCAGAGACTGTTGCAGAATCTTACATGTGCTTTTCCACAAAATACCAGTGGTGCACGTAGTGAATCTCACAGTTCCAACTTGCCAACCGTGGGACCGTCAAGTGTTCAGCACTCAAACCGTAACAGAACCACAGTATCTGCTGGTAACATCAATTTTGCGGAATCATTTCACCACTTTTTTAGCCCATCCTTTGCAAGGCCACAGGAGACAAGAAGTCTGACACATAGTCAACGCCTAGAGACGATGGTACAGGAGTATCTCCAAGTAAACATTGAAGCCACGACTGTGTCACTGGACCCTTGCTCTTTTTGGGCTTCCAATCTGGATAAATGGCCGGAGCTAGCCACTTACGCCTTGGAGATCTTGTCATGCCCCGCAGCCAGCGTTCTGTCTGAACGTGTGTTCAGCGCTGCTGGTGGTGTGCTGACAGATAAGCGCACGCGGCTCTCCACTGATAATGTAGACAGACTCACGTTCATAAAGATGAACAAATCATGGATCCGAAACGACTTTTCTACCCCTGTGTCATCCTGGGGAGAGTAAAAGCTTGATGATTGGTTAAAATCACCCTACCAACCGTTTTAAGCTTTCAAATTACTAATCATGTTTATCTGTATCTTGGCTGGAAAATAATTTGGGCTTTGTAGCCGTGTGCAGCACTGATTCTATTAGGCCATCTATAATAAGCTCCACCAGATTTAAAATTACTAATCATGTTTATCTGTATCTTGACTGGAAAATAATTTGGGCTTTGTAGCAGTGTGCAGCACTGATCCTATTAGGCCATCTATACTAAAGCTTCACCAGATTTAAAATTAATAATAATTTTTAGCTGCATCTAGCCCGGAAAATAATTTTGGGGCTCCGAGATGCGCAAGACACATAAGTGCCTTCTTGCTGCACTACCTGCAGCATGACCCTCATATTGTCAGAATTCGAAGTAATCATGACTACTGGGTTGCCACACTCTTAGATCCCCCAAACTTTTCGATCAACCTTTTCATTTTAATAAAGACCAAAAAAATGGTCATTTTTGAAATTATAAGCATTAGCAGGTTGTTAGAAACTGAAATCAAACAGTTTTCAACTCAAAACTTTATTCTAGGTGATGTTACATTTTCACATAGGACCCCTTGTTCGAAAGGAGCTTCTGAACTCTCTCGTCCATTGAATTTGTCAGGTTTTGGATGGTTTCTGCTTCAATTGTTTTGCATGAGGACAGAATACCCTCCCAGAGCTGTTGCTTAGATGTGAACTCCCTCCCGCCATCATAGACACTCCTTTTAATGATGCTCCAAAGGTTCTGAATGGGGTAGAGGTCAGGGGAGCATGGGGGTCACACCATAAGTTTGTCCCCTTTTATGCCCATATCAGCCAGAGATGCAGATGTTTTATGTGCAGCATGAGATGGTGCATTATCATGCAGAAAAATGATCTTGCTGTGAAATACACGGTTCTTCTTCTTGAACCATGGCAGGAAGTGCTGTTTGAGAAAATCCACATACATTATGGAGTTCATCTTTAGCGCCTTCAGGGATCCTAAAGGGGCCGACAATCTCTCTCCCCATGATTCCAGCCCAAAACATTACTCCACCTCCTCCTTGTTGGCGCTGTAGCCGTGTTTGCGTGGGGTGTCCATCAACCAGCCATCCTCCACTCCATCCATCTGGACCATCGAGCGCTGCACGGCACTCATCCGTGAACAAAACAGTTTTGAAATCAGTCTTCATGTAATGTTTGGCCCACTGGAGCCGTTTCTGCTTGTGTGAAGTGGATAGAGGAGGTCGACAGGATGGCGTATGCACAGCTGCAAACCTCTGAAGGACCCTGCATCTTGTTGTTCGGGGGACGTTGGAGGCACAAGCAGCTTCAAAAACTTGTCTGCTGCTATGACAAGGCTTTTTTGCCGCTGCTCTTTCAACCTGACGTAATTGCCTGTAGGAAAGAGTCCTCAATTTGCCCTTATCAGCACGCACACGTGTGTACTGTGAATCAGCTACATACTTCTTGATTGCCAAGACACTTCATCCTGATCATCGCACAATGTTGATTGTAGTCATGCCTTGACCTAAACACTCCACAATTTGTTGCTTCTCAGCAGCCGACACATCCTTTTTCTTTCCCATTTTGGCAGAAAATGTAGGCTGCTTAATAATGTGAGACAGCCTTCTTAAGTAGTCTTGCCTTTCATTGGACACACCTGCCAAACTAATTAGCACAGGTGTCTGCAATTGCTTACAGTGATATAAAGAGCCCTGACACACATCACCATCAATGAGTTTAACTGACAAACAAACAAATTCTTCCCTTATCACTCCTAAACACTTTTTGCATAATAATTTGGAACGCAGTGTACATGTGCTTTTCCACAAAACACCAGTGGTTCACGTAGTGAATCTTACAGTTTTAACTTGCCAACCGTGGTCTGTATGGAGTTGTTCAATAAAGGGCCCAAAATTAAGATAACATAGATGGGAGAGGTCTCTATGAATAGGAATTCCTAAGTATTTGATACCCTGTGAGGGCCAGGCAAAGGGAAAGTTGGACTGGATGGAATCCTATATGGATTTGGGGAGGGAGACATCGAGGGCCTCAGACTTCGCTGCATTGATTTTAAAATTTGACCATGTAACAAAGTGATCTATTTCAGCCATAACAGCATGGATGGATATATGTGATTGAGTGATATATACTAGGACATCATCAGCAAATAGAGAGCACTTGTACTCGGTGCCTCCCACCTCAATCCACCTAATATTGGGGTTATGGCGAATTGATGAGAGCAGGTGCTCCGTCACTAGGATGTATAAGAGAGGGGACAGAGAACATCCCTGCCTTGTCCCATTGGTGATTGTGAAAGGTGATGAAAATGTTCTGACGCGCCCCCTGGGCCTTGGGACACCCGGAGCCGGACCCTTTTTGGTGGATGCTGGTGGTTGTAGTCTTCGTGGCGGCGACCCGGTTCCGTGGCTCAGGGTGGTCAAACCAGTGGCGGAACTATTTATGTGGTTTTGATGTTTAAATGTCCGACTACGCCACCCGTGGATTGCGGTCAGAGTGAACCGCCGCTGCAGGGCAGACCGCTGAGGCTGGTGTTGTGGGTGCAGCAGAGCGTAGCATAACTCCCCACGGGAGGAGTATAGCCTCAGGGCAGTGTATGCGGAGGATGGGGGTGATGGTGCAGGGCAGCAGCAGTAACGACACGGAGTCAGTGATGCAGTCCAGGGCCTTTACTCACAGTTCTTATTATCCAGACCACGTCTGCAGGTAACGGCTGCCCACGTCGTACTGTGCTCACCAGGTGAGGGGCTCAGACAACTCCCAGATAACTTTGGAGCGCTTCACAGGACCCCCTTTGTGTGTCCTTTGTCTGGCCTTTCTTACCAACCCTTCTGTCCGGCTGCCTCGGGCCTCCTCTTGGTAAACTTGGCGCCAGTTACCCTGACCCTATGTGGTGCCTTCCTAGCGGGTGTAGCGAGGGGCTGCGCCACATAAAATGTCACAGCCTCCGGTTTCTAGCTGAGGGTCGTTTCCTGCCTCCACTAGTTTCGGGGACCGGTCTCCCCCTTTGGCCTGACCCCTCCACCCAGGTGGATTCGGGCGTGCGGTGGCGACTCGCCCGTCCGCACCCCTGGGATCCCTTCATTCCTCGTTCCTGGAGCCTTCTCCGCTCCTCTTCCTTCCTTCTCCCTCTTCCAGGCCTGGGCCTCTGTTACTAGGCCCGCCTCCGGAGCAGAGCTCATGCAGAGCCCCTGCTCCCTGCCACTTCTGCTCAGACTTCTCTGCACTGAACTAAGATGGTGCCCACCTTTTATACTCCCTTCTCAATGCACCCAGGAACTGCTTCCTCCCTGCTCCTGCACTACAGGGTTCCCCTTCCTCAGTGTTCCCTCCCCCCACTCCAGCCAGGGACAGGGACTGTCGTGCCCATCTCAGAGGCATATTGGTCGCCCTGCCCCACGGCAATGTGGTGTAATGCATGCAGGTGTCGGGTCCTGATCCACACTCCATCCTTACCTGAGAGTGAGATATCACACCTCTGGGTGAGGTGCAATACCTCTGTAGCAACCGAGCCCTCAGGGTGCTACAGTTCCATTTATCTTCAGCCTAGGTGACATATTGTGATACAGGGCCGTGATTTTGGCTATAAAAGGGTCCCCTAGACCCCTACCCCAAGCTTTTTAAGAGAATCATATATGGCGTGCCAGGAGACTCTATGGAATGCTTTCTCAGCATCCAACGAGAGTATCTAATTACAAATTTTTAACTGCATCTAGCCCAGGAAATACTTTGTGCCTAGTAGCAGTGTCTGCTAGTCAGCGGATTATCCCGGCTGTTAAGCAAGCTACACCACCTGTAGTTTAGACACTTAATTTTTTCAAAGGAAATGCTTCGGGACCATGGGATACTCAGTGAAGAGCATCAGGAGGCACCCCAAGGCATAGGGGCTGGGACTGGCAGTAGGATGCCTTGCGGTGGACAGCCGAGCTCGATCCTTATAAAAGCTTTTTAACTGCAGCAGCTTTAGTGGACGCTACTGGAGCTGGAATTACGCGGCTGCTGGCATGAGACTTGCCCTCCAATAGATCCTTGTAAATGGATTTAAAGTGTATTCATTCAAATTAGAGAGACAATTTAAATTAAAAAGCTTAGAGCTGCCTCCATCACAGGGGGGCTCGCTCGACCCACCAGCGGACAGGCACCAGTATTGGGAGAGGGGGGCTGGCCGTCAGGGTTCACCGCGGCTCTGGCACAAACCCGGCGACGCGGAGGTGGCACGGGCAGGAGCGGACTGAACGTGTCGGCTTCTCACTTTTTGGATTTTAGAAGGGCATGACATGCCTATATCTGTGTCTCCCCCTCCTTTTACTCCTCCACCTCTTTTCTTTTCTCATGACTATATGTACTTGTCACTTTTCCATGTGTTAGTTGTGTCTTCTGAGCAGTTTGTCAGCTTTTGGACACCTTTGAAGGTGTTTTCTATGTGTTTCGATGTGTTTTTGTTTGCCTGCCATTGGTTTTAACGGTGTTCGAAGGTGTTCGACGAACCGAACCGAACTCGAACACTACGGGGGTGGCTCAACACTATATATTACATACACACAGATAATATATACACACATCGACAGTGTATCATACACACAGATAATATATACACACACGGACAGTATATGTTACATACACACAGATAATATATACACACATGGACAGTATATATTACATAAACACAGATAATATATACACACATGGACAGTGTATAGTCTATACCACATACACACAGATAATATATACACACATGGACAGTATATATTACATACACACAGATAATATATACACACATGGACAGTGTATCGTCTATATCACATACACACATATAATATATACACACATGGACAGTATATATTACCTACACACAGATAATATATACACACATGGACAGTATATATTACATACACACAGATAATATATACACACATGGACAGTGTATAGTCTATATCACTTACACACAGATAATATATACACACATGGACAGTATATATTATATACACACAGATAATATATACCCACATGGACCGTGTTTAGTCTATATCACATACACACAGATAATATATACACACATGGACAGTATATATTACATACACACAGATAATATATACACACATGGACAGTGTATCGTCTATATCACATACACACAAATAATATATACACACATGGACAGTATATATTACATAAACACAGATAATATATACACACATGGACAGTGTATAGTCTATACCACATACACACAGATAATATATACACACATGGACAGTATATATTACATACACACAGATAATATATACACACATGGACAGTGTATCGTCTATATCACATACACACATATAATATATACACACATGGACAGTATATATTACCTACACACAGATAATATATACACACATGGACAGTATATATTACATACACACAGATAATATATACACACATGGACAGTGTATAGTCTATATCACTTACACACAGATAATATATACACACATGGACAGTATATATTATATACACACAGATAATATATACCCACATGGACCGTGTTTAGTCTATATCACATACACACAGATAATATATACACACATGGACAGTATATATTACATACACACAGATAATATATACACACATGGACAGTGTATCGTCTATATCACATACACACAGATAATACAGTGCCTACAAGTAGTATTCAACCCCCTGCAGATTTAGCTGGTTGACACATGCGGAATTAACTTGGCATTGTGACATTTGTACTGTAGATCAGCCTGGAAGTGGGAAATGCACTGCAGCAAATTTTTTTTTTTTTTTTTTTAAAAACGTTAAAAGTTAATTCAGAGTGTCATTTATTATTCAACCCCTCAAACCACAAGAATTCTGTTTGGTCACCCTAAAGTATTAAGAAGTAGTTCAGGCACCAAGAATAATGAGCTTCACATGTGTGGATTAAAGATCTCTTTTGCCAGCCTTTTCTGACTATTTAAGACCCTCCCCAAACTTGTGAACAGCACTCAGACATGGTCAACATGGGAAAGACAAAGGAGCATTCCAAGGCCATCAGAGACAAGATTGTGGAGGGTCACAAGGCTGGCAAGGGGTACAAAACCCTTTCCAAGGAGTTGGGCCTACCTGTCTCCACTGTTGGGAGCATCATCCGTAAGTGGAAGGCTTATGGAACTACTGTTAGCCTTCCACGGCCTGGACAGCCTTTGAAAGTGTCCTCCCGTGCCGAGGCCAGGCTTGTCCGAAGAGTCAAGGCTAACCCAAGGACAACAAGGAAGGAGCTCCGGGAAGATCTCATGGCAGTGGGGACATTGGTTTCAGTCAATACCATTAGTAACGTACTCCACCGCAATGGTCTCCGTTCCAGACGAGCCTGTATGGTACCTTTACTTTCAAAGCGTCATGTCAAGGCTCGTCTACAGTTTGCTCATGATAACTTGGAGGACTCTGAGACAGACTGGTTCAAGGTTCTATGGTCTGATGAGACCAAGAACGAGATCTTTGGTGCCAACCACACATGTGACGTTTGGAGACAGGATGGCACTGCATACGACCCCAAGAATACCATCCCTACAGTCAAGCATGGTGGTGGCAGCATCATGCTGTGGAGCTGTTTTGTCAGCCAAGGAGCCTGGCCATCTGGTCCGCATCCATGGGAAGATGGATAGCACGGCCTACCTGGAGATTTTGGCGATGAACCTCCGCTCCTCCATCAAGGATCTTAAGATAGGTTGTAATTTCATCTTCCAACAAGACAACGACCCAAAGCACACAGCCATACACACAGATAATATATACACACATGGACAGTATATATTCCATACACACAGATAATATATACCCACATGGACAGTATATACTTCATACACACAGATAATATATACACACATGGACAGTATATATCCCATACACACAGATAATATATACACACATGGACAGTGTATATTACATACACACAGATAATATATACACACATGGACAGTGTATCGTCTATATCACATACACACAGATAATATATACACACATGGACAGTATAAATTACATACACACAGATAATATGTACACACATGGACAGTATATATTGCATACACACAGATAATATATACACACATGGACAGTATATATCACATACACACAGATAATATATACACACATGGACAGAATATATTACATACACACAGATAATATATACACACATGGACAGTGTATCGTCTATATCACATACACACAGATAATATATACACACATGGACAGTGTATATTACTTACACACAGATAATATATACACACATGGACAGTGTATCGTCTATATCACATACACACAGATAATATATACACACAAGGACAGTATATATCACATACACACAGATAATATATACACACATGGACAGTATATATCACATATACACAGATAATATATACACACATGGACAGTATATATTACATACACAAAGATAATATATACACACATGGACAGTATATATTACATACACACAGATAATATATGTACACATGGACAGCATATATCACATACACACAGATAATATATACACACATGGACAGTATATATTACATACACACAGATAATATATACACACATGGACAGTGTATCGTCTATATCACATACACACAGATAATATATACACACATGGGCAGTATATTTTACATACACACAGATAATATATACACACATGGACAGTATATATTACATGCACACAGATAATATATACACACATGGACAGTATATATTACATACACACATAATATATACACACATGGACAGTGTATCGTCTATATCACATACACACAGATAATATATACACACATGGACAGTATATATTACATACACACAGATAATATATACACACATGGACAATATATATTACATACACACAGATAATATATACACACATGGGCAGTATATATTACATACACACAGATAATATATACACACATGGACAGTATATATTACATACACAGAGATAATATATACACACATGGACAGTGTATCGTCTATATCACATACACACAGATAATATATACACACATGGACAGTATATATTACATACACAGATAATATATACACATATAGACAGTATATCGTCTCTATCACATACACACAGATAATATATACACACATGGACAGTATATATTACATACACACAGATAATATATACACACATAGACAGTGTATATTACATGCACACAGATAATATATACACACATGGACAGTGTATCGTCTATATCACATACACACAGATAATATATACACACATGGACAGTATATATTCCATACACACAGATAAAATATACACGCATGGACAGTGTATCATCTCTATCACATACAAACAGATAATATATACACACATGGACAGTGTATCATCTATATCACATACACACAGATAATATATACACACGTGGACAGTGTATATTACATACACACAGATAATATATACACACATGGACAGTGTATCGTCTATATCACATATACACAGATAATATATACACACATGGACAGTATATATTCCATACACACAAATATATACACACATGGACAGTATATATTGCATACACACAGATAATATATACAGTACACACATGGACAGTATATATTACATGCACACAGATAATATATACACACATGGACAGTATATATTACATACGCACAGATAACATACACACATGGACAGTGTATAGTCTATATCACTTACACATAGATGATATATACACACATGGACAGTATATATTACATACACACAGATAATATATACACACATGGACAGTGTATAGTCTATATCACATACACACAGATAATATATACACACATGGACAGTATATATTACATACACACAGATAATATATACACACATGGACAGTGTATCGTCTATATCACATACATACGGATAATATATACACACATGGGCAGTATATATTACATACACACAGATAATATATACATACATGGGGAGTATATATTACATACACACAGATAATATATACACACATGAACAGTGTATATCCCATACACACAGATAATATATACACACATGGACAGTATATATCACATACACACAGATAATATATACACACTTGGACAGTATATATTACATACACACAGATAATATATACACAAATGGGCAGTATATATTACATACACACAGATAATATATACACACATGGACAGTATATATTACATACACACAGATAATATATACACACATGGACAGTATACATTACATACACACAGATAAAATATACACACATGGGCAGTATATATTACATACACACAGATAATATATACACACATGGACAGTATACATTACATACACACAGATAATATATACACACATGGACAGTATATATCCCATACACACAGATAATATATACACACATGGACAGTATACATTACATACACACAGATAATATATACACACATGGACAGTATATATCCCATACACACAGATAATATATACACACACATGGACAGTGTATCGTCTATATCACATACACACAGATAATATATATACACATGGACAGTATATATTACATACACACAGATAATATATACACACAAGGACAGTGTATATCCCATACACACAGATAATATATACACACATAGACAGTATATATTACATACACACAGATAATATATACACACATGGACAGTATATATTACATACACACAGATAATATATACACACATGGACAGTATATATTACATACACACAGATAATATATACACACATGGGCAGTATATATTACATACACACAGATAATATATACACACATGGACAGTATATATTACATGCACACAGATAATATATACACACATTGACAGTATATATTACATACACACAGATAATATAACCACACATGGACAGTATATATCACATACACACAGATAATATATACACACATGGACAGTATATATTACATACACACAGATAATATATACACACATGGACAGTGTATCGTCTATATCACATACACACAGATAATATATACACACATGGACAGTATATATTACATACACACAGATAATATATACACACATGGACAGTATATATTACATACACACAGATAATATATACACACATGGACAGTGTATCGTCTATATCACATATACACAGATAATATATACACACATGGACAGTATATATTACATACACACAGATAATATATACACACATGGACAATATATATTACATAAACACAGATAATATATACACACATGGGCAGTATATATTACATACACACAGATAATATATACACACATGGACAGTATATATTACATACACACAGATAATATATACACACATGGACAGTGTATCGTCTATATCACATACACACAGATAATATATACACACATGGACAGTATATATTCCATACACACAGATAAAATATAAACACATGGACAGTGTATCATCTATATCACATACACACAGATAATATATACACACATGGACAGTGTATCGTCTATATCACATACACACAGATAATATATACACACATGGACAGTGTATATTACATACACACAGATAATATATACACACATGGACAGTGTATCGTCTATATCACATATACAAAGATAATATATACACACATGGACAGTATATATTACATACACACAGATAATATATACACACATGGACAGTGTATAGTCTGTACCACATACACACAGAAAATATATACACACATGGACAGTATATATTCCATACACACAGATAATATATACACACATGGAGAGTATATATTCCATACACACAGATAATATATACACACATATAATTTATACACACACATGGACAGTATATATTACATACACACAGATAATATATACACACATGGAAAGTGTATCGTCTATATTACATACACACAGATAATATATACACACATGGACAGTGTATCGTCTATATCACATACACACAGATAATATATACACACATGGACAGTGTATAGTCTGTACCACATACACACAGAAAATATATACACACATGGACAGTATATATTCCATACACACAGATAATATATACACACATGGAGAGTATATATTACATACACACAGATAATATATACACACATGGACAGTGTATTGTCTATATCACATACACACAGATAATATATACTCACATGGACAGTATATATCCCATACACACAGATAATATATACACACATTGACAGTGTATTGTCTATATCACATACACACAGACAATATATACACACAGATAATATATACACACACATGGACAGTATATGTTACATACAAACAGATAATATTTATACACATGGACAGTATATATCCCATACAGACAGATAATATATACACACATGGACAGTGTATCGTCTATATCACATACACACAGATAATATATACACACATGGACAGTGTATAGTCTGTACCACATACACACAGAAAATATATACACACACATGGACAGTATATATTCCATACACACAGATAATATATACACACATGGAGAGTATATATTACATACACACAGATAATATATACACACATGGACAGTGTATTGTCTATATCACATACACACAGATAATATATACTCACATGGACAGTATATATTCCATACACACAGATAATATATACACACATCGACAGTGTATTGTCTATATCACATACACACAGATAATATATACACACAGATAATATATACACACACATGGACAGTATATGTTACATACACACAGATAATATTTACACACATGGACAGTATATATCCCATACAGACAGATAATATATACACACATGGACAGTGTATCGTCTGTATCACATACACACAAATAATATATACACACATGGACAGTATATATTACATACACACAGATAATATATACACACATCGACAGTGTATCATACACACAGATAATATATACACACATGGACAGTATATATTCCATACACACAGATAATATATACACACACATCGACAGTGTATTGTCTATATCACATACACACAGATAATATATACACACAGATAATATATACACACACATGGACAGGATATTTTACATACACACAGATAATATATACACACATGGACAGTGTATCGTCTATATCACATACACACAGATAATATATACACACATGGACAGTGTATCGTCTGTATCACATACACACAAATAATATATACACACATGGACAGTATATATTACATACACACATGGACAGTGTATAGTCTATACCACATACACACAGATAATATATATACACATGGACAGTATATATTACATACACACAGATAATATATACACACATGGACAGTGTATCGTCTATATCACATACACACAGATAATATACACACATGGACAGTATATATCACATACACACATATAATATATACACACATGGACAGTATATATTACCTACACACAGATAATATATACACACATGGACAGTGTATAGTCTATTTCACTTACACACAGATAATATATACACACATGGACAGTATATATTACCTACACACAGATAATATATACACACACATGGACAGTATATATCACATACACACAGATAATATATACACACATGGACAGTGTATCGTCTATATCACATACACACAGATAATACAGTGCCTACAAGTAGTATGCAACCCCCTGCAGATTTAGCTGGTTGACACATGCGGAATTAACTTGGCATTGTGACATTTGTACTGTAGATCAGCCTGGAAGTGGGAAATGCACTGCAGCAAATTTTTTTTTTTTTTTTTTTTTTTTAAATGTTAAAAGTTAATTCAGAGTGTCATTTATTATTCAACCCCTCAAACCACAAGAATTCTGTTTGGTCACCCTAAAGTATTAAGAAGTAGTTCAGGCACCAAGAATAATGAGCTTCACATGTGTGGATTAAATATTTCTTTTGCCAGCCTTTTCTGACTAATTAAGACCCTCCCCAAACTTGTGAACAGCACTCAGACATGGTCAACATGGGAAAGACAAAGGAGCATTCCAAGGCCATCAGAGACAAGATCGTGGAGGGTCACAAGGCTGGCAAGGGGTACAAAACCCTTTCCAAGGAGTTGGGCCTACCTGTCTCCACCGTTGGGAGCATCATCCGTAAGTGGAAGGCTTAGGGAACTACTGTTAGCCTTCCACGGCCTGGACAGCCTTTGAAAGTGTCCTCCCGTGCCGAGGCCAGGCTTGTCCGAAGACTCAAGGCTAACCCAAGGACAACAAGGAAGGAGCTCCGGGAAGATCTCATGGCAGTGGGGACATTGGTTTCAGTCAATACCATAAGTAACGTACTCCACCGCAATGGTCTCCGTTCCAGACGAGCCTGTATGGTACCTTTACTTTCAAAGCGTCATGTCAAGGCTCGTCTACAGTTTGCTCATGATCACTTGGAGGACTCTGAGACAGACTGGTTCAAGGTTCTATGGTCTGATGAGACCAAGATCGAGATCTTTGGTGCCAACCACACACGCGACGTTTGGAGACAGGATGGCACTGCATACGACCCCAAGAATACCATCCCTACAGTCAAGCATGGTGGTGGCAGCATCATGCTGTGGGGCTGTTTCTCAGCCAAGGGGCCTGGCCATCTGGTCCGCATCCATAGGAAGATGGATAGCACGGCCTACCTGGAGATTTTGGCCAAGAACCTCCGCTCCTCCATCAAGGATCTTAAGATGGGTCGTAATTTCATCTTCCAACAAGACAACGACCCAAAGCACACAGCCAAGAAAACCAAGGCCTAGTTCAAGAGGGAAAAAGTCAAGGTGTTGGAGTGGCCTAGTCAGTCTCCTGACCTTAACCCAATTGAAAACTTGTGGAAGAAGCTCAAGAATAAAGTCCACATGAGACACCCAAAGAACCTAGATAACTTGGAGAAGATCTGCATGGAGGAGTGGGCCAAGATAACTCCACAGACCTGTGCCGGCCTGATCAGGTCTTATAAAAGACGATTATTAGCTGTAATTGCAAACAAGGGTTATTCCACAAAATATTAAACATAGGGGTTGTATAATAATTGACCCACACTTTTATGTTTAAAATTTAATAAAATTCAACTGAGCAACATAACTTTTTGGTTTGTAAGATTTATGCTTCTGTTCATAAAACCTACTCTCGTTTGCAGTTTGAAGGCTCTAACTTATTTGCATCTTATCAAACCAGCTAAATCTGCAGGGGTTGAATACTACTTGTAGGCACTGTATATACACACATGGACAGTATATATTACCTACACACAGATAATATATACACACATGGACAGTGTATAGTCTATATCACTTACACACAGATAATATATACACACATGGACAGTATATATTACATACACACAGATAATAAATACACACTTGTACCGTGTATAGTCTATATCACATACACACAGATAATATATACACACATGGACAGTGTATCGTCTATATCACATCCACACAGATAATATATACACACATGGACAGTATATATTACATACACACAGATAATATATACACACATGGACAGTATATATCCCATACACACAGATAATATATACACACATGGACAGTATATATCACATATACGCAGATAATATATACACACATGGACAGTATATATTACATAAACACAGATAATATATACGCATGGACAGTGTTTAGTCTATATCCCATACACACAGATAATATATACACACATGGACAGTATATATTACATACACACAGATAATATATACACACATGGACAATAAATGAGGTTTATTGTACTAACAGAAAATGTGCAATCTGCATTCAAACAAAATTTGACAGGTGCATAAGCATGGGCACCCTTATCATTTTCTTGTTTTAAATACTCCTACCTACTTTTTACTGATTTACTAAAGCACTTTTTTTGGTTTTGTAACCTCATTGAGCTTTGAACTTCATAGCCAGGTGTATGCAATCATGAGAAAAGCTACTTAAAGTGGCCACTTGCAAGTTGTTCTCCTGTTTGAATCTCCTCTGAAGAATGGCATCATGGGCTCCTCAAAACAACTGTCAAATGATCTGAAAACAAAGATTATTCAACATAGTTGTTCAGGGGAAGGATACAAAAAGCTGTCTCAGAGATTTAACCTGTCAGTTTCCACTGTGAGGAACATAGTAAGGAAATGGAAGAACACAGGGACAGTTCTTGTTAAGGCCAGAAGTGGCAGGCCAAGAAAAACATCAGAAAGGCCGAGAAGAAGAATGGTGAGATCAGTCGAGGACAATCCTCAGACCACCTCCAGAGAGCTGCAGCATCAACTTGCTGCAGATGGTGTCACTGTGCATCGGTCAGCTATACAACGCACCTTGCACAAGGAGAAGCTGTATGGGAGAGTGATGCGAAAGAAGCCGTTTCTGCTAGCACGCCACAAACAGAGTCGGCTGAGGTATGCAAAAGCACATTTGGAGAAGCCAATTTCCTTTTGAAAGAAGGTCCTGTGAACTGATGAAACCAAGATTGAGTTGTTTGGTCATACAAAAAGGCGTTATGCATGGCGGCAAAAAAACACAGCATTCCAAGAAAAACACTTGCTACCCACAGTAAAATTTGGTGGAGGTTCCATCATGCTTTGGGGCTGTGTGGCCAATGTCGGCAACCGGAATCTTGTTAAAGTTGAGGGACGCATGGATTCCACTCAGTATCAGCAGATTCTTGACAATAATGTTCAAGAATCAGTGATAAAGTTGAAGTTACGCAGGGGATGGATCTTTCAGCAAGACAATGATCCAAAACACCGCTCCAAATCTACTCAGGCATTCATGCAGAGGAACAATTACAATGTTTTGGAATGGCCATCCCAGTCCCCAGACCTGAATATCATTGAACATCTGTGGGATCATTTGAAGAGGGCTGTCCATGCTCGGCGACCATCAAACTTAACTGAACTGGAATTGTTTTGTAAAGACGAATGGTCAAAAATACCTTCATCCAGGATCCAGGAACTCATTAAAAGCTACAGAAAGTGACTAGAGGCTGTTATTTTTGCAAAAGGAGGATCTACTAAATATTAATGTCACTTTTCTGGTGAGGTGCCCATACTTATGCACCTGTCAAATTCTGTTTGAATGCAGATTGCACATTTTCTGTTAGTACAATAAACCTCATTTCAAGGCAGAAACCTTACTGTGTCCAACAGTTATTACATATATCAAACTGAAATAGCTGTTGCAAAAACACCAATTTTTATAAAACAATAAGCTTAAGATTAATAGGGGTGCCCAAACTTTTTCATATAACTGTATATACACACATGGACAGTATATCGTCTATATCACATATACACAGATTATATATACACACATGGACAGTATATATTCCATACACACAGATAATATATACACACACATGGACAGTATATATTACATGCACACAGATAATATATACACACATGGACAGTATATATTACATACACACAGATAATATATACACACATGGACAGTATATATTACATGCACACAGATAATATATACACACATGGACAGTGTATCGTCTATATCACATACACACAGATAATATATACACACATGGACAGTATATAGTCTATATCACATACACACAGATAATATATACACACATGGACAGTATATAGTCTATATCACATACACACAGATAATATATACACACATGGACAGTGTATATTCCATACACACAGATAATATATACACACATGGACAGTGTATCGTCTATATCACATATACACAGATTATATATACACACATGGACAGTATATATTCCATACACACAGATAATATACACACACATGGACAGTATATATTACATACAAACAGATAATATATACACACATGGACAGTATATATTACATGCACACAGATAATATATACACACATGGACAGTATATATTACATACACACAGATAATATATACACACATGGACAGTGTATCGTCTATATCACATACACACAGATAATATATACACACATGGACAGTGTATATTACATACACACAGGTAATATATACACACATGGACAGTGTATAGTCTATATCACATACACACAGATAATATATACACACATGGACAGTGTATAGTCTATATCACATACACACAGATAATATATACACACATGGACAGTGTATCGTCTATATCACATACACACAGATAATATATACACACATGGACAGTGTATCGTGTATATCACATACACACAGATAATATATACACACATGGACAGTATATATCACATACACACAGATAATATATACACACATGGACAGTATATATTCCATACACACAGATAATATATACACACATGGACAGTATATATTCCATACACACAGATAATATATACCCACATGGACAGTATATACTTCATACACACAGATATTATATACACACATGGACAGTATATATCGCATACACACAGATAATAAATACACACATGGACAGTGTATCGTCTATATCACATACACACAGATAATATATACACACATGGACAATATATATTACATACACACAGATAATATATACACACATAGACAGTATATATCCCATACACACAGATAATATATACACACATGGACAGTGTATATTACATACACACAGATAATATATACACGCATGGGCAGTATATATTACATACACACAGATAATATATGCACACATGGACAGTGTATATCCCATACACACAGATAATATATACACACATGGACAATATATATTACATACACACAGATAATAAATTCACACATGGGCAGTATATATCACATACACACAGATAATATATACACACATGGACAGTATACATCACATACACACAGATAATATATACACACATGGGCAGTGTATCGTCTATATCAGATACACACAGATGATATATACACATGGACAGTATATATTACATACACACAGATAATATATACACGCATGGGCAGTATATATTACATACACACAGATAATATATACACACATGGACAGTGTATATCCCATACACACAGATAATATATACACACATGGACAATATATATTACATACACACAGATAATATATTCACACATGGGCAGTATATATCACATACACACAGATAATATATACACACATGGACAGTATATATCACATACACACAGATAATATATACACACATGGACAGTGTATCATCTATATCACATACACACAGATAATATATACACACATGGACAGTATATATCACATACACACAGATAATATATACACACATGGACAGTATATATCACATACACACAGATAATATATACACACATGGACAGTGTATATCCCATACACACAGATAATATATACACACATGGACAATATATATTACATACACACAGATAATATATACACACATGGGCAGTATATATTACATACACACAGATCATATATACACACATGGACAGTATATATCACATACACACAGATAATATATACACACATGGACAGTGTATCATCTATATCACATACACACAGATAATATATACACACATGGACAGTATATATTATTTACACACAGATAATATATACACACATGGGCAGTATATATTACATACACACAGATATTATATACACACATGGACAGTATACATTACATACACACAGATAATATATACACACATGGGCAGTATATATTACATACACACAGATCATATATACACACATGGGCAGTATATATTACATACACACAGATAATATATACACACATGGACAGTGTATCATCTATATCACATACACACAGATAATATATACACACATGGACAGTATATATTATTTACACACAGATAATATATACACACATGGGCAGTATATATTACATACACACAGATATTATATACACACATGGACAGTATACATTACATACACACAGATAATATATACACACATGGGCAGTATATATTACATACACACAGATAATATATACACACATGGACAGTATATATTACATACACACAGATAATATATACACACATGGACAGTGTATCATCTATATCACATAAACACAGATAATATATACACACATGGACAGTATATCGTCTATATCACATACACACAGATAATATATACACACATGGACAGTGTATCGTCTATATCACATACACACAGATAACATATACACACATGGACAGTATATATTACATACACACATAATATATACACACATGGACAGTGTATCATCTATATCACATACACACAGATAATATATACACACATGGACAGTATATATTACTTACACACAGATAATATATACACATGGGCAGTATATATTACATACACATAGATAATATATACATACATGGACAGTATACATTACATACACACAGATAATATATACACACATGGACAGTGTATCATCTATATCACATACACACAGATAATATATACACACATGGACAGTATATATTATTTACACACAGATAATATATACACACATGGGCAGTATATATTACATACACACAGATATTATATACACACATGGACAGTATACATTACATACACACAGATAATATATACACACATGGGCAGTATATATTACATACACACAGATAATATATACACACATGGACAGTATATATTACATACACACAGATAATATATACACACATGGACAGTATATATTACATACACACAGATAATATGTACACACATGGACAGTATATATTACATACACACAGATAATATATACACACATGGGCAGTATATATTACATACACACAGATAATATATACACACATGGACAGTATATATTACATACACACAGATAATATATACACATGGACAGTGTATCATCTATATCACATACACACAGATAATATATACACACATGGACAGTGTATCGTCTATATCACATACACACAGATAATATATACACACATGGACAGTATATATTACATACACACAGATAATATATACACACACATGGACAGTATATATTACATACACACAGATAATATATACACACATGGACAGTATATATTAGATACACACAGATAATATATACACACATGGACAGTATATATTACATACACACAGATAATATATACACACATGGACAGTATATATTACATACACACAGATAATATATACACACATGGACAGTATATATTACATACACACAGATAATATATACACACATGGACAGTATATATTACATACACACAGATAATATATACACACATGGGCAGTGTATCGTCTATATCACATACACACAGATAATATATACACATGGACAGTATATATCACTTACACACAGATAATATATACAGACATGGACAGTATATATTACATACACACAGATAATATATACACACATGGACAGTATATATTACATACACACAGATAATATGTACACACATGGACAGTATATATTACATACACACAGATAATATATACACACATGGACAGTATATATTACATACACACAGATAATATATAAACACATGGGCAGTGTATCGTCTATATCACATACACACAGATAATATATACACATGGACAGTATATATTACATACACACAGATAATATATACACACATGGACAGTATATATTACATACACACATAATATATACACACATGGACAGTATATCGTCTATATCACATACACACAGATAATATATACACACATGGACAGTATATATTACATACACACAGAGAATATATACACACATGGACAGTATATATTACATACACAGAGATAATATATACACACATGGGGAGTGTATCGTCTATATCACATACACACAGATAATATATACACATGGACAGTATATATCACTTACACATAGATAATATATACACACATGGACAGTATATATTACATACACACAGATAATATATACCCACATGGACAGTATATATTACATACACACAGATAATATATACCCACATGGACAGTGTATTGTCTATATCACATACACACAGATAATATATACACATGGACAGTATATATCACTTACACACAGATAATATATACACACATGGACAGTATATATTACATACACACAGATAATATATACACACATGGACAGTATATATTACATACACACAGATAATATATACACACATGGACAGTATATATTACATACACACATAATATATACACACATGGACAGTATATATTACATACACACAGATAATATATACACACATGGACAGTATATATTACATAGACACAGATAATATATACACACATGGACAGTATATATTACATAGACACAGATAATATATACACATGGACAGTATATATTACATAGACACAGATAATATATACACATGGACAGTATATATTACATACACACAAATATATACACACATGGACAGTATATATTACATACACACATAATATATACACACATGGACAGTATATCGTCTATATCACATACACACAGATAATATATACACACATGGACAGTATATATTACATACACACAGATAATATATACACACATGGACAGTATATATTACATACACACAGATAATATATACACACATGGGCAGTGTATCGTCTATATCACATACACACAGATAATATATACACATGGACAGTATATATTACATACACACAGATAATATATACACACATGGACAGTATATATTCCATACACACAGATAATATATACACACATGGACAATATATATTACATACACACAGATAATATATACACACATGGACAGTATATATTACATTCACACAGATAATATATACACACATGGACAGTATATATTACATGCACACAGATAATATATACACACATGGACAGTGTATCGTCTATATCACATACACACAGATAATATATACACACATGGACAGTATATAGTCTATATCACATACACACAGATAATATATACACACATGGACAGTGTATATTACAAACACACAGATAATATATACACACATGGACAGTGTATCGTCTATATCACATATACACAGATTATATATACACACATGTACAGTATATATTCCATACACACAGATAATATATACACACACATGGACAGTATATATTACATACAAACAGATAATATATACACACATGGACAGTATATATTACATACACACAGATAATATATACACACATGGACAGTGTATCATCTATATCACATACACACAGATAATATATACACACATGGACAGTGTATCGTCTATATCACATACACACAGATAATATATACACATGGACAGTATATGTCACTTACACACAGATAATATATACACACATGGACAGTATATATTACATACACACATAATATATACACACATGGACAGTATATATCACATACACACAGATAATATATACACACATGGACAGTATATATCACATACACACAGATAATATATACACACATGGACAGTATATATTCCATACACACAGATAATATATACCCACATGGACAGTATATATCGCATACACACAGATAATATATACACACATGGACAGTGTATCGTCTATATCACATACACACAGATAATATATACACACATGGACAGTATATATTACATGCACACAGATAATATATACACACATAGACAGTATATATCCCATACACACAGATAATATATACACACATGGACAGTGTATATTACATACACACAGAAAATATATACACACATGGGCAGTGTATCGTCTATATCACATACACACAGATAATATATACACATGGACAGTATATATTACATACACACAGATAATATATACACGCATGGGCAGTATATATTACATACACACAGATAATATATACACACATGGACAGTGTATATCCCATACACACAGATAATATATACACACATGGACAATATATATTACATACACACAGATAATATATTCACACATGGACAGTATATATCACATACACACAGATAATATATACACACATGGGCAGTATATATTACATACACACAGATAATATATACACACATGGACAGTGTATCATCTATATCACATACACACAGATAATATATACACACATGGACAGTATATATCACATACACACAGATAATATATACACACATGGACAGTGTATATCCCATACACAGATAATATATACACACATGGACAATATATATTACATACACACAGATAATATATACACACATGGGCAGTATATATTACATACACACAGATCATATATACACACATGGACAGTATATATTACATACACACAGATAATATATACACACATGGACAGTATATATTACATACACACAGATAATATATACACACATGGACAGTATATATTACATACACACAGATAATATATACACACACATGGGCAGTGTATCGTCTATATCACATACACACAGATAATATATACACACATGGACAGTATATATCACATACACACAGATAATATATACACACATGGACAGTATATATTACATACACACAGATAATATATACACACACATGGGCAGTGTATCGTCTATATCACATACACACAGATAATATATACACATGGACAGTATATATCACTTACACACAGATAATATATACAGACATGGACAGTATATATTACATACACACAGATAATATATACACACATGGACAGTATATATTACATACACACAGATAATATATACACACATGGACAGTATATATTACATACACACAGATAATATATACACACATGGGCAGTGTATCGTCTATATCACATACACACAGATAATATATACACATGGACAGTATATATTACATACACACAGATAATATATACACACATGGACAGTATATATTACATACACACATAATATATACACACATGGACAGTATATCGTCTATATCACATACACACAGATAATATATACACACATGGACAGTATATATTACATACACACAGATAATATATACACACATGGACAGTATATATTACATACACACAGATAATATATACCCACATTGACAGTGTATTGTCTATATCACATACACACAGATAATATATACACATGGACAGTATATATCACTTACACACAGATAATATATACACACATGGACAGTATATATCACATACACACAGATAATATATACACACATGGACAGTATATATTACATACACACAGATAATATATACACACATGGACAGTATATATTACATACACACAGATAATATATACACACATGGACAGTATATATTACATGCACACAGATAATATATACACACATGGACAGTGTATCGTCTATATCACATACACACAGATAATATATACACACATGGACAGTATATTGTCTATATCACATACACACAGATAATATATACACACATGGACAGTATATATTACATACACACAGATAATATATACACACATGGACAGTGTATCTTCTATATCACATACACACAGATAATATATACACACATGGACAGTATATATTACATACACACAGATAATATATACACACATGGGCAGTGTATCGTCTATATCACATACACACAGATAATATATACAAATGGACAGTATATATTACATACACACAGATAATATATACACACATGGACAGTATATATTCCATACACACAGATAATATATACACACATGGACAATATATATTACATACACACAGATAATATATACACACATGGACAGTATATATTACATTCACACAGATAATATATACACACATGGACAGTATATATCACATGCACACAGATAATATATACACACATGGACAGTGTATCGTCTATATCACATACACACAGATAATATATACACACATGGACAGTTTATAGTCTATATCACATACACACAGATAATATATACACACATGGACAGTGTATATTACAAACACACAGATAATATATACACACATGGACAGTGTATCGTCTATATCACATATACACAGATTATATATACACACATGTACAGTATATATTCCATACACACAGATAATATATACACACACATGGACAGTATATACTACATACAAACAGATAATATATACACACATGGACAGTATATATTACATACACACAGATAATATATACACACATGGACAGTGTATCATCTATATCACATACACACAGATAATATATACACACATGGACAGTGTATCGTCTATATCACATACACACAGATAATATATACACATGGACAGTATATATCCCTTACACACAGATAATATATACACACATGGACAGTATATATTACATACACACATAATATATACACACATGGACAGTATATATCACATACACACAGATAATATATACACACATGGACAGTATATATCACATACACACAGATAATATATACACACATGGACAGTATATATTCCATACACAGAGATAATATATACCCACATGGACAGTATATATCGCATACACACAGATAATATATACACACATGGACAGTGTATCGTCTATATCACATACACACAGATAATATATACACACATGGACAGTATATATTACATACACACAGATAATATATACACACATAGACAGTATATATCCCATACACACAGATAATATATACACACATGGACAGTGTATATTACATACACACAGATAATATATACACACATGGGCAGTGTATCGTCTATATCACATACACACAGATAATATATACACATGGACAGTATATTTTACATACACACAGATAATATATACACGCATGGGCAGTATATATTACATACACACAGATAATATATACACACATGGACAGTGTATATCCCATACACACAGATAATATATACACACATGGACAATATATATTACATACACACAGATAATATATTCACACATGGACAGTATATATCACATACACACAGATAATATATACACACATGGGCAGTATATATTACATACACACAGATAATATATACACACATGGACAGTGTATCATCTATATCACATACACACAGATAATATATACACACATGGACAGTATATATCACATACACACAGATAATATATACACACATGGACAGTGTATATCCCATACACAGATAATATATACACACATGGACAATATATATTACATACACACAGATAATATATACACACATGGACAGTATATATTACATACACACAGATAATATATACACACATGGACAGTATATATTACATACACACAGATAATATATACACACATGGACAGTATATATTACATACACACAGATAATATATACACACATGGACAGTATATATTACATACACACAGATAATATATACACACATGGACAGTATATATTACATACACACAGATAATATATACACACACATGGGCAGTGTATCGTCTATATCACATACACACAGATAATATATACACACATGGACAGTATATATCACATACACACAGATAATATATACACACATGGACAGTATATATTACATACACACAGATAATATATACACACATGGACAGTATATATTACATACACACAGATAATATATACACACATGGACAGTATATATTACATACACACAGATAATATATACACACATGGACAGTATATATTACATACACACAGATAATATATACACACATGGACAGTATATATTACATACACACAGATAATATATACACACACATGGGCAGTGTATCGTCTATATCACATACACACAGATAATATATACACATGGACAGTATATATCACTTACACACAGATAATATATACAGACATGGACAGTATATATTACATACACACAGATAATATATACACACATGGACAGTATATACTACATACACACAGATAATATATACACACATGGACAGTATATATTACATACACACAGATAATATATACACACATGGGCAGTGTATCGTCTATATCACATACACACAGATAATATATACACATGGACAGTATATATTACATACACACAGATAATATATACACACATGGACAGTATATATTACATACACACATAATATATACACACATGGACAGTATATCGTCTATATCACATACACACAGATAATATATACACACATGGACAGTATATATTACATACACAGAGATAATATATACACACATGGACAGTATATATTACATACACACAGATAATATATACACACATGGACAGTATATATTACATACACACAGATAATATATACACACATGGACAGTATATATTACATACACACAGATAATATATACACACATGGACAGTATATATTACATACACACAGATAATATATACACACACATGGGCAGTGTATCGTCTATATCACATACACACAGATAATATATACACACATGGACAGTATATATCACATACACACAGATAATATATACACACATGGACAGTATATATTACATACACACAGATAATATATACACACATGGACAGTATATATTACATACACACAGATAATATATACACACATGGACAGTATATATTACATACACACAGATAATATATACACACATGGACAGCATATATTACATACACACAGATAATATATACACACATGGACAGTATATATTACATACACACAGATAATATATACACACACATGGGCAGTGTATCGTCTATATCACATACACACAGATAATATATACACATGGACAGTATATATCACTTACACACAGATAATATATACAGACATGGACAGTATATATTACATACACACAGATAATATATACACACATGGACAGTATATATTACATACACACAGATAATATATACACACATGGACAGTATATATTACATACACACAGATAATATATACACACATGGGCAGTGTATCGTCTATATCACATACACACAGATAATATATACACATGGACAGTATATATTACATACACACAGATAATATATACACACATGGACAGTATATATTACATACACACATAATATATACACACATGGACAGTATATCGTCTATATCACATACACACAGATAATATATACACACATGGACAGTATATATTACATACACACAGATAATATATACACACACATGGGCAGTGTATCGTCTATATCACATACACACAGATAATATATACACATGGACAGTGTATCGTCTATATCACATACACACAGATAATATATACACATGGACAGTATATATCACTTACACACAGATAATATATACACACATGGACAGTATATATCACATACACACAGATAATATATACACACATGGACAGTATATATTACATACACACAGATAATATATACACACATGGACAGTATATATTACATACACACAGATAATATATACACACATGGACAGTATATATTACATACACACAGATAATATATACACACATGGACAGTATATATTACATGCACACAGATAATATATACACACATGGACAGTGTATCGTCTATATCACATACACACAGATAATATATACACACATGGACAGTATATTGTCTATATCACATACACACAGATAATATATACACACATGGACAGTATATATTACATACACACAGATAATATATACACACATGGACAGTGTATCGTCTATATCACATACACACAGATAATATATACACACATAGACAGTGTATCGTCTATATCACATACACACAGATAATATATACACACATGGACAGTATATATCACATACACACAGATAATATATACACAAATGGATAGTATATATTCCATACACACAGATAATATATACACACATGGACAGTATATATTCCATACACACAGATAATATATACCCACATGAACAGTATATACTTCATACACACAGATATTATATACACACATGGACAGTATATATCGCATACACACAGATAATATATACACACATGGACAGTGTATCGTCTATATCACATACACACAGATAATATATACACATGGACAGTATATATTACATACACACAGATAATATATACACACATGGACAGTATATATTACATACACACATAATATATACACACATGGACAGTATATCGTCTATATCACATACACACAGATAATATATACACACATGGACAGTATATATTACATACACACAGATAATATATACACACATGGACAGTATATATTACATACACACAGATAATATATACCCACATGGACAGTGTATTGTCTATATCACATACACACAGATAATATATACACATGGACAGTATATATCACTTACACACAGATAATATATACACACATGGACAGTATATATTACATACACACAGATAATATATACACACATGGACAGTATATATTACATACACACAGATAATATATACACACATGGACAGTATATATTACATACACACAGATAATATATACACACATGGACAGTATATATTTCATGCACACAGATAATATATACACACATGGACAGTGTATCGTCTATATCACATACACACAGATAATATATACACACATGGACAGTATATAGTCTATATCACATACACACAGATAATATATACACACATGGACAGTGTATATTACATACAGACAGGTAATATATACACACATGGACAGTGTATAGTCTATATCACATACACACAGATAATATATACACACATGGACAGTGTATCGTCTATATCACATACACACAGATAATATATACACACATGGACAGTGTATCGTCTATATCACATACACACAGATAATATATACACACATGGACAGTATATATCACATACACACAGATAATATATACACACATGGATAGTATATATTCCATACACACAGATAATATATACACACATGGACAGTATATATTCCATACACACAGACAATATATACCCACATGGACAGTATATACTTCATAGACACAGATATTATATACACACATGGACAGTATATATCGCATACACACAGATAATATATACACACATGGACAGTGTATCGTCTATATCACATACACACAGATAATATATACACACATGGACAGTATATATTACATACACACAGATAATATATACACACATAGACGGTATATATCCCATACACACAGATAATATATACACACATGGACAGTGTATATTACATACACACAGATAATATATACACACATGGGCAGTGTATCGTCTATATCACATACACCCAGATAATATATACACATGGACAGTATATATTACATACACACAGATAATATATACACGCATGGGCAGTATATATTACATACACACAGATAATATATACACACATGGACAGTGTATATCCCATACACACAGATAATATATACACACATGGACAGTATATATCACATACACACAGATAATATATACACACATGGACAGTATATATCACATACACACAGATAATATATACACACATGGGCAGTATATATTACATACACACAGATAATATATACACACATGGACAGTATATATTACATACACAGAGATAATATATACACACATGGACAGTGTATCGTCTATATCACATACACACAGATAATATATACACATGGACAGTATATATCACTTACACACAGATAATATATACACACATGGGCAGTATATATCACTTACACACAGATAATATATACACACATGGACAGTATATATTACATACACATAATATATACACACATGGACAGTATATATTACATACACACAGATAATATATACACACATGGACAGTATATATTACATACACACAGATAATATATACACGCATGGGAAGTATATATTACATACACACAGATAATATATACACACATGGACAGTGTATATCCCATACACACAGATAATATACACACATGGACAATATATATTACATACACACAGATAATATACACACATGGACAATATATATTACATACACACAGATAATATATTCACACATGGGCAGTATATATCACATACACACAGATAATATATACACACATGGACAGTATATATCACATACACACAGATAATATATACACACATGGACAGTATATATCACATACACACAGATAATATATACACACATAGACAGTATATATCACATACACACAGATAATATATACACACATGGGCAGTATATATTACATACACACAGATAATATATACACACATGGACAGTATATATTACATACACAGAGATAATATATACACACATGGGCAGTGTATCGTCTATATCACATACACACAGATAATATATACACATGGACAGTATATATCACTTACACACAGATAATATATACACACATGGACAGTATATATTACATACACACAGATAATATATACACACATGGACAGTATATATTACATACACACAGATAATATATACCCACATGGACAGTGTATTGTCTATATCACATACACACAGATAATATATACACATGGACAGTATATATCACTTACACACAGATAATATATACACACATGGACAGTATATATTACATACACACATAATATATACACACATGGACAGTATATATTACATACACACAGATAATATATACACACATGGACAGTATATATTACATACACACAGATAATATATACACACATGGACAGTATATATTACATACACACAGATAATATATACACACATGGGCAGTATATATTACATACACACAGATAATATATACACACATGGGCAGTATATATTACATACACACAGATAATATATACACACATGGGCAGTGTATCGTCTATATCACATACACACAGATAATATATACACATGGACAGTATATATTACATACACACAGATAATATATACACACATGGACAGTATATATTACATACACACATAATATATACACACATGGACAGTATATATTACATACACACATAATATATACACACATGGACAGTATATCGTCTATATCACATACACACAGATAATATATACACACATGGACAGTATATATTACATACACACAGATAATATATACACACATGGACAGTATATATTACATACACACAGATAATATATACACACATGGACAGTATATATTACATACACACAGATAATATATACACACATGGGCAGTGTATCGTCTATATCACATACACACAGATAATATATACACATGGACAGTATATATTCCATACACACAGATAATATATACACACATGGACAGTATATATTCCATACACACAGATAATATATACACACATGGACAATATATATTACATACACACAGATAATATATACACACATGGACAGTATATATTACATTCACACAGATAATATATACCGGTACACACATGGACAGTGTATCGTCTATATCACATACACACAGATAATATATACACACATGGACAGTATATAGTCTATATCACATACACACAGATAATATATACACACATGGACAGTGTATATTACATACACACAGATAATATATACACACATGGACAGTGTATCGTCTATATCACATATACACAGATTATATATACACACATGGACAGTATATATTCCATACACACAGATAATATATACACACATGGACAGTATATATTACATGCACACAGATAATATATACACACATGGACAGTATATATTACATACACACAGATAATATATACACACATGGACAGTGTATCGTCTATGTTATGCACACGCCCGGGCTGAGCGGCGTGTGCGTGTGATTGTAGTGATTCCACTGGACCGTGCCGGAGAGTGAATGCCTGGAGGGGCTTAACTAGGTATTCACCCGATCCGACCAGGGTCGAACGACGGCATACGACGCCAGTGCACCAAGGAGGAACCGAGCAGAGGGACCAGGTGCTACTCCAGGACAGACCCCGGACACGGCTGTTGACCCACACAGGGGAATACAGGAACAGACTGGTAGGCTGGCACACAGACTGGTGGGTATAGGCAGGCACGACTGGTATGCAGGCAGGCGGGTATGCAGGCAGGGGGGTACAGGCAAGCACAGCTAGAGTGCAGACAGGGAGGCACTAGCAGGTAGGAACACAGGCGGGATAGGACCCAGTACACACTGGGACTCAGGAACAATACAGGCAGAGGGGTACAGGCAAGCACAGCTAGAGTGCAGACAGGGAGGCACTAGCAGGTAGGGACACTGGCAGGATAGGACCCAGTACACACTGGGACTCAGGAACAGAACCACAGATGTGGCGGACAAACACAGCAGAGTGAGGCTGCCCAGAGAGGTGAGCGAGAACAGGGCAGGACAAGGCCACCTGTAGCGGTGAGCAAGAGTAGAGCAGGACAAGGCCGCCAGGAGCAGTGAACAAAGGATCAGAGCTGAGCGAGACTGCTGGAGCAGTGAGCAAGAGTAAAGCAGGACGAGGCCGCCTGGAGCGGTGAGCAAGAGTGGAGCGAGACTGCCGGAGCAGCGAGCAAAAGGGTCAGAGCGGAGCAAGGCTGCCGGAGCAGCGAGCAAAGGAGTCAGAGCAGACTAGAACCGCCGGAGCGGTGAGCAAAGGAGTCAGAGCAGACTAGAACCGCCGGAGCGGTGAGCAAAGGAGTCAGAGCAGACTAGAACCGCCGGAGCGGTGAGCAAAGGAGTCAGAGCAGACTAGAACCGCCGGAGCGGTGAGCAAAGGAGTCAGAGCAGGCTAGAACCGCCGGAGCAGTGAGCAAAGGAGTCAGAGCAGGCAAGGCTGAGTAGGGGGGACAGGGCTCTGTTCACACGGAACAGACAGGAAGGGAAAGGCAGAGCCAGACACCCACAGGGTACTTGCAGTGAAGTAGCGAGTGGACCACAAACTCACAAACGGGAGTACAGAGACAACAGGCAGGAGTTAGGTACGAGTTCAGACTCTGCAGAAAAAGGAAAGGAACGGACATAGAGAAAAGACAGATGAAAGATAGGAGAGAGTACAGACTGGAACTGAGTGTACGGAGGAGACCGACACAGGAGCGGGACACAGGAGCGGGTCTGGGAATACGGCCCCCAGAGAGGCGGGACGAACAGGCAAGGAGCGTGTTCAGACAGGACAGACAAGATACAGGAGCAGGTCTGGGTAATCGGCCCCCAGAGAGGCAGGACGAACAGGCAAGGAGCGTGTTCAGACAGGACAGACAAGATACAGGAACGGATCTAGGTAATCGGCCCCTAGAAGGCGGGAGGAACAGGCTAGGAGCGTGTTCAGACAGGCCTGGAAATACAGCCTCCAGGAGAGGCAGCAGGCAAGAGTACACAGACAGGACTCAGTTCAGACACGGGAACTGAAACCGCAAGACAGGAGACAAAGAACGGGACCTGGCACCTTCAGAGTGAAAGCACACACTGAATGAAACACTATGCTCAGGCAGGGATAGATGGGAGCAGCTGAGCTATATACCAGGTGACAGACAGCAAAAGGCTGAGGACGCACAAGGGGTGTGACCCACAGCAGGTACAAAAAGCAGGAAGTGATCGGGCGCCGCCCTTAAGCAGCAGAAACAGACACAAACAGACAGCATGGAGGGAAGCCAGAGAGACATTCTGGACTGGAGATCAAGTGCGCGCTCTTGCACAGTGGGAGATGGACCACCATGCAAGGACGCCGCCAGGTATGTTACAGTACCCCCCCCCCTTACGCCCCCTCTTCTTCAGGCCTGCCAGAATCTTCCGCAGGGAATTCGAGGACCAGTCGTTCACTTCAAGGAGATCACTTCCACTGTCCACAGGAAAAACTGATCTCATCTGGTTAGCTAGGATGCTACCTCCTATCCAGCCATCCTCAGCAACAGACGAAACGGGTGGAGTACCAGGAACAGCACACAAGGAAGTCTCTCTCCACATATTTTCAGGTGGCACCCCAGAGGGTACAGGAGACAACTGGAAGTCCTTCACCGGGTTGGAGGGGGACAGAGACTTGGGGGTAATCTCTGCTTCGAGGTACATCTTGTCAAGCTCACAGGAAGAAATAGACGGGTTATCAGGTACATAATGAGGAAAAGTCACTGTCTCTTTGTTATCTGGTGGTACCCCGGAGGATTCAGGAAACAACTGGAGGTCCTCCGCCGGGTCAGAAGAGTGCAGAGGCTCAGAGAAAACATCTGCTTCAGAGTACACTAAGTCGGACTCACTGGACGAAGCAGGTGAGGTATCGGGTACCGAGTATAGGAAAGTCTCTGTCCATTCACCACCAGGTGGCACCCCGAAGGGTTCTGGAGACAACTGGCGGTCCTCCGCCTGGTCAGAAGGGTGTAGAGACTCACGGGTAACCCCTGCTTCAGAGTACACTAGGTCGAACTCACTGGACGAAGCAAGCGAGGTATCAGATCTAGGATATAGGAAAGTCTCTGTCCATTCACCACCAGGTGGCACCCAGAAGGGTTCTGGAGACAACTGGAGGTCCTCCGCCTGGTCGGAGGGGTGTAGAGACTCGGGAGTAACTACTGCTTCGGAGTACACTAGGTTGGACTCAGTGGACGAAGCGAGCGAGGTATCAGGTACAGAGTATAGGAGAGTCTCTGTCCTTTCGCTACCAGGTAGCACCCCGAAGGGTTCTGGAGACAACTGGAGGTCCTCCGCCTGGTCGGAGGGGTGTAGAGACTCGGGAGTAACCTCTGCTTCGGAGTACACTAGGTTGGACTCACTGGACGAAGCGAGCGAGGTATCAGGTACAGAGTATAGGAGAGTCTCTGTCCTTTCGCTACCAGGTAGCACCCCGAAGGGTTCTGGAGACAACTGGAGGTCCTCCGCCTGGTCGGAGGGGTGTAGAGACTCGGGAGTAACCTCTGCTTCGGAGTACACTAGGTTGGACTCACTGGACGAAGCGAGCGAGGTATCAGGTACAGAGTATAGGAGAGTCTCTGTCCTTTCGCTACCAGGTAGCACCCCGAAGGGTTCAGGAGACAACTGGAGGTCCTCCGCCTGGTCGGAGGGGTGTAGAGACTCGGGGGTAACTACCACTTTGGGGTACCCATTGTCAGGCTCACAGGACGAAGCGGACAAAGTATCGAGTACCGAGTGTAGAGAAGTCTCTCTCCATTTGTCATCGAGTGGTATCCCGGAGGATTCAGGAGGCAACAGGGGGTCCTCCACCAGGTAGTAGAGGTGCACAGACTCTGAGGTAACCACAGCTTTGGAGCATCCTTGGACATGCACACCGGTTAAAGTGGGTGAAGCATCTGATGCCGGGTGCAGGAAGTTCTCCTGTGTGGAGTCTGGATGGGCAGAAGTCTCTTCGGGCAGGAGAACTGGTGCACTACCCACGCACATTACCCATTGGGGCTTCTCCGGGATACAGGGAGATGAAGCTTCAGTAGGGACTTCAAGATTGGGGTCAGAAGGTCTCAGGGAGGACAGACCCTGGCGTGACGGCTTGCCTCTACGTCTAGCACGTCTGGACTGCCTCTTGAGGTTGGGAGAAGTATTCCGGAAAGCGTAGTCACCCTGTGAGGATTCTGGGTGGGCAGTAGTCTCATTGGGCTGGAGGACTATTGCGCTACCCACACACATTACCCATCGGGGCTGCTCCGGGATATTGGGAAGTGAAGCTTCAGCAGGGGCTTCAGGGTTAGGGTCCTCGAAGACCATACGAAAGGCCACCAGGAAGGCCTGCAGGTCAAGGACGACAGGATCCCATGCTTCCCATAGGGGGGTGACCCATTTCAAGGCATCACCTGCTAGGTAGTCAATCATAAAGGCCACTTTAGCCCAATCGGAAGGAAAATAGAGAGGGTAGGCCTTAAAGTGTAGCATGCATTGCTCCACAAATGCACGACACTGTCTTGGATCCCCATAGTAACGTGGCGGATCCGCAGGAACGAGAGCTGATAGATCCATCTGGACGGTGCGTAATTCGCCTGGAACTCAGCTAAGGAAAAAAAAATTTATTTATTTATTTTAATGCATGTATTCGCTGGAAAACTTCTCAGAGAGCGAAGGCCGTGGGGCTCAACGGGAACCATGGCCTGAGCATGCTGTTATGCACATGCCCGGGCTGAGCGGCGTGTGCGTGTGATTGTAGTGATTCCACTGGACCGTGCCGGAGAGTGAATGCCTGGAGGGGCTTAACTAGGTATTCACCTGATCCGACCAGGGTCGCACGACGGCATACGACGCCAGTGCACCAAGGAGGAACCGAGCAGAGGGACCAGGTGCTACTCCAGGACAGACCCCGGACACGGCTGTTGACCCACACAGGGGAATACAGGAACAGACTGGTAGGCTGGCACACAGACTGGTGGGTATAGGCAGGCACGACTGGTATGCAGGCAGGCGGGTATACAGGCAGAGGGGTACAGGCAAGCACAGCTAGAGTGCAGACAGGGAGGCACTAGCAGGTAGGGACACTGGCGGGATAGGACCCAGTACACACTGGGACTCAGGAACAGAACCACAGATGTGGCGGACAAACACAGCAGAGTGAGGCTGCCCAGAGAGGTGAGCGAGAACAGGGCAGGACAAGGCTACCTGTAGCGGTGAGCAAGAGTAGAGCAGGACAAGGCCGCCAGGAGCAGTGAACAAAGGATCAGAGCTGAGCGAGACTGCTGGAGCAGTGAGCAAGAGTAAAGCAGGACGAGGCCGCCTGGAGCGGTGAGCAAGAGTGGAGCGAGACTGCCGGAGCAGCGAGCAAAAGGGTCAGAGCGGAGCAAGGCTGCCGGAGCAGCGAGCAAAGGAGTCAGAGCAGACTAGAACCGCCGGAGCGGTGAGCAAAGGAGTCAGAGCAGACTAGAACCGCCGGAGCGGTGAGCAAAGGAGTCAGAGCAGACTAGAACCGCCGGAGCGGTGAGCAAAGGAGTCAGAGCAGGCTAGAACCGCCGGAGCAGTGAGCAAAGGAGTCAGAGCAGGCAAGGCTGAGTAGGGGGGACAGGGCTCTGTTCACACGGAACAGACAGGAAGGGAAAGGCAGAGCCAGACACCCACAGGGTACTTGCAGTGAAGTAGCGAGTGGACCACAAACTCACAAACGGGAGTACAGAGACAACAGGCAGGAGTTAGGTACGAGTTCAGACTCTGCAGAAAAAGGAAAGGAACGGACATAGAGAAAAGACAGATGAAAGATAGGAGAGAGTACAGACTGGAACTGAGTGTACGGAGGAGACCGACACAGGAGCGGGACACAGGAGCGGGTCTGGGAATACGGCCCCCAGAGAGGCGGGACGAACAGGCAAGGAGCGTGTTCAGACAGGACAGACAAGATACAGGAGCAGGTCTGGGTAATCGGCCCCCAGAGAGGCAGGACGAACAGGCAAGGAGCGTGTTCAGACAGGACAGACAAGATACAGGAACGGATCTAGGTAATCGGCCCCTAGAAGGCGGGAGGAACAGGCTAGGAGCGTGTTCAGACAGGCCTGGAAATACAGCCTCCAGGAGAGGCAGCAGGCAAGAGTACACAGACAGGACTCAGTTCAGACACGGGAACTGAAACCGCAAGACAGGAGACAAAGAACGGGACCTGGCACCTTCAGAGTGAAAGCACACACTGAATGAAACACTATGCTCAGGCAGGGATAGATGGGAGCAGCTGAGCTATATACCAGGTGACAGACAGCAATAGGCTGAGGACGCACAAGGGGTGTGACCCACAGCAGGTACAAAAAGCAGGAAGTGATCGGGCGCCGCCCTTAAGCAGCAGAAACAGACACAAACAGACAGCATGGAGGGAAGCCAGAGAGACATTCTGGACTGGAGATCAAGTGCGCGCTCTTGCACAGTGGGAGATGGACCACCATGCAAGGACGCCGCCAGGTATGTTACAGTCTATATCACATACACACAGATAATATATACACACATGGACAGTGTATATTACATACACACAGGTAATATATACACACATGGACAGTGTATAGTCTATATCACATACACACAGATAATATATACACACATGGACAATATATATTACATACACACAGATAATATATTCACACATGGGCAGTATATATCACATACACACAGATAATATATACACACATGGACAGTATATATCACATACACACAGATAATATATACACACATGGGCAGTATATATTACATACACACAGATAATATATACACACATGGATAGTGTATCATCTATATCACATACACACAGATAATATATACACACATGGACAGTATATATCACATACACACAGATAATATATACACACATGGACAGTATATATCACATACACACAGATAATATATACACACATGGACAGTGTATATCCCATACACACAGATAATATATACACACATGGGCAGCATATATTACATACACACAGATAATATATACACACATGGACAGTGTATCATCTATATCACATACACGCAGATAATATATACACACATAGACAGAATATATTACTTACACACAGATAATATATACACACATGGGCAGTATATATTACATACACACAGATAATATATACACACATGGACAGTATACATTACATACACACAGATAATATATACACACATGGGCAGTATATATTACATACACACAGATAATATATACACACATGGACAGTATATATTACATACACACAGATAATATATACACACATGGACAGTGTATCATCTATATCACATACACACAGATAATATATACACACATGGACAGTGTATCGTCTATATCACATACACACAGATAATATATACACACATGGACAGTGTATCGTCTATATCACATACACACAGATAATATATACACACATGGACAGTATATATTACATACACACATAGACAGTGTATCATCTATATCACATACACACAGATAATATATACACACATGGACAGTATATATTACTTACACACAGATAATATATACACATGGGCAGTATATATTACATACACATAGATAATATATACACACATGGACAGTATACATTACATACACACAGATAATATATACACACATGGGCAGTATATATTACATACACACAGATAATATATACACACATGGACAGTATATATTACATACACACAGATAATATATACACATGGACAGTGTATCATCTATATCACATACACACAGATAATATATACACACATGGACAGTGTATCGTCTATATCACATACACACAGATAATATATACACACATGGACAGTATATATTACATACACACAGATAATATATACACACATGGACAGTATATATCACATACACACAGATAATATATACACACATGGACAGCATATATTACATACACACAGATAATATATACACACATGGACAGTATATATTACATACACACAGATAATATATACACACATGGACAGTATATATTACATACACACAGATAATATATACACACATGGGCAGTATATATTACATACACACAGATAATATATACACACATGGACAGTGTATCATCTATATCACATACACACAGATAATACATACACACATGGACAGTGTATATTACATACAGACAGGTAATATATACACACATGGACAGTGTATAGTCTATATCACATACAAACAGATAATATATACACACATGGACAGTGTATCGTCTATATCACATACACACAGATAATATATACACACATGGACAGTGTATCGTCTATATCACATACACACAGATAATATATACACACATGGACAGTATATATCACATACACACATATAATATATACACACATGGATAGTATATATTCCATACACACAGATAATATATACACACATGGACAGTATATATTCCATACACACAGATAATATATACCCACATGGACAGTATATACTTCATACACACAGATATTATATACACACATGGACAGTATATATCGCATACACACAGATAATATATACACACATGGACAGTGTATCGTCTATATCACATACACACAGATAATATATACACACATGGACAGTATATATTACATACACACAGATAATATATACACACACAGACAGTATATATCCCATACACACAGATAATATATACACACATGGACAGTGTATATTACATACACACAGATAATATATACACACATGGGCAGTGTATCGTCTATATCACATACACACAGATAATATATACACATGGACAGTATATAGTACATACACACAGATAATATATACACGCATGGGCAGTATATATTACATACACACAGATAATATATACACACATGGACAGTATATATTACATACACACAGATAATATATACACACATGGACAGTATATATTACATACACACAGATAATATATACACACATGGACAGTATATATTACATACACACAGATAATATATACACACATGGGCAGTATATATTACATACACACAGATAATATATACACACATGGACAGTGTATCATCTATATCACATACACACAGATAATACATACACACATGGACAGTATATATTACTTACACACAGATAATATATACACACATGGGCAGTATATATTACATACACACAGATAATATATACACACATGGACAGTATAAATTACATACACACAGATAATATATACACACATGGACAGAGTATCGTCTATATCACATACACACAGATAATATATACACACATGGACAGTGTATATTACATACAGACAGGTAATATATACACACATGGACAGTGTATAGTCTATATCACATACACACAGATAATATATACACACATGGACAGTGTATCGTCTATATCATATACACACAGATAATATATACACACATGGACAGTGTATCGTCTATATCACATACACATAGATAATATATACACACATGGACAGTATATATCACATACACACAGATAATATATACACACATGGATAGTATATATTCCATACACACAGATAATATATAAACACATGGACAGTATATATTCCATACACACAGATAATATATACCCACATGGACAGTATATACTTCATACACACAGATATTATATACACACATGGACAGTATATATCGCATACACACAGATAATATATACACACATGGACAGTGTATCGTCTATATCACATACACACAGATAATATATACACACATGGACAGTATATATTACATACACACAGATAATATATACACACATAGACAGTATATATCCCATACACACAGATAATATATACACACATGGACAGTGTATATTACATACACACAGATAATATATACACACATGGGCAGTGTATCGTCTATATCACATACACACAGATAATATATACACATGGACAGTATATATTACATACACACAGATAATATATACACGCATGGACAGTATATATTACATACACACAGATAATATATACACACATGGACAGTGTATATCCCATACACACAGATAATATATACACACATGGACAATATATATTACATACACACAGATAATATATTCACACATGGGCAGTATATATCACATACACACAGATAATATATACACACATGGACAGTATATATCACATACACACAGATAATATATACACACATGGGCAGTATATATTACATACACACAGATAATATATACACACATGGACAGTATATATTACATACACAGAGATAATATATACCCACATGGACAGTGTATTGTCTATATCACATACACACAGATAATATATACACATGGACAGTATATATCACTTACACACAGATAATATATACACACATGGACAGTATATATTACATACACACACATAATATATACACACATGGACAGTATATATTACATACACACAGATAATATATACACACATGGACAGTATATATTACATACACACAGATAATATATACACACATGGACAGTATATATTACATACACACAGATAATATATACACACATGGGCAGTGTATCGTCTATATCACATACACACAGATAATATATACACACATGGACAGTATATATTACATACACACAGATAATATATACACACATGGACAGTATATATTACATACACACAGATAATATATACACACATGGGCAGTGTATCGTCTATATCACATACACACAGATAATATATACACATGGACAGTATATATTACATACACACAGATAATATATACACACATGGACAGTATATATTCCATACACACAGATAATATATACACACATGGACAATATATATTACATACACACAGATAATATATACACACATGGACAGTATATATTACATTCACACAGATAATATATACACACATGGACAGTATATAGTACACGCACACAGATAATATATACCGGTACACACATGGACAGTGTATCGTCTATATCACATACACACAGATAATATATACACATGGACAGTATATAGTCTATATCACATACACACAGATAATATATACACACATGGACAGTGTATATTACATACACACAGATAATATATACACACATGGACAGTGTATCGTCTATATCACATATACACAGATTATATATACACACATGGACAGTATATATTCCATACACACAGATAATATATACACACACATGGACAGTATATATTACATACAAACAGATAATATATACACACATGGACAGTATATATTACATGCACACAGATAATATATACACACATGGACAGTATATATTACATACACACAGATAATATATACACACATGGACAGTGTATCGTCTATATCACATACACACAGATAATATATACACACATGGACAGTGTATATTACATACACACAGGTAATATATACACACATGGACAGTGTATAGTCTATATCACATACACACAGATAATATATACACACATGGACAGTGTGTCGTCTATATCACATACACACAGATAATATATACACACATGGACAGTGTATCGTCTATATCACATACACACAGATAATATATACACACATGGACAAAATATATTACATACACACAGATAATATATTCACACATGGGCAGTATATATCACATACACACAGATAATATATACACACATGGACAGTATATATCACATACACACAGATAATATATACACACATGGATAGTGTATCATCTATATCATATACACACAGATAATATATACACACATGGACAGTATATATCACATACACACAGATAATATATACACACATGGACAGTATATATCACATACACACAGATAATATATACACACATGGACAGTGTATATCCCATACACACAGATAATATATACACACATGGACAATATATATTACATACACACAGATAATATATACACACATGGGCAGCATATATTACATACACACAGATAATATATACACACATGGACAGTGTATCATCTATATCACATACACGCAGATAATATATACACACATGGACAGTATATATTACTTACACACAGATAATATATACACACATGGGCAGTGTATCGTCTATATCACATACACACAGATAATATATACACATGGACAGTATATATTACATACACACAGATAATATATACACACATGGACAGTATATATTCCATACACACAGATAATATATACACACATGGACAATATATATTACATACACACAGATAATATATACACACATGGACAGTATATATTACATTCACACAGATAATATATACACACATGGACAGTATATATTACACGCACACAGATAATATATACCGGTACACACATGGACAGTGTATCGTCTATATCACATACACACAGATAATATATACACACATGGACAGTATATAGTCTATATCACATACACACAGATAATATATACACACATGGACAGTGTATATTACATACACACAGATAATATATACACACATGGACAGTGTATCGTCTATATCACATATACACAGATTATATATACACACATGGACAGTATATATTCCATACACACAGATAATATATACACACACATGGACAGTATATATTACATACAAACAGATAATATATACACACATGGACAGTATATATTACATGCACACAGATAATATATACACACATGGACAGTATATATTACATACACACAGATAATATATACACACATGGACAGTGTATCGTCTATATCACATACACACAGATAATATATACACACATGGACAGTGTATATTACATACACACAGGTAATATATACACACATGGACAGTGTATAGTCTATATCACATACACACAGATAATATATACACACATGGACAGTGTGTCGTCTATATCACATACACACAGATAATATATACACACATGGACAGTGTATCGTCTATATCACATACACACAGATAATATATACACACATGGACAATATATATTACATACACACAGATAATATATTCACACATGGGCAGTATATATCACATACACACAGATAATATATACACACATGGACAGTATATATCACATACACACAGATAATATATACACACATGGATAGTGTATCATCTATATCACATACACACAGATAATATATACACACATGGACAGTATATATCACATACACACAGATAATATATACACACATGGACAGTATATATCACATACACACAGATAATATATACACACATGGACAGTGTATATCCCATACACACAGATAATATATACACACATGGACAATATATATTACATACACACAGATAATATATACACACATGGGCAGCATATATTACATACACACAGATAATATATACACACATGGACAGTGTATCATCTATATCACATACACGCAGATAATATATACACACATGGACAGTATATATTACTTACACACAGATAATATATACACACATGGGCAGTATATATTACATACACACAGATAATATATACACACATGGACAGTATACATTAAATACACACAGATAATATATACACACATGGGCAGTATATATTACATACACACAGATAATATATACACACATGGACAGTATATATTACATACACACAGATAATATATACACACATGGACAGTGTATCATCTATATCACATACACACAGATAATATATACACACATGGACAGTGTATCGTCTATATCACATACATACAGATAATATATACACACATGGACAGTATATATTACATACACACATAGACAGTGTATCATCTATATCACATACACACAGATAATATATACACACATGGACAGTATATATTACTTACACACAGACAAAATATACACATGGGCAGTATATATTACATACACATAGATAATATATACACACATGGACAGTATACATTACATACACACAGATAATATATACAGACATGGGCAGTATATATTACATACACACAGATAATATATACACACATGGACAGTATATATTACATACACACAGATAATATATACACATGGACAGTGTATCATCTATATCACATACACACAGATAATATATACACACATGGACAGTGTATCGTCTATATCACATACACACAGATAATATATACACACATGGACAGTATATATTACATACACACAGATAATATATACACACATGGACAGTATATATCACATACACACAGATAATATATACACACATGGACAGTATATATTACATACACACAGATAATATATACACACATGGACAGTATATATTACATACACACAGATAATATATACACACATGGACAGTATATATTACATACACACAGATAATATATACACACATGGACAGTATATATTACATACACACAGATAATATATACACACATGGACAGTATATATTACATACGCACAGATAATATATACACACATGGGCAGTGTATCGTCTATATCACATACACACAGATAATATATACACATGGACAGTATATATCACTTACACACAGATAATATATACAGACATGGACAGTATATATTACATACACACAGATAATATATACACACATGGACAGTATATATTACATACACACAGATAATATATACACACATGGACAGTATATATTACATACACACAGATAATATATACACACATGGGCAGTGTATCGTCTATATCACATACACACAGATAATATATACACATGGACAGTATATATTACATACACACAGATAATATATACACACATGGACAGTATATATTACATACACACATAATATATACACACATGGACAGTATATCGTCTATATCACATACACACAGATAATATATACACACATGGACAGTATATATTACATACACACAGATAATATATACACACATGGACAGTATATATTACATACACAGAGATAATATATACACACATGGGCAGTGTATCGTCTATATCACATACACAAAGATAATATATACACATGGACAGTATATATTACATACACACAGATAATATATACACACATGGACAGTATATATTACATACACAGAGATAATATATACACACATGGGCAGTGTATCGTCTATATCACATACTCACAGATAATATATACACATGGACAGTATATATCACTTACACACAGATAATATATACACACATGGACAGTATATATTACATACACACAGATAATATATACACACATGGACAGTATACATTACATACACACAGATAATATATACCCACATGGACAGTGTATTGTCTATATCACATACACACAGATAATATATACACACATGGACAGTAGATATTACATACACACAGATAATATATACACACATGGACAGTATATATATTACATACACACAGATAATATATACACACATGGACAGTATATATTACATACACACAGATAATATATACACACATGGACAGTATATATTACATACACACAGATAATATATACACACATGGACAGTATATATTACATACACACAGATAATATATACACACATGGGCAGTGTATCGTCTATATCACATACACACAGATAATATATACACATGGACATTATATATTACATACACACAGATAATATATACACATATGGACAGTATATATTACATACACACATAATATATACACACATGGACAATATATCGTCTATATCACATACACACAGATAATATATACACACATGGACAGTATATATTACATACACACAGATAATATATACACACATGGACAGTATATATTACATACACACAGATAATATATACACACATGGGCAGTGTATCGTCTATATCACATACACACAGATAATATATACACATGGACAGTATATATTACATATACACAGATAATATATACACACATGGACAGTATATATTACATACACACAGATAATATATACACACATGGACAATATATATTACATACACACAGATAATATATACACACATGGACAGTATATATCACATACACACAGATAATATATACACACATGGACAGTGTATATCCCATACACACAGATAATATATACACACATGGACAATATATATTACATACACACAGATAATATATACACACATGGGCAGCATATATTACATACACACAGATCATATATACACATATGGACAGTATATATCACATACACACAGATAACATATACACATGGGCAGTATATATTACATACACACAGATAATATATACACACATGGACAGTGTATCATCTATATCACATACACACAGATAATATATACACACATGGACAGTATATATTACTTACACACAGATAATATATACACACATGGGCAGTATATATTACATACACACAGATAATATATACACACATGGACAGTATACATTACATACACACAGATAATATATACAAACATGGGCAGTATATATTACATACACACAGATAATATATACACACATGGACAGTGTATCATCTATATCACATACACACAGAAAATATATACACACATGGACAGTGTATCGTCTATATCACATACACACAGATAATATATACACACATGGACAGTGTATCGTCTATATCACATACACACAGATAATATATACACACATGGACAGTATATATTACATACACACATAATATATACACACATGGACAGTGTATATTACATACACACAGATAATATATACACACATGGACAGTATATATTACATACACACAGATAATATATACACACATGGACAGTATATATTACATACACACAGATAATATATACACACATGGACAGTATATATTACATACACACAGATAATATATACACACATGGGCAGTATATATTACATACACACAGATAATATATACACACATGGACAGTGTATCATCTATATCACATACACACAGATAATACATACACACATGGACAGTATATATTACTTACACACAGATAATATATACACACATGGGCAGTATATATTACATACACACAGATAATATATACACACATGGACAGTATACATTACATACACACAGATAATATATACACACATGGGCAGTATATATTACATACACACAGATAATATATACACACATGGACAGTATATATTACATACACACAGATAATATATACACACATGGACAGTGTATCATCTATATCACATACACACAGATAATATATACACACATGGACAGTGTATCGTCTATATCACATACACACAGATAATATATACACACATGGACAGTGTATCGGCTATATCACATACACACAGATAATATGACACACACAGATAATATAACACATGGACAGTATATATTACATACACACAGATAATATATACACATATGGACAGTATATATCACATACACAAAGATAATATATACACACATGGACAGTATATATTACATACACACAGATAATATATACACACATGGACAGTATATATTACATACACACAGATAATATATACACACATGGACAGTATATATTACATACAAACAGATAATATATACACACATGGACAGTATATATTACATACACACAGATAATATATACACACATGGACAGTATATATTACATACACAGATAATATATACACACATGGACAGTATATATTACATACACACAGATAATATATACACACATGGGCAGTGTATCGTCTATATCACATACACACAGATAATATATACACATGGACAGTTTATATTACATACACACAGATAATATATACACACATGGACAGTATATATTACATACACACATAATATATACACACATGGACAGTATATCGTCTATATCACATACACACAGATAATATATACACACATGGACAGTATATATTACATACACACAGATAATATATACACACATGGACAGTATATATTACATACACAGAGATAATATATACACACATGGGCAGTGTATCGTCTATATCACATACACACAGATAATATATACACATGGACAGTATATATCACTTACACACAGATAATATATACACACATGGACAGTATATATTACATTCACACAGAAAATATATACACACATGGACAGTATATATTACATACACACAGATAATATATACCCACATGGACAGTGTATTGTCTATATCACATACACACAGATAATATATACACATGGACAGTATATATCACTTACACACAGATAATATATACACACATGGACAGTATATATTACATACACACAGATAATATATACACACATGGACAGTATATATTACATACACACAGATAATATATACACACATGGACAGTATATATTACATACACACAGATAATATATACACACATGGGCAGTGTATCGTCTATATCACATACACACAGATAATATATACACATGGACAGTATATATGACATACACACATAATATATACACACATGGACAGTATATCGTCTATATCACATACACACAGATAATATATACACACATGGACTGTATATATTACATACACACAGATAATATATACACACATGGACAGTATATATTACATACACACAGATAATATATACACACATGAGCAGTGTATCGTCTATATCACATACACACAGATAATATATACACATGGACAGTATATATTACATACACACAGATAATATATACACACATGGACAGTATATATTACATACACACAGATAATATATACACACATGGACAATATATATTACATACACACAGATAATATATATACACATGGACAGTATATATCACATACACACAGATAATATATACACACATGGACAGTGTATATCCCATACACACAGATAATATATACACACATGGACAATATATATTACATACACACAGATAATATATACACACATGGGCAGTATATATTACATACACACAGATCATATATACACACATGGACAGTATATATCACATACACACAGATAACATATACACACATGGGCAGTATATATTACATACACACAGATAATATATACACACATGGACAGTGTATCATCTATATCACATACACACAGATAATATATACACACATGGACAGTATATATTACTTACACACAGATAATATATACACACATGGGCAGTATATATTACATACACACAGATAATATATACACACATGGACAGTATACATTACATACACACAGATAATATATACACATATGGGCAGTATATATTACATACACACAGATAATATATACACACATGGACAGTGTTTCATCTATATCACATACACACAGATAATATATACACACATGGACAGTGTATCGTCTATATCACATACACACAGATACTATATACACACATGGACAGTGCATCGTCTATATCACATACACACAGATAATATATACACACATGGACAGCATATATTACATACACACATAATATATACACACATGGACAGTGTATCATCTATATCACATACACACAGATAATATATACACACATGGACAGTATATATTACTTACACACAGATAATATATACACACATGGGCAGTATATATTACATACACATAGATAATATATACACACATGGACAGTATACATTACATACACACAGATAATATATACACACATGGGCAGTATATATTACATACACACAGATAATATATACACACATGGACAGTATATATTACATACACACAGATAATATATACACACATGGACAGTGTATCATCTATATCACATACACACAGATAATATATACACACATGGACAGTGTATCGTCTATATCACATACACACAGATAATATATACACACATGGACAGTGTATCGTCTATATTACATACACACAGATAATATATACACACATGGACAGTATATATCACATACACACAGATAATATATACACACATGGACAGTATATATCACATACACACAGATAATATATACACACATGGACAGTATATATCACATACACACAGATAATATATACACACATGGACAGTATATATTACATACACACAGATAATATATACACACATGGACAGTATATATTACATACACACAGATAATATATACACACATGGACATTATATATTACATACACACAGATAATATATACACACATGGACAGTATATATTACATACACACAGATAATATATACACACATGGACAGTATATATTACATACACACAGATAATATATACACACATGGGCAGTGCATCGTCTATATCACATACACACAGATAATATATACACATGGACAGTATATATTACATACACACAGGTAATATATACACACAGGGACAGTATATATTACATACACACAATATATACACACATGGACAGTATATCGTCTATATCACATACACACAGATAATATATACACACATGGACAGTATATATTACATACACACAGATAATATATACACACATGGACAGTATATATTACATACACACAGATAATATATACACACATGGGCAGTGTATCGTCTATATCACATACACACAGAAAATATATACACATGGACAGTATATATCACTTACACACAGATAATATATACACACATGGACAGTATATATTACATACACACAGATAATATATACACACATGGACAGTATATATTACATACACACAGATAATATATACCCACATGGACAGTGTATTGTCTATATCACATACACACAGATAATATATACACATGGACAGTATATATCACTTACACACAGATAATATATACACACATGGACAGTATATATTACATACACACAGATAATATATACACACATGGACAGTATATATTACTTACACACAGATAATATATACACACATGGACAGTATATATTACATACACACAGATAATATATACACACATGGACAGTATATATTACATACACACAGATAATATATACACACATGGACAGTATATATTACATACACACAGATAATATATACACACATGGGCAGTGTATCGTCTATATCACATACACACAGATAATATATACACATGGACAGTATATATTACATACACACAGATAATATATACACACATGGACAGTATATATTACATACACACATAATATATACACACATGGACAGTATATCGTCTATATCACATACACACAGATAATATATACACACATGGACAGTATATATTACATACACACAGATAATATATACACACATGGACAGTATATATTACATACACACAGATAATATATACACACATGGGCAGTGTATCGTCTATATCACATACACACAGATAATATTTACACATGGACAGTATATATCACTTACACACAGATAATATATACACACATGGACAGTATATATTACATACACACTGATAATATATACACACATGGACAGTATATATTACATACACACAGATAATATATACACACATGGACAGTATATATTACATACACACAGATAATATATACACACATGGATAGTATATATTACATACACACAGATAATATATACACACATGGACAGTATATATTACATACACACAGATAATATATACACACATGGGCAGTATATATTACATACACAGATAATATATTCACACATGGGCAGTATATATTACATACACACAGATAATATATACACACATGGGCAGTGTATCGTCTATATCACATACACACAGATAATATACACACAAGGACAGTATATATTACATACACACAGATAATATATACACACATGGACAGTATATATTACATACACACAGATAATATATACACACATGGGCAGTGTATCGTCTATATCACATACACACAGATAATATACACACAAGGACAGTATATATTACATACACACAGATAATATATACACACATGGACAGTATATATTACATACACACAGATAATATATACACACATGGGCAGTGTATCGTCTATATCACATACACACAGATAATATACACACAAGGACAGTATATATTACATACACACAGATAATATATACACACATGGACAGTATATATTACATACACAGATAATATATACACACATGGACAGTGTATCGTCTATATCACATAAGCACAGATAATATATACACACATGGACAGTATATATTCCATACACACAGATAATATATACACACATGGACAGTATATATTCCATACACACAGATAATATATACACACATGGACAGTATATATTCCATACACACAGATAATATATACACACATGGACAGTATATATTACATACACACAGATAATATATACACACATGGACAGTATATATTACATACACACAGATAATATATACACACATGGACAGTATATATTACATACACACAGATAATATATACACACATGGGCAGTGTATCGTCTATATCACATACACACAGATAATATATACACATGGACATTATATATTACATACACACAGATAATATATACACATATGGACAGTATATATTACAGACACACATAATATATACACACATGGACAGTATATCGTCTATATCACATACACACAGATAATATATACACACATGGACAGTATATATTACACAGATAATATATACACGCATGGACAGTATATATTACATACACACAGATAATATATACACACATGGGCAGTGTATCGTCTATATCACATACACACAGATAATATATACACATGGACAGTATATATTACATACACACAGATAATATATACACACATGGACAGTATATATTACATACACACAGATAATATATACACACATGGACAATATATATTACATACACACAGATAATATATACACAAGGACAGTATATATTACATACACACAGATAATATATACACACATGGACAGTATATATTACATACACAGATAATATATACACACATGGACAGTGTATCATCTATATCACATACACACAGATAATATATACACACATGGACAGTGTATCGTCTATATCACATACACACAGATAATATATACACACATGGACAGTGTATCGTCTATATCACATACACACAGATAATATATACACATATGGACAGTATATATTACATACACACATAATATATACACACATGGACAGTGTATCATCTATATCACATACACACAGATAATATATACACACATGGACAGTATATATTACATACACACAGATAATATATACACACATGGACAGTATATATTACATACACACAGATAATATATACACACATGGACAGTATATATTACATACACACAGATAATATATACACACATGGGCAGTATATATTACATACACACAGATAATATAAACACACATGGACAGTGTATCATCTATATTAGGGTTCCCCAACTCCAGTCCTCAAGGCCCACCAACAGGTCATGTTTTCAGGATTTCCTTAGTATTACACAGGTGATAATTGCATCACCTGCACAGGCAATAATCCCATCACATGTGCAATACTAAGGAAATCCTGAAAACATGACCTGTTGGTGGGCCTTGAGGACTGGAGTTGGGGAACCCTGATCTATATCACATACACACAGATAATATATACACACATGGACAGTATATATTACTTACACACAGATAATATATACACACATGGACAGTATACATTACATACACACAGATAATATATACACACATGGGCAGTATATATTACATACACACAGATAATATATACACACATGGACAGTATATATTACATACACACAGATAATATATACACACATGGACAGTATATATTACATACACACAGATAATATATACACACATGGACAGTGTATCATCTATATCACATACACACAGATAATATATACACACATGGACAGTGTATCGTCTATATCACATACACACAGATAATATATACACACATGGACAGTGTATCGTCTATATCACATACACACAGATAATATATACACACATGGACAGTATATATTACATACACACAGATAATATATACACACATGGACAGTATATATCACATACACACAGATAATATATACACACATGGACAGTATATATTACATACACACAGATAATATATACACACATGGACAGTATATATTACATACACACAGATAATATATACACACATGGACAGTATATATTACATACACACAGATAATATATACACACATGGACAGTATATATTACATACACACAGATAATATATACACACATGGGCAGTGTATCGTCTATATCACATACACACAGATAATATATACACACATGGACAGTATATATTACATACACACAGATAATATATACACACATGGACAGTATATATTACATACACACAGATAATATATACACACATGGACAGTATATATTACATACACACAGATAATATATACACACATGGACAGTATATATTACATACACACAGATAATATATACACACATGGACAGTATATATTACATACACACAGATAATATATACACACAGATAATATATACACACATGGACAGTATATATTACATACACACAGATAATATATACACACATGGGCAGTGTATCATCTATATCACATACACACAGATAATATATACACATGGACAGTATATATTACATACACACAGATAATATATACACACATGGACAGTATATATTACATACACACATAATATATACACACATGGACAGTATATCGTCTATATCACATACACACAGATAATATATACACACATGGACAGTATATATTACATACACACAGATAATATATACACACATGGACAGTATATATTACATACACACAGATAATATATACACACATGGGCAGTGTATCGTCTATATCACATACACACAGATAATATAAACACATGGACAGTATATATCACTTACACACAGATAATATATACACACATGGACAGTATATATTACATACACACAGATAATATATACACAGATGGACAGTATATATTACATACACACAGATAATATATACACACATGGACAGTATATATTACATACACACAGATAATATATACACACATGGACAGTATATATTACATACACACAGATAATATATACACACATGGACAGTGTACCGTCTATATTACATACACACAGATAATATATACACACATGGACAGTATTTATTACATACACACATAATATACAGTACAGACCAAAAGTTTGGACACACCTTCTCATTTAAAGATTTTTATGTATTTTCATGACTATGAAAATTGTACATTCACACTGAAGGCATCAAAACTATGAATTAACACATGTGGAATTATATACTTAACAAAAAAGTGTGAAACAACTGAAAATATGTCTTATATTCTAGGTTCTTCAAAGTAGCCACCTTTTGCTTTGATGACTGCTTTGCACACTCTTGGCATTCTTTGATGAGCTTCAAGAGGTAGTCACCGGAAATGGTTTTCACTTCACAGGTGTGCCCTGTCAGGTTTAATAAGTGGGATTTCTTGCCTTATAAATGAGGTTGGGACCATCAGTTGTGTTGTGCAGAATTCAGGTAGATACACAGCTGATAGTCCTACTGAATAGACTGTTAGAATTTGTATTATGGCAAGAAAAAAGCAGCTAAGTAAAGAAAAATGACTGGCCATCATTACTTTAAGAAATGAAGGTCAGTCAGTCCAAAAAATTGGGAAAACTTTGAAAGTGTCCCCAAGTGCAGTTGCAAAAACCATCAAGAGCTACAAAGAAACTGGCTCACATGAGGACCGCCCCAGGAAAGGAAGACCAAGAGTCACCTCTGCTTCTGAGGATAAGTTTATCTGAGTCACCAGCCTTAGAAATCGCAGGTTAACAGCAACTCAGATTAGAGATCAGGTCAATGGCACACAGAGTTCTAGCAGCAGACACATCTCTACAACAACTGTTAAGAGGAGACTTTGTGCAGCCGGCCTTCATGGTAAAATAGCTGCTAGGAAACCACTGCTAAGGACAGGCAACAAGCAGAAGAGACTTGTTTGGGCTAAAGAATACAAGGAATGGACATTATACCAGTGGAAATCTGTGCTTTGGTTTGATGAGTCCAAATTTGAGATCTTTGGTTCCAACCACCGTGTCTTTGTGCGACGCAGAAAAGGTGAACGGATGGACTCTACATACATGGTTCCAACCGTGAAGCATGAAAGAGGAGGTGTGATGGTGTGGGGGTGCTTTGCTGGTGACACTGTTGGGGATTTATTCAAAATTGAAGGCATACTGAACCAGCATGGCTACCACAGCATCTTGCAGCGGCATGCTATTCCATCCGGTTTGCGTTTAGTTGGACCATCATTTATTTTTCAACAGGACAATGACCCCAAACACACCTCCAGGCTGTGTAAGGGCTATTTGACCAAGAAGGAGAGTGATGGGGTACTACGCCAGATGACCTAGCCTCCACAGTCACCAGACCTGAACCCAATCGAGATGGTTTGGGGTGAGCTGGACCACAGAGTGAAGGCAAAAGGGCCAACAAGTGCTAAGCATCTCTGGGAACTCCTTGAAGATTGTTGGAAGACCATTTCCGGTGACTACCTCTTGAAGCTCATCAAGAGAATGCCAAGAGTGTGCAAAGCAGTCATCAAAGCAAAAGGTGGCTACTTTGAAGAACCTAGAATATAATACATGTTTTCAGTTGTTTCACACTTTTTTGTTAAGTATATAATTCCACATGTGTTAATTCATAGTTTTGATGCCTTCAGTGTGAATGTACAATTTTCATACTCAAAAAAATACAGAAAAATCTTTAAATGAGAAGGTGTGTCCAAACTTTTGGTCTGTACTGTATACACACATGGACAGTATATCGTCTATATCACATACACACAGATAATATATACACACATGGACAGTATATATTACATACACACAGATAATATATACACACATGGACAGTATATATTACATACACAGAGATAATATATACACACATGGGCAGTGTATCGTCTATATCACATACACACAGATAATATATACACATGGACAGTATATATCACTTACACACAGATAATATATACACACATGGACAGTATATATTACATACACACAGATAATATATACACACATGGACAGTATATATTACATACACACAGATAATATATACCCACATGGACAGTGTATTGTCTATATCACTTACACACAGATAATATATACACACATGGACAGTATATATTACATACACACAGATAATATATACACACATGGACAGTATATATTACATACACACAGATAATATATACACACATGGGCAGTATATATTACATACACACAGATAATATATACACACATGGACAGTATATATTACATACACACAGATAATATATACACACATGGGCAGTGTATCGTCTATATCACATACACACAGATAATATATACACATGGACAGTATATATTACATACACACAGATAATATATACACACATGGACAGTATATCGTCTATATCACATACACACAGATAATATATACACACATGGACAGTATATATTACATACACACAGATAATATATACACACATGGACAGTATATATTACATACACACAGATAATATATACACACATGAGCAGTGTATCGTCTATATCACATACACACAGATAATATATACACATGGACAGTATATATTACATACACACAGATAATATATACACACATGGACAGTATATATTACATACACACAGATAATATATACACACATGGACAATATATATTACATACACACAGATAATATATACACACATGGACAGTGTATATCCCATACACACAGATAATATATACACACATGGACAATATATATTACATACACACAGATAATATATACACACATGGGCAGTATATATCACATACACACAGATAACATATACACACATGGGCAGTATATATTACATACACACAGATAATATATACACACATGGACAATATATATTACATACACACAGATAATATATACACACATGGACAGTATATATTACTTACACACAGATAATATATACACACATGGGCAGTATATATTACATACACACATATAATATATACACACATGGACAGTATACATTACATACACACAGATAATATATACACACATGGGCAGTATATATTACATACACACAGATAATATATACACACATGGACAGTATATATTACATACACACAGATAATATATACACACATGGACAGTGTTTCATCTATATCACATACACACAGATAATATATACACACATGGACAGTATATCGTCTATATCACATACACACAGATAATATATACACACATGGACAGCATATATTACATACACACATAATATATACACACATGGACAGTATATATTACTTACACACAGATAATATATACACACATGGGCAGTATATATTACATACACATAGATAATATATACACACATGGACAGTATACATTACATACACACAGATAATATATACACACATGGGCAGTATATATTACATACACACAGATAATATATACACACATGGACAGTATATATTACATACACACAGATAATATATACACACATGGACAGTGTATCATCTATATCACATACACACAGATAATATATACACACATGGACAGTATATATCACATACACACAGATAATATATACACACATGGACAGTGTATATTACATACACACAGATAATATATACACACATGGATAGTATATATTACATACACACAGATAATATATACACACATGTACAGTGTATATCCCATACACACAGATAATATATACACACATGGACAGTATATATTAAATACACACAGATAATATATACACACATGGACAGTGTATCGTCTATATAACATACACACAGATAATATATACACACATGGACAGTATATATTACATACACACAGATAATATATACACACATGGGCAGTGTATCGTCTATATCACATACACACAGATAATATATACACACATGGACAGTATATATCACATACACACAGATAATATATATACACATGGACAGTATATATCACATACACACAGATAATATATATCCTCTCAGATTGTATACGCCCCCTTCACCCAATCTCTCCTGTTCTGTGCAGTCCCCGCCCCTTCCCATCGGCCAGTAATTTGGCGGGCTTTCTGCTGCCAGTGCCAGGCGCTTACTGAGATGTCGGTGCCCGCTCTCTGCCCCGAATCCCCATAATGCACTGTGTTAGAATAGCGCCAGCCTGCTGGTCGGGGAGGAGGAGCGGCAGCAGTGCGGCCTGCAGTATGAGCGCACAGCAGGTAAGCGGCGGCGCGGTCAGTGGAGTCTGGTTCTGAGGAGGTGGAGCCATGGCAGAACCATGCTAAGGGGAATGTGAGGTGCGTAGCACAGGGGGGCTGGGGTTGCGCTGTATGAGTTCTGAGGATTATATACAGTGTGTGGAGATGTAGCTGTACACTGCAGCAGTCCTAGTTTCGCTGACAGGGCTCTCGAGGGGTTATAAACGCGCCTATCCATCCGCCATTTTGCTACACAGAACGACGCGGCTGTGGCTTAGTCGCATGAGGAGGGGGCAGGGCCTGGCTAGTCGCTGCTCCTGAAATGGCGGCATGTTTGTGTGCTCAGCCTATCAGCGCTGCACGCACCCTGCATGTTGCAGTAGGAGGAGCGCTGATAGGTTCCCGTTGCTTGCTGTTACTTGCTGCTGTTCTGTCCACAGGTCCGCGGAGTAGGAGAACCATGAGGAGAGGATCATCCTGGTGATCGACTGGGGGCGCCACAGGGTACAGCAGAGGCCGAATGCTGCTAGAGGTGAGTGCACATAACCTGCTGCGGCTAGATCAGAGTTGATTTTTGTGCTCCTCGCTTTAGCCACAACGATCTAGACGCTTCACTGCTGAGCTGTCTAGATCGGAGTTGATCTTTTGAGGTTCTCCCATTCTCCACTCCGATCTAGTGCTTTCAGTGTTGAGGCGTCTAGATCGGAGTTGATCTTATGTGCTCCTCACTTTAGCCTCCGATCTGGACGCTTCACTGCTGAGGAGACTAGATCGGAGTTGCTGGAGTGACGGTCTCAAAAAATCCCCTCCAATGTAGACAGTTCATCACTGACACCACTAGATCGGACTGGATTCCAGGAGCTGCTCATACACAGTGCAATTTAGTCGCCTCTTCTGGCTTTTTATTGTTTTTTTTTTTAATGCTATTTTTATGGAATTGCTCGTGTTTTTAATGGAGCGAATATCACAGGTCAGACAGGATTTTTTTTACTCTATTATGTATTTTATGGATTTTTACACTCTTATACTTTATGTATTTGAGAATTTTTTTTTTCCAGATTAATAAAACTTGCATTGTCGCTTTTTGTAATATAAAAAATTACACTCAGCGCTGATTATTCAGTTTTGCCAGAATGTGACTTTTCCTGTTTGTTCACAGTCCTGTCCGCAGCACCGACATTGTGAAGAGTGGGCGGAGCTCCGCAGGGAGAGGTGTAAAAGAGCGCCCCCGACAGTCACCATAATGTACAACACAGAAGTGGCAAATTATTACAGGAATGTTTGGGGTCACTGGAGAACACTGCTGGTAATATATATATATATATTACCAGCAGTGTTCTCCAGTGACTCCAAACATTCCTATACACACACATGTTTGGGGTCACTGGAGAACACTGCTGGTAACACACACACGCGTGCATGAACGAACGATCCTCAAATATCAACTCCACTCTAGTAACCTCACTAGTGAGCCGCCTACAGTGAAGGCTAAAATGAGCCTCAAAAATTACCTCCAATCTAGACTGCTCATTACAGAAGTGGCTAGAATGGAGATACTGCAGTGCGGGGAATAACGAGGCCCCAGAATAAATGTGATTAGAGGTGGTTTGTTTTCTTGAATAGTTATTAGATATACATATATATTATAAATTATCACAGAAATGTCCAGGGTCACTGGAGAACATTTCTGTTGTAATTTATGCCACTTTTGTGATGTAAATTATGATAGCTGAGACTTGTGGGCATACAGGAAAATTTGAATTCTATCAAAATTGAATAATCCGAGCTATGTGTAATTTTTTTATATTGTGAAAAGCGATAGTAAAAAAAATATATATTTTATTAGTTTTTAAAAAATGAAACGTGGGCGGGGACTTGAGCATGTCACTCGAGCACCCGTGATACATGGTGCATACCCGAGTACCCGATGCAAACTCAAGTAGCGAGCACTTGTGCTCAAGACTAATGACAACTTATTCAATATGATGACCTAATGTCATCAAATTCTGTGTCGTACCTCTGGGTTCAAAATGTTCACTATACCCCTTGATAAAATCCTTGAGTGGTATAGTTTCCAAAATGGGTTCACTTGTGGAAGGTTTCCACTATTTAGGCACATCAGGGGTTCTCCAAACGCGACATGGCGTCTGCTCTCAATTCCAGCCAATTTTGCGTTCAAAAAGTCACACAGTGCTCCTTCCCTTCTGAACTCTGCCATGCGCCCAAACACTGTATTTTCCCCACATATGGGGGTATTGGCATACTCCGCAGAAATTGCACAATAGTTTTTGGGGTCCATTTTCTCCTCTTACTCTTGTGAAAATAAAAAAATTGGGGCTAAAACATCATTTTTGTGGAAAAAGTTTGATTTTTTTTTATTTTCATTGCTCCATGTTATAAACTTCTGTAAAGCATTTGGGGCTTCAAGGTGCTCACCACACATGTAGATAAGTTCCCCGAGGGGTCTAGTTTCCAAAATGGTGTCACTTGTGGGGGGTTTCCACTGTTTAGGCACATCAGGGGCTCTCCAAACGCAACATGGCGTCCGCTAATTATTCAAGTAAATTTTAGATTCAAAAAGTCAAATGGCGCTCCTTCCCTGCCGTGTGCCCAAACAGTGTTTTTTCCCCACATATGGGGTATATGCGTGCCCAGGGGAAATTGCACTACAAATTATGGGGTCCATTTTTTCCTGTTACCCCTGCGAAAAAAAAAAATTGGGTCTAAAGTAAAATTTTTGTGAAAAAAAGTTAAATGTTCATTTTTTTTCTTCCACATTCCAAAAATTTCTGTGAAGCACCTGAACGGTTAATAAACTTCTTGAATGTGGTTTTGAGCACCTTGAGGGGTGCAGTTTTTAGAATTATGTCACTTTTGGGTATTTTCTGTCATAAAGACCCCTCAAAGTGACCTCAAATGTGATGTGGTCACTAAAAAAATGGTTTTGTAAATTTTGTTGGAAAAATGAGAAATCGCTGATCAACTTTTAACCCTTATAGCTCCCTAATAAAAAAAAATAAATAAAAAAAGTTTCCAAAATTGTGCTGATGTAAAGTAGACATGTGGGAAATGTTATAAAAATAAATGTTTCCAAAATTGTGCTGATGTAAAGTAGACATGTGGGAAATGTTATTTATTAATTATTTTGTGTGACATATCGCTCTGATTTAAGGGCATAAAAATTCAAATTTTTAAAATTGCAAAATAATTTTTTTTGACAAATTTCCATTTTTTTTCACAAATAAACGCAAGTGATATTGAAGAAATGTTACCACAATCATGAAGTACAATATGTCCCCAAAAAAAACAATCTCAGAATCAGTGGGATCCATTGAAGCGTTCCAGAGTAATTACCTCATAAAGTGACACTGGTCAGAATTGTAAAAATTGGCCTGGTCATTAACGTGCAAACCACCTTGGGTTGTAAAGGGGTTAAAATTAACGTACCCTTAAAATTATAGACTGTTCATGTCTTTGTCAGTGGGCAAACTTACAAAAACAGGAAAAGGAATCAAATAATTATTTCCCTCACTGCATGTGGCTTATGTTCTTTCATGTACAATGTAAAGAAATTTGTATCATCTACAGATAAAGAATATTCTTTAAAATAGTTTATGAATTGCAATAGAAAATATATAGTGTATGTTATTACTTGTGAAAAATGTGATATGCAATATGTTGGATGCAGCACAAGAACTTTTAAAAGACGTATATTGGAGCACATATATGATGCTCAGAATTAGCACCACACGGAGTCTGTCTGGTGCATCACAGCATTTCCTATACTGCCACAATGGAGATGTCAGCACTTTGCGGGTTAATGCAATAGAAAGAGTTTTTTCTCCAGAGAGAGGAGGAGATTACAACTTTTGAGATTCAAAGAGGCTTCATGGATTTTAAAATTGAATAGACATACCCCATGTGGAATGAATATAAAAACTGATTTGATGTATATACATTGACTTATAATACTACTGAATATTTATTGGGGGCGTAGCAAATTCATTTCACTTTGCCACATTATTTCCTCTTTGGTCACCATTTAAACAACATCTTTAAGCGTCAGAACTATGCCATACTAAGATCAAGAACAATTTATGTTCGAAACACGTCAGTGTGTTGTGAACATGACCCTGACCATACGTCTTTTTTTAAAAAAATCATGCTTTTTTTAATCGCTTTTTTCAATAAAATGTTTTTTAAATAGACATTTAACTTCTCCGTATTTCCAGTGCTGGATGTATCGTTATTCATTTTTTGCCTTTGTTCAACTTGCAACAACACAAGTCCTTTCTGGATCTGTACACTTTCTGGAGAAACACTTCCTAGGAAGTTGGTGAGCTGGAAAAAACTTCTTTTTTGCATTGTACTACTGTATATATTTTAGGAGTCGGAGTTGGTTCATTTTATATCGACTCCACCAAAATGGACACAGACTCTGACTCCACAACTCTGACTCTACAGCTCTGCTTGCTGATGCAACCTAAAACCAACAGGCCTTATCAGGGTTACATCTATTCTCTTCCCTATTAATACCACTGTTAGCTACATTTAGTGTAGGGATAGGTGCTGGAGGAGGGATAGTTTTGTATTAATTTGGATTAGAGGAGGACAAGAAAAAGAAGAAACCATGAACCGTATACCCTTTTTTGGGTGGAAAGAGGTGCATGGGAATACACCACACAAAAAAGGAACATTTCAATTTGCTTTGTGTTCATCTGTTGGGATTGAGAAGTCTGGACCAATCCAGGCCTTGTTCATTTTGATAAGAGTCAACCGGTCAAGCATTTTCAGTTGACAGTTATTGTGCTCATGGTGACACTAAAAGCCTAATCTGACAAAACGCTAGTGGCAAGGCAGGCCAGCATCTCCAAGGTGTAGACACATATCCATTTTGGATACCTAATACTTGTATGGCACATAGGATCCACAGAGGATGCTGGTATGATCGGCTAGGTACTCTTCGCCATTGTAAAAAACTTTTCCCTTCTTGTCAGACAAACCTGGGCATCAGGGCCTGGGCGCTGGGAGGGTCTAATGAAACTGTTCCAAACCTTTGATAGTGTTCCCCTGCCTCTGTTGGACCTTGTGTGCGTCTCTCTTGTCTCCTCTTTGGTTGCCCTAGGGTGTATAACCTCTGCCACCAGCATTGTCAGCTGGGATTTTTTGTACTAATTGTTCGACTAGTGCCTTCTGGTATTGCACCATTTAAGTAGCCCTTGTAGCGTGTAGATTCTATTTTCATCACCCTTTATCTTTACTACTTGTATAGCTCATAAATAGAGATCAATTTAGCAGCCCCAACTGACACTTAGTCTCCATAGATCACTGATCTTACCTCATAGTATTTTTCTAAATACATTCATATGTTTGTTGTAATGCCTAATGCAATTGCAATATTTCATCTTACAATTATGTACTGATGTGACCATTTATCAACTTTGGCTATTTCTTTTTAGCTTAGTATATACCCTATTTTTCGGACCATAAGAAGCACCCCATATTTTGGGGTGGAAAATAGAAAAAAATATTTTTTATAAGATGGGGGTCCATCTTATAATCTGAATAGGTATGGTATCTTACCTGGGGGGAAGTGGAGCGAGGGTCGCAGGAGGCAGGGCCCCTCAGGAAGTCGGCGGCTGCAGCAGAAGAGGTCAGATGCTGTGGAGCCTGTGCCAGGGCCTGTGCCTGGCTGAGTCCATTAGCCTGGCCAGTTCCTGTGCTGGGGCCGAGGCCTTTGGCACAAACTTGCCAGGCCCGTGCGCCGCAATACATGCTGCTGGCCAATCAGAGGCCAGTGGCTAGCCGCTGACGTCAGCGTACAAGCGACTGGGCGCATGGCAGTGACGTCATGCGCCCCCCTCGCTAGGACACTGGAGTCAGCTGCCGGTTACAAGAGAGGATGCTGCGCGGGAGAAGAAGGAAGGTGACTAGGAGTGTTTATTATTTTTTAATATGCGATGAACAGCGGCGCTAGCAGACTGGGGGAGGGGGAGCATATATACATGGACTAAGGGGGGAGCATATACACTGTGTTCCAAATTATTATGCAAATAATTTCCCAGATTTTCCCAAATTACCTATATGAATTGCAGTCATTGTAATTTTCCAGTCAAATAACTATTAGAGTACAATTGAAAGGGTTTTGTACAAACTGCCTATGATAACAGTATATTTTTATAAAAATAAAAAACTCAAACTGCACTCAAAATGCATGTTCCAAATTATTATGCACAGCAGAGTTTTCAACCTCTTCATTTTAATAAAGAACAAAAAAATGGTCATTTTTGAAATTATAAGCATTAGCAGGTTATTACAAACTGAAATCAAACAGTTTTCAACTCATAACTTTATTCTAGGTGATGGTACATTTGCACATAGGACCGCTTGTTCGAAAGGAGCTTCTGAACTCTCTCGTCCATTGAATTTGTCAGGTTTTGGATGGTTTCTGCTTCAATTGTTTTGCATGAGGACAGAATACCCTCCCAGAGCTGTTGCTTAGATGTGAACTGCCTCCCGCCATCATAGACACTCCTTTTGATGATGCTCCAGAGGTTCTCAATGGGGTTGAGGTCAGGGGAGCATGGGTGCCACACCATAAGTTTGTCCCCTTTTATGCCCATATCAGCCAGAGATGCAGATATGTTATGTGCAGCATGAGACGGGGCATTATCATGCATGAAAATGATCTTGCTGCGGAATGCACGGTTCTTCTTCTTGAACCATGGAAGGAAGTGCTGTTTGAGAAACTCAACATACATTATGGAGTTCATCTTTACCCCTTCAGGGATCCTAAAAGGGCCAACAATCTCTCTCCCCATGATTCCAGCCCAAAACATTACTCCACCTCCTGCTTGTTAGCGCCGTAGCCGTGTTTGCATGGGGTGTCCATCAACCAGCCATCCTCCACTCCATCCATCTGGACCATCGAGATCATTTCATGCATGATAATGCCCCGTCTCATGCTGCTCCTAACACATCTGCATCTCTGGCTGCTATGGGCATAAAAGGGGACAAACTTATGGTGTGGCACCCATGCTCCCCTGACCTCAACCCCATTGAGAACCTCTGGAGCATCATCAAAAGGAGTGTCTATGATGGCTGGAGGCAGTTCACATCTAAGCAACAGCTCTGGGAGGGTATTCTGTCCTCATGCAAAACAAAGCAGAAACCATCCAAAACCTGACAAATTCAATGGACGAGAGAGTTCAGAAGCTCCTTTCGAACAAGGGGTCCTATGTGCAAATGTAACATCACCTAGAATAAAGTTTTGAGTTGAAAACTGTTTGATTCCAGTTTGTAATAACCTGCTAATGCTTATAATTTCAAAAATGACCATTTTTTTGTTCTTTATTAAAATGAAAAGGTTGAAAACTCTGCTGTGCATAATAATTTGGAACATGCATTTTGAGTGCAGTTTGAGTTTTTCATTTTTTAAAAAATATACTGTTATCATAGGCAGTTTGTACAAAAACCTTTCAATTGTACTAATAGTTATTTGACTGGAAAATTACAATGACTGCAATTCATATAGGTAATTTGGGAAAATCTGAGAAAATATTATTTGCATAATAATTTGGAACACAGTGTATACATGGACTAAGGGGGGTGAGCATATATACATGGACTAGGGGGGTGAGCATATATACATGGACTAGGGGGGTGAGCATATATACATGGACTAGGGGGGTGAGCATATATACATGGACTAAGGGGGGAGCATATATACATGGACTAAGGGGGGAGCATTTATACATGGACTAGGGGGGCATTTATACATGGACTAAGGGGGGAGCATATATACATGGGCTAAGGGGGGAGCATATATACATGGACTAGGGGGGCATATATACATGGGCTAAGGGGGGAGCATATATACATGGGCTAAGGGGGGAGCATATATACATGGGCTAAGGGGGGAGCATATATACATGGGCTAAGGGGGGAGCATATATACATGAGCTAAGGGGGGAGCATTTATACATGGACTAGGGGGGCATTTATACATGGACTGTGGGAGGGCAGCATATATACAAGGATGGAGGGAGGCCAGCATATATACAAGGATGGTGGCATATACCAAGATGGGGGTGAGCACATTCTTTATTTCTGCAGTCTCAGACCCCTGCTCCTTTCTGTGGCTGCTCTATACTGCGCTTGTCCGCTCTTTGTATCAGTTGTTTTTTCTAAACTAAAATCTCAATATTTAGGTTAAATTGCCGTGTTGGTACTTGGCGATAAATAAGTGGATTTCTGATTGCAGTTTGGGCTCTCGATCTCTAAAAGGTTCGCCATCACTGCCCTATGAGATATCTCCAGTGGAACATTTAATGTTATGGTACCATTTGACATACCCATACTAACTTTTCATAAATTATCCTTCGCGCAAGTAGCATTCCATCTTCCTTAGTTAGCAATACACCCTTGGATATCTACGCCCACTCACTCTTATATACTTCCTAGTTTGTATATGCCCATTTCAGTTTATATCTGTTTTTTCATAGACTATAAGCTTGCGAGCACTGCCCTCACTCCTTTCGATATGAGATATGCTTATTCTGTATTGTCTGTATAAGTCCCCCCTAAAATTGTAAAGTGCTGCGGAATATGTTGGCGCTATAAAAATTATTATTATATGTGCGCACCTAGTTTGTATATACCCCTCTTTAGCTCATACACTTCCTAGTTTGTATATGCCCCTTCTAGGGCACGCTTATTGCTACAATATCTACGCCCATTGAAATGCCCACACATACTCTCTTTAGCTTGTCCGTACACACCTATAATATTGCCTTATTCTCTCACTAGCACTCAACCATATAAGTGTATGTCTTCAAACTCCACATTTATGCGATTCAGTTAGTATCTCCTTGTTTTAGTCGTTTTCTAAACTGTTCTGATGTTCTCTGGGAACCTTCATTTGTACCTCAGCCGATGCTCTACTATATATGACGCTATATATGATTACATGTATTTTCCCATTATATGAATACGGACTATATGTCTATATATTTTTTTTGCGCTTCCTATTTTTAAGAAAACTATATCTACTTTATTACAATTTGTGTAGTTTCTCTTATGACCAAAGTTACACACACACACACACACACACACACACACACACACACACACACACACACACACACACACACACACACACACATATATATATATACATTCATTCTGCTGGTCTCTGCATTAAATTCACTAATTTATTGGAAATACAATGAATATTTCATAATTACTTGTTATGCAGTGGGGAAAAAAAGTATTGTCAGCCACCAATTGTGCAAATTCTCCCACTTAAAAATATGAGAGAGGCCTCTAATTGACATCATAGGTAGACCTCAACTATGAGATACAAAATGAGAAAACAAATCCTGAAAATCACATTATCTGATTTGGAAAGAAATTTTTTTTCAAATTTTGGTGGAAAATAAGTATTTGGTCAACAAGCAAGATTTCTGGCTCTCACAGACCTGTAACTTCTTCTTTAAGAGGCTCCTCTGTCCTCTCTCATCTTTTTAAGTGGGAGAACTTGCACAATTGGTGGCTGACTAAATACTTTTTTCCCCACTGTACATGTATGGAGTTATTGTATTAACTATTACTCTGTTTTCATTCTTTCATGTGCATATTATATACTGTATTATTTGGTATTTTTAGTCTATATTTTAGATATTCTCGACCTTTGACAAAGACCCGGGACAGGTCAAATGTTATTTTGTCTCTCATTGCTCTGATTCACCTTGCTTTAATGTATATACACTATTGAATAAAATTATTCGGAAGATAATCATCTTGCAAAATAGATTTTTGAGAGTGCTGTGGACGTTGCTTCTTTCGACATCTAGCTAGTCAAGACCTCCAACTTCCATACAGCTTTAGTGATGTGCAGTTCCTGTTAGCATTCACTCTGGCACCGATCAGATTGAGTAGTGTTGGCAGGAGAGGCTGTGGGCTTTGCTGCTGCATAGTTCTCTCAGCGATCAGTAAGGAAGCTGTGTCAGGATTCTCTTCAGTCTGAGGGGGCTGCCTGCGTACTATGAAATGCACTCTAGAAAGATTTTTTTTTTTTTTGCTAGAATGTGTGTCTTATAGTCCCAAAAAATATGGCACACTGGAAAATCATTTGAAATGGGTTGCTCAATAAATAGTCTTATCTTATTGATAGGTAATATATGCTATCTATGTGTAATTGCTGAGCAGTCGAACATTAGGAGCTAACTAACCTTCAGAACAAGAATCCCAAAGTCTTCTGTGTGAATGAAGCATTAGCAAGCTTGTACAACCATTGCTCCTTTAATTTCAAGGTTCCAGATGGCAACCAAAATGGCCACCAATGATGACTTTTCGGTCTTGTATTTGCAATTAGCCCCACTGATAAGCTATAGCTTTATGAAAAACTGGAGAACTGTCCGCTAGAAGAGCCGCCCGAGACACACATGGGCCAGCTTCACTGTCAGTAGTACTGTTGACTGTGCACTGTGTGGGCTGGAAGTGATAGAATTAAAAGTTGTAAATTTTGCAGTCAGAACTGTTTTTGAACTTAATAATCATCAATAATATATTCTGCTTACTTTCAGAGTGCACAACTAAGAGGCAACAGTGGTCAACAATTGCTTTGTGTAATTGCCAAAGGTTGTATGCAGCACTGCTGGAACGGTAAGATCTTTTGCAAGTCCATCGTGCATTTGTGATACTTTTTAGACCTCTAGATCAGGGCTTTGTTGTCGGTAAGCCAAACCACCTACTCCAACTCCTCAATTTCCCTGACTCCCGACTCCGACTGCACAACGCTGCAACTCACTACTGCAACACAGATTTTTCTCAGCTAAAAGCCTTAGATCAGTAATAGAACAGACATTTATTGGCTATTTCATAACTTTCCCAAATTTTTGTGAAAAAAATTACAGCACATACTGCATTGAACTGCTGAACCTAATTTATTATATATTTTAGGAGTCAGTCCATTTTATTCCGACTCCACAGCCCTGCTCTAGACATACATTGCATTGCTTATTGTTTGACTTGTATGCTTACTATACCTGGGCCACATTAAAGGTAACCTGTCATGTGAAAAACGCTCTTAACCTGCAGCTATGGAGTTAATCTGCGGATTAACAGCGTTCTAAACCTGCCCGGCACCAGCACTTAGACCCCCACTGCCTGGAGGAAATTAACTTTATTCCATCCCGATAGCATTCAGGTTTCAGTCACAGGGCGGCGAAATAGAGAGGCTGCTGTTACCGGTCCCCTAGCACTGACTGACAGCAACTCACTGTTCAAGGAATATAGGTGCCTGGTCTCGGCGCTCGCGTGACCCCTATAAAGGGAACCTGTCACCAGTTTTGTCACATAGCACCTTATTCAGCGTCTGCACTGCATTCCCTCAATTCTTATATAACTACCTGACTCCCCCTATATAGCCCCGAAAAACCTTTTTAATTTCTCCTGTGCTGAATGGTAATCAGGTCTGTCCAGTCCGATGGGTGTGGCTTCGGGCCTCTCCACCAATTCCCCCGGCTGCTGCTAGCCGTCCTTGATGAGGATGACTCCTGCGTCATCCTCATCGCCATGAGAAATATCGCGCATTTCTGTATTTCGGCTTTGCCCCGCAGTTGGGCAAAGGATAGTGCCCAGGGGAGAGATGCGATTTGGATGACGCACGATTTTCAGGGCCATACATGGGAAGTCAGGTGGCTTGATAAGAATATAGGGAATTCAGCACAGATGCTGAATAAGGTGATCTCCACTCTCACTTCCTAAGGATGAAACTGACACCCAGAAGAAGTGCGAGTTGCTTTTGCTCTCTGAATGTTAGTTAGGTCTGAAGTAAGAGAGATTGAAGTGGCTGCTAATTTGTTGAAAGGCTCGAGTGGCATAATATTATTTGAGCCTCGGGAGAGCAGGTGCCGACGTCGCTAAGCAGTGCTGGCACTGGAGATTAGCATAGCTGTTCTTATTTCACACGGGGGAAAATGTAGTGATTGAGAAGGCATTGCCCAAATAGGACAACCCCTTTAATGAACTGGGCCACTGGAGTAAGATGTGCCTAATTCATTGAGACACTTGCTAGTTTATTAATTAGGTGTCTCTTACAAGTGCCGTGCGCCTCCAGTTATGCCATCAATATTGTGTGAATATGCCAATACTCCAAATACTATTAATATATTCAGTTAGTGCCATATTTCAATAATTTTAATTAAAATTTTCAATTAATTATTTTAGCTCCAAGTTTTGTATTAACGACTGGCTCAGACATAGGAAACAGAAAGTGGCTTTTAATGGAACACACTGGTTGGGTCACAGATGACAGTGTGGTACCACAGGACAGTAGTGGGCCTTCTTCTTTTTAACATATTTATTAGTGACCTTATAGAGCGCATTCAGAGTAGACTTTCAATATTTTCAGACGGTAAGGTAATCGGCACAAGAAGTAAATTTAATATTAGGTTTATGTAGGCTGGAGAAATGGCAATTGAAGTTGCATGTAGATAAATGTAAGGTCATTCATTTAGACATAGGAAATAAAATGTATAGTTATATACCGTGTTTTTCGGACCATAAGACACACTTCCCCCCTCCAAATTTAGGAGGAAAATGGGGGGGTGCGTCTTATGGTCCGAACCTTACCACATACTTGCGTTGGTGGGTGCGGCGGCAGGCCCGATGCAGCAGAGCGGCGGCGAGGCAGAGCGGATGTGCAGCGCTGCCGCGGCGAGGCAGAGCGGCATTGGGTACAGTGATCTACGGGAAAATGGCCGGCGCATGTGCCATCTGGGAGCTCGGGCGGCCATTTTTCTGTGGATCACAGCTTCATGAAGATGGCTGGGGCCACCGGAAATCTGCACCACAGCACCCACCACAGCTCTGCCGCACCGCTGCAGAGCCACAGCCACCGGACAGCAGCGCACGCCGCTCACAGGCCCAGGACCTGGCCCCATCCGGACCACAGGCTCCAGCCCCAGCCGGACCCCACCACAGGCCCAGGCCCAACTTCTGCCGGCTTCCTGATGGATCCTGCCTCCTGTGACCCTCGCTCCAACGCCCCCCAGGTAAGATACCTATTCAGACTATAAGACGGACCCCCATCTTCGAAAAAATATTTTTTCCCTATTTTCCACCCTAAAATTTTGGGTGCCTCTTATGGTCCGGTGCATCTTATAGTCCGAAAAATACGGTACTAAATGGCAAAACATTGGGTAAAACTCTCTGAAAAAGACTTGGGCGTATTGCTGGAGAAAAAACACAACTTGAGTCACCAGTGCTAGGCAGCTGCTGCCAAGTCAAACAAAATCATGGGATGCATTAAAAGAGGCATTAATGTTAAATGCAAGAACATAGTTTTGCCTCTATGCAATCACTAGTGTGGCCGCACTTCGAATACTAGAGATAAGAAATCACTGCACTCCCTATAAGGGTGCTCGAGTAGGGGCCGAACCCTGGTATATTAGTTCAAAGAACCTCGGCACTCAAATGTCCTTTGCAAGTGAAACATTTATTGTGGATCTTAATCTGCACACAGAAATAACACAAAAAACGTTTCGGTCTTAATGACCTTCTTCAGTTGACAGTTCTGCAGGTAGTGTGAACAACAGTTGGGTCCCAGTCGGGCTGCCTGCTATGAAACACATGGGGGCTTGAACGTCACAACGCGGTGTCCACCGCTCGTTGTAGTCACTTCGAATACTGTCTGTAATTTTGGGCTCCAGTGTATAAGGATAATGCTGAGCGAGGGCGGGTGTTGAGAAGAACAAACAAGATTATTAAGGGAATGGGAGAAATTCAATACTAATATAGGTTATCAATCTTGGTGTTATTCAGTTTGGGAAAAATGAGGTTTTAGGAGTGATCTTATTACAATATACAAATATATGAAGAGACAGTAAAGTGCTCTTTCTAATGATCTTCATATACCAAGGCATAATCATTAATGGGTCATACTTGAATAATATAATATGTTATTTAAGAGCAGTAAAAAGCATATGGCCCAATTTAAATATGTAATTACAAAGGATAAAAAACCTTGAAATAATAAATAATACAAATAATAAAGTATGATGCTGTTGTAGCAGTTTTTATTTTGACCCAAAGTCAGCCAGTGAGGCCGAATTAAGAGATTAGGCCCTCAAATAACGAGCGCTCGGAGAAAAAATTGTACACTTGTTTTGAGCATAACAAGTCTGTTTATTCATATTGAGAATATTACCTCTTATACCATTTGCAAACAATGTAACTCATGTAGCGCCCCCCCTACCCCCGGTTACGACTTTATTTATCATGTACCCAAAACAGAACCTCAAAACTTTGCATATAAGATAAGTATGATATCCTTAACTATGAGACTACAAGGCTGGGTAATACAAAACAAGATATAGAACACAGAGGAGAAACATTAACCCTTGTATATCAATGCCAATAAAGTGCCCCCCAAACACAGTATTATACCCCCACAGTGAATTCCTCCACAGTACCCACCAGACACACGGTATGATGGCCCTACTGTACCCCCCCCCCCCCCAGCAAAGTATGGTGACCCATCACAGTATGATGCCCCAACTTTGATCCCCACGTAGTCCTCCATACAGAATAACGGGCCCCACATAGTGCTACATACAGATTAATGGGCCCCACATAGTCATCCATACAGAATAAAATGTGCAGCACATAGTCCTGCATACAGACTAATGAGCCCCACATAGTCCTCCGTACAGTATATTGGGCTCCACATAGTCCCAGACTCCGTGGGCCAAATATAATCACCCTGAGTGCCAGATTTGGCCCACTGGCCAGAGTTTAGAGGAAACAAGGTTTAATCATAATCTCAGATGGCGATTCTTTGACATATGATGTTGCAATGGTTTATTCACTAAAAAAAATAAAGGAGGACCTGGATGCCTTTCTTAAAAAATATAATACTAAAGGTTACAGGTATTAAATTCTGTGATGGTTAGTTGATCCAGGGATCTAGTCTGATTGCTGTAAGTGGAGCCAGGAAGGAATTTTTCCCCTAATATGGCCAAATAGCCTCTGCTTCATGGGGTTTTTGCCTTCCTCTGGATCAACATGTTAGGTTATAGGATGAACTAGATAAACTTATGTCTACTTTCAACCTTAGAAAAAAAATGAAAACATACAGACACAACATGCTCCAGTGACACACAACACCGCGTGCTTTGGCTGAACGCAACACGCCAGACAGACACAGCGTGCTCTGATGACACACTGCACGCCAGATATACAAAGCGTTCTCAGGTGGCGTAGAACAAACCAGATTCTTGGTACTCTTGTGACACGCAAAAAGCCAGGCTCACACAGCGTGCTCTAGTGGTATGCAAGACGCCAGACTCACACAGCGTGCTTCAGTGGCATGGAAGAAGCAAGACACTTTGTGCTTTGGTGGAATGCAACACTCCAGACATAATAAAAGACAGATATTACGTGTTCTGGTGGCAATCAACACATTACTAACACAACGTGCTTCACTTGCACACAACATTTTACACAGAAACTGCGTGTTCCGGTGGCACGCAACACGCCCGACTGACACCGCGTACTTCGGTGGCATGCAACATGCCCGACTAACACAGCGTGCTCCGATAGAACTCTACTCGTCGGACTGACACAGCGTGCTCCGGTGGTATGCGACACGTCGGACTGACACAGTGTGCTCCAGTGGCACGCAACACGCTCGACTGACAGTGTGCTCCGATGGCATGCAACATGCCCGACTGACACAGCGTGCTCCAGTGGCATGCGACACGCCCGACTGACACAGTGCTTCGGTGGCACGCAACACGTTGGACTGACACAGCATGCTCTGGTGGCATGCAACACTTCGGACTGACACAGCGTGCTCCGGTGGCACGTAACACACCCGCTCCGATGGCATGCAAAACGCCCAACTGAAACAGCGTGCTTCTGTAACACGCCGACTGACACAGCGTGCTCCGGTGGCACGCAACACCCGGACTGACACAGCATGCTCAGTTGGCACGCAAAACGCCGGACTGACACAGCGTGCTCCGGTGGCATGCCCAACTGATACAGCGTGCTTCGTTGGCATGACACTCGCCGGACTGACACAGCGTGCTCCGATGGCATGCAACACTTCGGACTGACACAGCGTGCTCCGGTGGCACGTAACACACCCGCTCCGATGGCATGCAAAACGCCCAATTGACACAGCGTGCTTCTGTAACACGCCGACTGACACAGCGTGCTCCGGTGGCACGCTACTCGCCCGACTGACACAGCGTGCTCCGGTGGCACGCTACTCGCCCGACTGACACAGCGTGCTCCGGTGGCACGCAACACGCCGGACTGACACAGCGTGCTCCGGTGGCACGCAACACGCCGGACTGACACAGCGTGCTCCGGTGGCACGCAACACGCCGGACTGACACAGCGTGCTCCGGTGGCACGCAACACGCCGGACTGACACAGCGTGCTCCGGTGGCACGCAACACGCCGGACTGACACAGCGTGCTCCGGTGGCACGCAACACGCCGGACTGACACAGCGTGCTCCGGTGGCACGCAACACGCCGGACTGACACAGCGTGCTCCGGTGGCATGCCCAACTGATACAGCGTGCTTCGTTGGCACGACACTCGCCGGACTGACACAGCGTGCTCCGATGGCATGCAACACTTCGGACTGACACAGCGTGCTCCGGTGGCACGTAACACACCCGCTCCGATGGCATGCAAAACGCCCAATTGACACAGCGTGCTTCTGTAACACGCCGACTGACACAGCGTGCTCCGGTGGCACGCTACTCGCCCGACTGACACAGCGTGCTCCGGTGGCACGCTACTCGCCCGACTGACACAGCATTCTGCGGTGGCACGCAACACGCCCGACTGACACAGCGTGCTCCCGTGGCATGCAACACTCCCGACTGACACAGCATGCTTCGGTGGCACGCAACACCCGGTCTGACACAACGTCCTCCATTGGCACGGAACACACCCGACTGACACAGCGTGCTCTGGTGGCACGCAACACACCCGACTGACACGGCGTGCTCTGGTGGCACGCAAATCGCCGGACTGACACGGCGTGCTCTGGTGGCACGCAAATCGCCGGACTGACACGGCGTGCTCTGGTGGCACGCAAATCGCCGGACTGACACGGCGTGCTCTGGTGGCACGCAAATCGCCGGACTGACACAGCGTTCTCCGGTGGTACGCAATACGCCCGACTGACACAGCGTGCTTCTGTGGCACGCTACTTGCCCGACTGACACAGCGTGCTTCGGTGGCATGTCCAACTGACACAACGTGCTTCGGTGGCACGCTACTCGCCCGACTGACACAGCGTGCTTCGGTGACACGCAACACCCGGTCTGACACAGCGTCCTCCATTGGCACGCAACACCCGGTCTGACACAGCGTCCTCCATTGGCACGCAACACGCCCGACTGACACAGCATTCTGCGGTGGCACGCAACACGCCCGACTGACACAGCGTGCTCCCGTGGCATGCAACACTCCCGACTGACACAGCATGCTTCGGTGGCACGCAACACCCGGTCTGACACAACGTCCTCCATTGGCACGGAACACACCCGACTGACACAGCGTGCTCTGGTGGCACGCAACACACCCGACTGACACGGCGTGCTCTGGTGGCACGCAAATCGCCGGACTGACACGGCGTGCTCTGGTGGCACGCAAATCGCCGGACTGACACGGCGTGCTCTGGTGGCACGCAAATCGCCGGACTGACACAGCGTGCTCTGGTGGCACGCAAATCGCCGGACTGACACAGCGTTCTCCGGTGGTACGCAATACGCCCGACTGACACAGCGTGCTTCTGTGGCACGCTACTTGCCCGACTGACACAGCGTGCTTCGGTGGCATGTCCAACTGACACAGCGTGCTTCGGTGGCAAGCTACTCGCCCGACTGACCTAGCGTCCTCCGTTGGCATGCAACACACCCGACTGACACAGCGTGCTCCGGTGGCATGCAACACGCCGGACTGACACGGCGTGCTCCGGTGGCACGCAACACGCCGGACTGACACGGCGTGCTCCGGTGGCACGCAACACGCCGGACTGACACGGCGTTCTCCGGTGGCACTCAATAAACCAGACAGACACTTCATGCTTTGTTACGTGAGACGCCAGACATATACTGCATGTTCCAATGTCACGTAATTCACCCCCCAAGAAATGCATGTACCGCTGGTACGTAAAATACCAGACTGACAATGTTCTCAGGTGGCACATATAACGTCTGACAGACACTGCATGCTTTGATGGTGCGCAGATCCCCAGACACACACAGCCTAAACCTGTGACACTCAGCATGCCACATAAACAGTTTCTACAAGGATTGAAAAAAGGCATAGGTCAAGTTCAGCTTTTCTCTACCAGTTATATATTCTATTGGTAGATTATTTGTAACCCACAATGTCATTTGTTGTGAGAAAAGCATTCAGCCCTTCTACTTCGGTGGCACGCTACTCGCTCGACTGACACAGCGTGCACCGGTGGCACGCAACATTCCCGACTGACACAGCGTCCTCTGTTGGCACGCAACACACCGGACTGACACAGCGTAATCCGGTGGTACGCAACATTCCCGACTGACACAGCGTCCTCTGTTGGCACGCAACACACCGGACTGACACAGCGTTCTCCGGTGGTACGCAATACGCCCGACTGACACAGCGTGCTTCTGTGGCACGCTACTTGCCCGACTGACACGGCGTGCTTCGGTGGCATGTCCAACTGACACAGCGTGCTTCGGTGGCAAGCTACTCGCCCGACTGACCCAGCGTCCTCCGTTGGCATGCAACACACCCGACTGACCCAGCGTCCTCCGGTGGCATGCAACACGCCGGACTGACACAGCGTGCTCCGGTGGCACGCAATACGCTGGACTGACACAGCGTGCTCCGGTGGCGCGCAACACGCCGGACTGACACAGCGTGCTTCGGTGGCACGCTACTCGCCCGACTGACACAGCGTGCTCCGGTGGCTCGGTGGCACGCTACTCGTCCGACTGACACAGCGTGCTCCGGTGGCATGCCCAACTGACACAGCGTGCTTCGGTGGCATGCCCAACTGACACAGCGTGCTTCGGTGGCACGCTACTCGCCCGACTGACACAGCGTGCTCCGGTGGCACGCAACACTCCCGACTGACACAGCGTGGTTCGGTGACACGCAACACCCGGTCTGACACAGCGTCCTCCATTGGCACGCAACACCCGGTCTGACACAGCGTCCTCCATTGGCACGCAACACGCCCGACTGACACAGCATTCTGCGGTGGCACGCAACACGCCCGGCTGACACAGCGTGCTCCCGTGGCACGCAACACTCCCGACTGACACAGCGTGCTTCGGTGGCACGCAACACCCGGTCTGACACAACGTCCTCCATTGGCACGCAACAGACCCGACTGACACGGCGTGCTCTGGTGGCACGCAACACGCCGGACTGACACGGCGTGCTCTGGTGGCACGCAACACGCCGGACTGACACGGCGTGCTCCGGTGGCACGCAACACGCCGGACTGACACGGCGTGCTCCGGTGGCACGCAACACGCCGGACTGACACGGCGTGCTCCGGTGGCACGCAACACGCCGGACTGACACGGCGTGCTCCGGTGGCACGCAACACGCCGGACTGACACGGCGTGCTCCGGTGGCACGCAACACGCCGGACTGACACGGCGTGGCACGCAACACGCCGGACTGACACGGCGTGCTCCGGTGGCACGCAACACGCCGGACTGACACGGCGTGCCCCGGTGGCACGCAACACGCCGGACTGACACGGCGTGCTCCGGTGGCACGCAACACGCCGGACTGACACGGCGTTCTCCGGTGGCACTCAATAAACCAGACAGACACTTCATGCTTTGTTACGTGAGACGCCAGACATATACTGCATGTTCCAATGTCACGTAATTCACCCCCCAAAAAATGCATGTACCGCTGGTACGTAAAATACCAGACTGACAATGTTCTCAGGTGGCACATATAACGTCTGACAGACACTGCATGCTTTGATGGTGCGCAGATCCCCAGACACACACAGCCTAAATCTGTGACACTCAGCATGCCACATAAACAGTTACTACAAGGATTGAAAAAAGGCATAGGTCAAGTTCAGCTTTTCTCTACCAGTTATATATTCTATTGGTAGATTATTTGTAACCCACAATGTCATTTGTTGTGAGAAAAGCATTCAGCCCTTCTACTTCGGTGGCACGCTACTCGCTCGACTGACACAGTGTCCTCTGTTGGCACGCAACACCCCGGACTGACACAGCGTGATCCGGTGGTACGCAACATTCCCGACTGACACAGCGTCCTCTGTTGGCACGCAACACACCGGACTGACACAGCGTTCTCCGGTGGTACGCAACACGCCCGACTGACACGGCGTGCTCCGGTGGTACGCAACACGCCCGACTGACACGGCGTGCTCCGGTGGTACGCAACACGCCCGACTGACACGGCGTGCTCCGGTGGTACGCAACACGACCGACTGACACGGCGTGCTCCGGTGGTACGCAACACGCCCGACTGACACGGCGTGCTCCTGTGGCACGCAACACGCCCGACTGACACGGCGTGCTCCTGTGGCACGCAACACGCCCGACTTGACACGGCGTGCTCCTGTGGCACGCAACACGCCCGACTTGACACGGCGTGCTCCTGTGGCACGCAACACGCCCGACTTGACACGGCGTGCTCCTGTGGCACGCAACACGCCCGACTTGACACGGCGTGCTCCTGTGGCACGCAACACGCCCGACTTGACACGGCGTGCTCCTGTGGCACGCAACACGCCCGACTTGACACGGCGTGCTCCTGTGGCACGCAACACGCCCGACTTGACACGGCGTGCTCCTGTGGCACGCAACACGCCCGACTTGACACGGCGTGCTCCTGTGGCACGCAACACGCCCGACTTGACACGGCGTGCTCCTGTGGCACGCAACACGCCCGACTTGACACGGCGTGCTCCTGTGGCACGCAACACGCCCGACTTGACACGGCGTGCTCCTGTGGCACGCAACACGCCCGACTTGACACGGCGTGCTCCTGTGGCACGCAACACGCCCGACTTGACACGGCGTGCTCCTGTGGCACGCAACACGCCCGACTTGACACGGCGTGCTCCTGTGGCACGCAACACGCCCGACTTGACACGGCGTGCTCCTGTGGCACGCAACACGCCCGACTTGACACGGCGTGCTCCTGTGGCACGCAACACGCCCGACTTGACACGGCGTGCTCCTGTGGCACGCAACACGCCCGACTTGACACGGCGTGCTCCTGTGGCACGCAACACGCCCGACTGACACGGCGTGCTCCTGTGGCACGCAACACGCCGGACTGACAAGGCGTGCTCCGGTGGCACGCAACACGCCGGACTGACACAGCGTGATCCGGTGGCACGCAACACGCCGGACTGGCACAGCGTGCTCTGGTAGCACTCAATAAACCAGACAGACACTTCATGCTTTGTTACGTGAGACACCAGACATATACTGCATGTTCCAATGTCACGTAATACACCAGAAAAAAAATGCTTGTACCTCTGGTACGTAAAATACCAGACTGACAATGTTCTCAGGTGGCACATATAATGTCTGACAGACACTGCATGCTTTGATGGTGCGCAGATCCCTGGACACACACAGCCTAATCCTGTGACACTCAGCATGCCACATAATCAGTTACTACAAGGATTGAAAAAAGACGTGTCAAGATTAGCTTTTCTCTACCAGTTATATATTCTATTGGTAGATTATTTATATCCCACAATGTCATTTGTTGTGAGAAAAGCATTCAGCCCTTCTGTAAACGCTGATATATTGTCTGCCATCACTACCTCTTGTGGTAGGGCATTCCAGTTTATCAACTCTAAATAAAAAGGTCCCTTTCCAATTTAGATGCCGGAATTGCCTTTCCTCCACATGTAATGAATGCCCCCCTCTCCTTTTTTTTATAAGGAATTTGGAAGGAATAAATAATTTATTTACCATACATGTATTTGTACGTATAAATGAGATCGCCTCTGTGGTTTCATTTTTCTAAGCTAAACTAGCTCCTTTTTTAGCTGGTCATTATAAGAGAGTCCTCCCATTCCATGTAATAATCTAGTTTCCCGGCTTTGAACTGATTCTAACTTCCCATTTTCCTTTTTAAAACGTGGAGCACAAAACAGGGGTAAAAATATTATAAAAAGTTTTGTCTTGTCTGCTTTTGCAGCTGCTGCTTTACATTAATTACTGCTGGCTTAACTGTAAGCACAAAATCACGTCCTTCTGTTTTGTAGTTCCTAGTATATTTCCATTCATTGTATTTGCAGCATGACTTTTGGATATGGGACGGACCCCCACTCGGTCTTAAAACCAACTATAGCTACATTAAACCTCGACACTGGATTAAATACACAACACATTATTTTAGATGTCAAAATGGTCACAACTTTATTTAAATCTAAGAATTAAAATAATCACATTAGGAGTCAGGTGAATTGCTAGTACATTGTGATTCACAAGTACTGTGATATGGCCAGCTGTCTGACATACCGCACCAGGACATACAGCCATAAAGGGGCTGCACGCATTGGCTTGCTTTTCAAGCAGAGCCAGTAACTCTCAGGGCACCAATGACCCTATTATACTCGCCTCTATGCTTGACCACTGTGCCCACCCCTTATAGACGTTACCATTGCGGCATCCTTCAGTCTGGCCACCGCCCTCCGCGCGCCAGCCCAGCATGTGCACCACCATGAGGTTTACATCCTCTATTAGTTGTAATGAATCCACCTTAACTTGTCTCCAACTTCCAGCTGACTCCTAATCTTCCACCGAAGAGGCCTTTTGACATCTTAAATGGACTCAACCGTCATCAACCCTGCCTAATAAAGCCATCGGACAGTTGTACACTCTGGAAAGTCTGTGCATAAAAGTATCAAAATTCCAGAGCAACAATAGATTAATTCTTACAATTCAACTCTGCCAAGTTGTGATACAAAGTATGGGAACTAAAGCGAAATATCAGTCACTAAACATCCTGTAATGGGGAATGTGTGAAGTAAAACATGACAAAGGGAGGTAGCCACAGTGTGACTACCTGTATAATGGCTTCTGCCGTGCCTCAATAACTATTATACTGCGGGTATTGTAGCCATAGTGTGAATACCTGTATAATGGCCTCTGACATGCCTCAAAACCAATATACTGCAGGTATTGTAGCCATAGTGTGAATACCTGTATAATGGCTTCTATCATGCCTCAACAACTATTATACTGCAGGTATTGTAGCCATAGTGTGAATATCTGTATAATGGCTTCTATCATGCCTCAATAACTGTTATACTGCAGGTATTGTAACCACAGTGTGAATACCTGTATAATGGCTTCTGCCGTGCCTCAATAACTATTATACTGCAGGTATTGTAGCCATAGTGTGAATACCTGTATAATGGCCTCTGACATGGCTCAAAACCAATATACTGCTGGTATTGTAGCCACAGTGTGAATACCTGTATAATGGCTTCTCTCGTGCCTCAACAACTATTATACTGCAGGTATTGTAGCCACAGTGTGAATACCTGTATAATGGCTTCAGCCGTGCCTCAATAACTATTATACTGCGGGTATTGTAGCCATAATGTGAATACCTGTATAATTGCTTCTATCATGCCTCAACAACTATTATACTGCAGGTATTGTAGCCACAGTGTGAATACCTGTATAATGGCTTCTGCTGTGCCTCAATAACTATTATACTGCAGGTATTGTAGCCACAGTGTGAATACCTGTATAATGGCTTCCAAACTGCCTCAATAACTAATATACTGCAGGTATTGTAGCCATAGTGTGAATACCTGTATAATGGCTTCTATCATGCCTCAATAACTAATATACTGCAGGTATTGTAGCCATAGTGTGAATACCTGTATAATGGCTTCTGCCGTGCGTCAATAACTATTATACTGCAGGTATTGTAGCCACAGTGTGAATACCTGTATAATGGCTTCTGACATGCCTCAATAACTAATATACTGCGGGTATTTTAGCCACAGTGTGAATACCTGTATAATGGCCTCTGACATGCCTCAATAACTAATATACTGCAGGTATTGTTGCCACAGTGTGAATACCTGTATAATGGCTTCTGCCGTGCCTCAAAACCAATATACTGCAGGTATTGTAGCCATAGTGTGAATACCTGTATAATGGCCTCTGCCGTGCCTTAATAACTACTATACTGCAGGTATTGTAGCCATAGTGTGAATGCCTGTATAATGGCCTCTGACATGCCTCAAAACCAGTATACTGCAAGGTATTGTTGCCACAGTGTGAATACCTGTATCATGGCTACTATCATGCCTCAATAACTATTATACTGCAGGTATTGTAGCCATAGTGTGAATATCTGTATAATGGCCTCTGCCGTGCCTCAATAACTATTATATTGCAGGTATTGTAGCCAGTTCTAATAAATCACCCATTTACATACATAAGTGCATGCTGCTGGGTTGGAGGGCATGGGGGACCTGACAAGTTCCCTTTATGTGACAAGTGCTAGGCAGCTAGTACCAAGTCAAATAAAATCATGGGATGCGTTAAAAAATGCATGAAAGTTCATGGCAAGAACATAGTTTTGTCTCTATGCAATCATTAGTGCGGCCGCACTTTGAATACTGTCTGTAATTTTGGGCTACAGTGTATAAGAAGGATATAGCTTAGCGAGGGGGCGGGTGTTGAGAAGAGCGAAGGAGAGTATTAAGGGAATGGGAGAACTGCAATACTAATACAGGTTATCAAACTTGGTGTTATTCAATTTGGGCAAAATTAGCTCTTAGGGGTGATCTTATTACAATATACAATTATATGAAGAGACAGTACAGAGCTCTTTCTAATGATCTTTATATACCTTGGCCTACAACAGTGACAAGGGGCCATCCTCTACGACAAGAGGAAAGAAGGTTTAATCATAATCTCAGATGGTGATTCTTTGACATATGATGTTGTAATGGTTGATTCACTAAAAAAAATCAAGGAGCACCTCGATGCCTTTCTTAAAAAAATATAATATTAAAAGTTGCAGGTGTTAAATTCTGTGATGGGAAGTTGATCCAGGGATCTAGTCTAATTGCCTTAAGTGGAGTCGGGAAGGCGTTTTCCTCTACTATGGGCCAAATAGCTGTGCCTCATGGGGTGTTTGCCTTCCTCTGAATCAACGTGTTAGGTTATAGGTTGAACTGGATAAACTTATGTCTACTTTCAACCTTGGAAATAAAAAATGAAAACAACATACAGACACAACATACTCCAGTGGCACACAACACCGCGTGCTTTGGTTGAACACAACACGGCAGGCAGACGCAACGTGCTTTTCATGTCACACTGCACGCCACATAGACATAGCGTTCTCATACAACAAACCAGACGCTTGGTACTCTTGTGGGACGCAACACGCCCGACTTGACACAGCATGCTCTGGTGGCACGCAACACGCCCGACTGACACAGCTTGCTCTGGTGGCATGCAACACGCCCGACTGACACAGCTTGCTCTGGTGGCACGCAACACGCCCGACTGACACATCGTGCTCCGGTGGCATGCGTGCTTCTGTGGCACACTGCTCGCCCAACTGACACAGCGTGCTTCGGTGGCACTCTACTCGCCCGACTGACACAGCGTGCTCCGGTGGCATGCCACACTGACAAAGCGTGCTTCGGTGGCACGCTACTTGCCCGACTGACCCAGCGTGCTCCTGTGTCAAGCAACACACCCGACTGACACAGCATGCTTCGTTGGCATTCTACTCTTCCAACTGACCCAGCGTGTTTCGGTGGCACACAACACCCGGACTGACACGGCGTCCTCCGTTGGCATGCAACACATCCGACTGACACGGCGTCCTCCGTTGGCACTCAACACGCCGGACTGACACGGCGTCCTCCGTTGGCACTCAACACGCCGGACTGACGCAGCGTGCTCTGGTGGCACGCAACACGCCGGACTGACACAGCATGCTCTGGTGGCACGCAACACGCCAGACTGACACAGCGTGCTCCGGTGGCACGCTACTCTTCCGACTGACACAGCGTGCTCCGGTGGCACGCAACACGCCGGACTGACACAGCATGCTCTGGTGGCACGCAACACGCCAGACTGACACAGCGTGCTTCGGTGCCACGCTACTCGCCCGACTGACACAGCGTGCTCCGGTGGCATGCCCAACTGACACAGCGTGCTTCGGTGGCACGCTACTCGTCCGACTGAGACAGCGTGCTCCGGTGGCACGCAACACTCCCGACTGACACAGCGTTCTCCAATGGCACGCAACACGCTGGACTGACACAGCGTGCTCCGGTGGCACGCAACACGCCGGACTGACACAGCGTGCTCCGGTGGCACGCAACACGCCGGACTGTCACAGCGTGCTCCGGTGGCACGCAACACGTTGGACTGACACAGCGTGCTCCGGTGACACGCTGCACGCCGGACTGACACAGCGTGCTTCGGTGGCGCGCAACACGTTGGACTGACACAGCGTGCTCCGGTAGCACGCAACACGCCGGACTGACACAGCGTGCTCCGGTGGCACGCAGCACGCCGGACTGACACAGCGTGCTCCGGTGGCACGCAACACGCCGGACTGACACAGCGTGCTCCGGTGGCACGCAACACGCCGGACTGACACAGCGTGCTCCGGTGGCACGCAGCACGCCGGACTGACACAGCGTGCTCCGGTGGCACGCAGCACGCCGGACTGACACAGCGTGCTCCGGTGGCACGCAACACGCCGGACTGACACAGCGTGCTCCGGTGGCACGCAACACGCCGGACTGACACAGCGTGCTCCGGTGGCACGCAACACGCCGGACTGACACAGCGTGCTCCGGTGGCACGCAACACGCCGGACTGACACAGCGTGCTCCGGTGGCACGCAACACGCCGGACTGACACAGCGTGCTCCGGTGGCACGCAACACGCCGGGCTGACACAGCGTGCTCCGGTGGCACGCAACACGGCGGACTGACACAGCGTGCTCCGGTGGCACGCAACACGGCGGACTGACACAGCGTGCTCCGGTGGCACGCAACACGGCGGACTGACACAGCGTACTCCGGTGGCACGCAACACGGCGGAATGACACAGCGTGCTCCGGTGGCACGCAGCACTCCGGACTGACACAGCGTGCTCCGGTGGCACGCAGCACTCCGGACTGACACAGCGTGCTCCGGTGGCACGCAACAGACGGACTGACACAGCGTGCTCCGGTGGCACGCAACAGACGGACTGACACAGCGTGCTCCGGTGGCACGCAACACGCCGGACTGACACAGCGTGCTCCGGTGGCACGCAACACGCCGGACTGACACAGCGTGCTCCGGTGGCACGCAATACGCCGGACTGACACAGCGTGCTCCGGTGACACGCAACACGCCGGACTGACAAAGCGTGCTCTGGTAGCACTCAATAAAACAGACAGACACTTCATGCTTTGTTACGTGAGACGCCAGACATATACTGCATGTTCCAATGTCACCTAATTCACCAGAAAAAAAATGCATGTACCGCTGGTACGTGAAATACCAGACTGACAATGTTCTCAGGTGGCACATATAACGTCTGACAGACACTGCATGCTTTGATGGTGCGCAGATCCCCGGACACACACAGCCTAATTCTGTGACACTCAACATGCCACATAAACAGTTACTAAAAGGATTGAAAAAAGACATAGGTCAAGTTCAGCTTTTCTCTACCAGTTATATATTCTATTGGTAGATTATTTATATCCCACAATGTCATTTGTTGTGAGAAAAGCATTCAGCCCTTCTTTAAATGCTGATATAGTGTCTGCCATCACTACCTCCTGTGGTAGGGCATTCCAGTTTATCAACTCTAAATAAAAAGGTCCCTTTCCAATTTAGATGCCGGAATTGCCTTTCCTCCACATGTAATGAATGCCCCCCTCCCCTTTCTTTATAAGGAATTTGAAAGGAATAAATTATTTACCATACATGTATTTGTTCATATAAATGATATCTCCTCTGTGGTTTAATTTTTCTAAGCTAAACCAACTCCTTTTTTAGCCTGTCATTATAAGAGAGTCCTTCCATGTCCATGCCATGTAATAATCTAATTTCCCGCCTTTGAACTGACTCTAACTTCCCATTTTCCTTTTTAAAATGTGGAGCACAAAACAGGGGTAAAAATATTATAAAAAGTTTTGTCTTGTTTGCTTTTGCAGCTGCTGCTTTACATTAATTACTGCTGGCTTAACTGTAAGCACAAAATCACATCCTTCTGTTTTGTAGTTCCTAGTATATTTCCATTCATTGTATATGCTACATGACTTATGGATATGGGACGGACCCCCACTCCATCTTAAAACCAACTATAGCTACATTAAACCTCGACACTGGATTAAATACACAACACATTATTTTAGATGTCAAAATGGCCACAACTTTATTTAAATCTAAGAATTAAAATAATCACATTAGGAGTCATGTGAATTGCTAGTACATTGTGATTCACAAGTACTGTGATATGGCCAGCTGTATGACATTCCGCACCAGGACAGACAGCCATAAAGCGGCTGCACGCATTGGCTTGCTTTTCAGGCAGAGCCAATAAGTCCCAGGGCACCAATGACCCTATTATATTCGCCTCTATGCTTGACCACTGTGCCCACCCCTTATAGACGTTACCATTGCGGCATCCTTCAGTCTGGCCCCCGCCCTCCGCGCGCCAGCCAAGCCTGTGCACCACCATGAGGTTTGCATTCTCTATTAGTTGTAATGAATCCACCTTAACTTGTCTCCAACTTCCAGCTGACTCCTAAACTTCCACCGAAGAGGCCTTTTGACATCTTAAATGGACTCAACCGTCATCAACCGTGCCTAATAAAGCCATCGGACAGTTGTACACTCTGGAAAGTCTGTGCATAAAAGTATCAAAATTCCAGAGCAACAATAGATTAATTCTTACAATTCAACTCTGCCAAGTTGTGATACAAAGTATGGGAACTAAAGCGAAATATCAGTCACTAAACATCCTGTAATGGGGAATGTGTAAAGTAAAACATGACAAAGGGAGGTAGCCACAGTGTGAATACCTGTATAATGGCTTCTGCCGTGCCTCAAAACCAATATACTGCAGGTATTGTAGCCATAGTGTGAATACCTGTATAATGGCCTCTGACATGCCTCAATAACTATTATACTGCGGGTATTGTAGCCATAGTGTGAATACCTGTATAATGGCCTCTGCCGTGCCTCAATAACTATTATACTGCAGGTATTGTAGCCATAGTGTGAATACCTGTATAATGGCCTCTGACATGCCTCAAAACCAGTATACTGCAATGTATTGTTGCCACAGTGTGAATACCTGTATCATGGCTACTATCATGCTTCAATAACTATTATACTGCTGGTATTGTAGCCATAGTGTGAATATCTGTATAATGGCCTCTGCCGTGCCTCAATAACTATTATACTGCAGGTATTGTAGCCACAGTGTGAATACCTGTATAATGGCTTCTGCCGTGCCTCAATAACTATTATACTGCGGGTATTGTAGCCATAGTGTGAATACCTGTATAATGGCCTCTGCCGTGCCTCAATAACTATTATACTGCAGGTATTGTAGCCATAGTGTGAATACCTGTATAATGGCCTCTGCCGTGCCTCAATAACTATTATACTGCAGGTATTGTAGCCATAGTGTGAATACCTGTATAATGGCCTCTGACATGCCTCAAAACCAGTATACTGCAAGGTATTGTTGCCACAGTGTGAATACCTGTATCATGGCTACTATCATGCTTCAATAACTATTATACTGCTGGTATTGTAGCCATAGTGTGAATATCTGTATAATGGCCTCTGCCGTGCCTCAATAACTATTATACTGCGGGTATTGTAGCCACAGTGTGAATACCTGTATATTGGCTTCTATCATGCCTCAAAACCAATATACTGCAGGTATTGTAGTCATAGTGTGAATACCTGTATAATGACCTCTGACATGCCTCAAAACCAGTATACTACAAGGTATTGTTGCCACAGTGTGAATACCTGTATAATGGCTACTATCATGCCTCAATAACTATTATACTGCAGGTATTGTAGCCAGTTCTAATAAATCATCCATTTACATACATAAGTGCATTCTGCTGGGTTGGAGGGCATGGGGGACCTGACAAGTTCCCTTTATGTGACAAGTGCTAGGCAGCTAGTACCAAGTCAAAGAAAATCATGGGATGCGTTAAAAAATGCATGAAAGTTCATGGCAAGAACATAGTTTTGTCTCTATGCAATCACTAGTGCGGGCGCACTTTGAATACTGTCTGTAATTTTGGGCTACAATGTATAAGAAGGATATAGCTTAGCGAGGGGGCGGGTGTTGACAAGAGCGAACGAGAGTATTAAGGGAATGGGAGAACTGCAATACTAATACAGGTTATCAAACTTGGTGTTATTCAATTTGGGCAAAATTAGCTCTTAGGGGTGATCTTATTACAATATACAATTATATGAAGAGACAGTACAGAGCTCTTTCTAATGATCTTTATATACCTTGGCCTACAACAGTGACAAGGGGCCATCCTCTACGACAAGAGGAAAGAAGGTTTAATCATAATCTCAGATGGTGATTCTTTGACATATGATGTTGTAATGGTTCATTCACTAAAAAAGATCAAGGAGCACCTCGATGCCTTTCTTAAAAAAATATAATATTAAAAGTTGCAGGTGTTAAATTCTGTGATGGGAAGTTGATCCAGGGATCTAGTCTAATTGCCTTAAGTGGAGTCGGGAAGGCGTTTTCCTCTACTATGGGCCAAATAGCTGTGCCTCATGGGGTGTTTGCCTTCCTCTGGATCAACGTGTTAGGTTATAGGTTGAACTGGATAAACTTATGTCTACTTTCAACCTTGGAAATAAAAAATGAAAACAACATACAGACACAACATACTCCAGTGGCACACAACACCGCGTGCTTTGGTTGAACACAACACGCCAGGCAGACACAACGTGCTTTTCATGTCACACTGCACGCCACATAGACATAGCGTTCTCATACAACAAACCAGACGCTTGGTACTCTTGTGGGACTCAACACGCCCGACTTGACACAGCATGCTCTGGTGGCATGCAACACGCCCGACTGACACAGCTTGCTCTGGTGGCATGCAACACGCCCGACTGACACATCGTGCTCCGGTGGCATGCGTGCTTCTGTGGCACACTGCTCGCTCGACAAACAGTGTGCTCCGGTGGCATGCCCAACTGACACAGCGTGCTTTGGTGGCACGCTACTCGCCCGACTGACACAGCGTGCTCCGGTGGCATGCCACACTGACACAGCGTGCTTCGGTGGCACGCTACTTGCCCGACTGACCCAGCGTGCTCCTGTGTCAAGCAACACACCCGACTGACACAGCATGCTTCGGTGGCATTCTACTCTTCCGACTGACCCAGCGTGTTTCGGTGGCACGCAACACCCGGACTGACACGGCGTCCTCCGTTGGCACTCAACACGCCGGACTGACACAGCGTGCTCCGGTGGCACGCAACACGCCGGACTGACACAGCGTGCTCCGGTGGCACGCCGGACTGACAAAGCGTGCTCCGGTGGCACGCTACTCGCCTGACTGACAGCGTGCTCCGGTGGCACGCAACACGCCGGACTGACACAGCGTGCTCCGGTGGCACGCAACACGCCGGACTGACACAGCGTGCTCCGGTGGCACGCAACACGCCGGACTGACACAGCGGGCTCCGGTGGCACACAACACGCCGGACTGACACAGCGGGCTCCGGTGGCACACAACACGCCGAGCGTGCTCCGGTGGCATGCGACACGCCGGACTGATGCAGCGTGCTCCGGTGGCACGCAACACGCCGGACTGACACAGCGTGCTCCGGTGGCACGCAACACGCCGGACTGACACAGCGTGCTCCGGTGGCACGCAACACGCCGGACTGACACAGCGTGCTCCGGTGGCACGCAACACGCCGGACTGATACAGCGTGCTCCGGTGGCACGCAACACGACGGACTGACACAGCGTGCTCCGGTGGCACGCAACACGCCGGACTGACACAGCGGGCTCCGGTGGCACACAACACTCCGGACTGACACAGTGGGCTCCGGTGGCACGCTACTTGCCCGACTGACACAGCGTGCTCCGGTGGCACGCTACTCGCCCGACTGACACAGCGTGCTCCGGTGGCACGCGACACGCCGGACTGACACAGCGTGCTCCGGTGGCACGCAACACGCCGGACTGACACAGCGTGCTCCGGTGGCACGCAACACGCCGGACTGACACAGCGTGCTCCGGTGGCACGCAACACGCCGGACTGACACAGCGTGCTCCGGTGGCACGCAACACGCCGGACTGACACAGCGTGCTCCGGTGGCACGCAACACGCCGGACTGACAGCGTGCTCCGGTGGCACGCAAGACGCCGGACTGACACAGCGTGCTCCGGTGACACGTTGCACGCCGGACTGACACAGCGTGCTCCGCTGGCACGCTGCACGCCGGACTGACACAGCGTGCTCCGCTGGCACGCAACACGCCGGACTGACACAGCGTGCTCCGGTGGCACGCAACACGCCGGACTGACACTGCGTGCTCCGGTGGCACGCAACACGCCGGACTGACACAGCGTGCTCCGGTGGCACGCAACACACCGGACTGACACAGCGTGCTCCGGTGACACGTTGCACGCCGGACTGACACAGCGTGCTCCGCTGGCACGCTGCACGCCGGACTGACACAGCGTGCTCCGCTGGCACGCAGCACGCCGGACTGACACAGCGTGCTCCTGTGGCACGCAACACGCCGGACTGACACAGCATGCTCTGGTGGCACGCAACACGCCAGACTGACACAGCGTGCTTCGGTGGCACGCTACTCGCCCGACTGACACAGCGTGCTCCGGTGGCATGCCCAACTGACACAGCGTGCTTCGGTGGCACGCTACTCGTCCGACTGACACAGCGTGCTCCGGTGGCACGCAACACTCCCGACTGACACAGCGTTCTCCAATGGCACGCAACACGCCGGACTGACACAGCGTGCTCCGGTGGCACGCAACACGCCGGACTGTCACAGCGTGCTCCGGTGGCACGCAACACGCCGGACTGACAGAGCGTGCTCCGATGGCACGCAACACGCCGGACTGACAGCGTGCTCCAGTGGCACGCAACACGCCGCACTGACACAGCGTGCTCCGGTGGCACGCAACATGCCCGATTGACACAGCGTGCTCTGTTGGCACTCAACATGCCGGACTGACACAGCGTTCTTCGGTGGCACACTACCCGCCCGACTGACACAGCGTTCTCCGGTGGCATGTGACACGCCCGACTGACACATTGCTTCGGTGGCACGCAACACGTTGGACTGACACAGCGTGCTCCGGTAGCACGCAACACGCCCGACTGACACAGCGTGCTCCAGTGGCATGTGACACGCCCGACTGACACATTGCTTCGGTGGCACGCAACACGTTGGACTGACACAGCGTGCTCCGGTAGCACGCAACACACCGGACTGACACAGCGTGCTCCGGTGACACGCTGCACGCCGGACTGACACAGCGTGCTCCGCTGGCACGCTGCACGCCGGACTGACACAGCGTGCTCCGCTGGCACGCAGCACGCCGGACTGACACAGCGTGCTCCGGTGGCAAGCAACACGCCGGACTGACACAGCGTGCTCCGGTGGCACGCAACACGCCGGACTGACACAGCGTGCTCCGGTGGCACGCAACACGCCGGACTGACACAGCGTGCTCCGGTGGCACGCAACACGCCGGACTGACACAGCGTGCTCCGGTGGCACGCAACACGCCGGACTGACACAGCGGGCTCCGGTGGCACACAACACGCCGAGCGTGCTCCGGTGGCATGCGACACGCCGGACTGATGCAGCGTGCTCCGGTGGCACGCAACACGCCGGACTGACACAGCGTGCTCCGGTGGCACGCAACACGCCGGACTGACACAGCGTGCTCCGGTGGCACGCAACACGCCGGACTGATACAGCGTGCTCCGGTGGCACGCAACACGCCGGACTGACACAGCGTGCTCCGGTGGCACGCAACACGACGGACTGACACAGCGTGCTCCGGTGGCACGCAACACGCCGGACTGACACAGCGGGCTCCGGTGGCACACAACACTCCGGACTGACACAGTGGGCTCCGGTGGCACGCTACTTGCCCGACTGACACAGCGTGCTCCGGTGGCACGCTACTCGCCCGACTGACACAGCGTGCTCCGGTGGCACGCGACAAGCCGGACTGACACAGCGTGCTCCGGTGGCACGCAACACGCCGGACTGACACAGCGTGCTCCGGTGGCACGCAACACGCCGGACTGACACAGCGTGCTCCGATGGCACGCAACACGCCGGACTGACAGCGTGCTCCGGTGGCACGCAACATGCCCGATTGACACAGCGTGCTCTGTTGGCACTCAACATGCCGGACTGACACAGCGTTCTTCGGTGGCACACTACCCGCCCGACTGACACAGCGTTCTCCGGTGGCATGTGACACGCCCGACTGACACATTGCTTCGGTGGCACGCAACACGTTGGACTGACACAGCGTGCTCCGGTAGCACGCAACACGCCCGACTGACACAGCGTGCTCCAGTGGCATGTGACACGCCCGACTGACACATTGCTTCGGTGGCACGCAACACGTTGGACTGACACAGCGTGCTCCGGTAGCACGCAACACACCGGACTGACACAGCGTGCTCCGGTGACACGCTGCACGCCGGACTGACACAGCGTGCTCCGCTGGCACGCTGCACGCCGGACTGACACAGCGTGCTCCGCTGGCACGCTGCACGCCGGACTGACACAGCGTGCTCCGCTGGCACGCAGCACGCCGGACTGACACAGCGTGCTCCGGTGGCACGCAACACGCCGGACTGACACAGCGTGCTCCGGTGGCACGCAACACGCCGGACTGACACAGCGTGCTCCGGTGGCACGCAACACGCCGGACTGACACAGCGTGCTCCGGTGGCACGCAACACGCCGGACTGACACAGCGTGCTCCGGTGGCACGCAACACGCCGGACTGACACAGCGTGCTCCGGTGGCACGCAACACGCCGGACTGACACAGCGTGCTCCGGTGGCACACAACACGCCGGACTGACACAGCGGGCTCCGGTGGCACACAACTCGCCGAGCGTGCTCCGGTGGCATGCGACACGCCGGACTGATGCAGCGTGCTCCGGTGGCACGCAACACGCCGGACTGACACAGCGTGCTCCGGTGGCACGCAACACGCCGGACTGACACAGCGTGCTCCGGTGGCACGCAACACGCCGGACTGATACAGCGTGCTCCGGTGGCACGCAACACGCCGGACTGACACAGCGTGCTCCGGTGGCACGCAACACGACGGACTGACACAGCGTGCTCCTGTGGCACGCAACACGCCGGACTGACACAGCGGGCTCCGGTGGCACACAACACTCCGGACTGACACAGTGGGCTCCGGTGGCACGCTACTTGCCCGACTGACACAGCGTGCTCCGATGGCACGCAACACGCCGGACTGACAGCGTGCTCCAGTGGCACGCAACACGCCGCACTGACACAGCGTGCTCCGGTGGCACGCAACATGCCCGATTGACACAGCGTGCTCTGTTGGCACTCAACATGCCGGACTGACACAGCGTTCTTCGGTGGCACACTACCCACCCGACTGACACAGCGTTCTCCGGTGGCATGTGACACGCCCGACTGACACATTGCTTCGGTGGCACGCAACACGTTGGACTGACACAGCGTGCTCCGGTGGCACGCAACACGCCGGACTGACACAGCGTGCTCCGGTGGCACGCAACACGCCGGACTGACACAGCGTGCTCCGGTGGCACGCAACACGCCGGACTGACACAGCGTGCTCCGGTGGCACACAACACGCCGGACTGACACAGCGGGCTCCGGTGGCACACAACACGCCGAGCGTGCTCCGGTGGCATGCGACACGCCGGACTGATGCAGCGTGCTCCGGTGGCACGCAACACGCCGGACTGACACAGCGTGCTCCGGTGGCACGCAACACGCCGGACTGACAGCGTGCTCCGGTGGCACGCAAGACGCCGGACTGACACAGCGTGCTCCGGTGACACGTTGCACGCCGGACTGACACAGCGTGCTCCGCTGGCACGCTGCACGCCGGACTGACACAGCGTGCTCCGCTGGCACGCAACACGCCGGACTGACACAGCGTGCTCCGGTGGCACGCAACACGCCGGACTGACACAGCGTGCTCCGGTGGCACGCAACATGCCGGACTGACACAGCGTGCTCCGGTGGCACGCAACACACCGGACTGACACAGCGTGCTCCGGTGACACGTTGCACGCCGGACTGACACAGCGTGCTCCGCTGGCACGCTGCACGCCGGACTGACACAGCGTGCTCCGCTGGCACGCAGCACGCCGGACTGACACAGCGTGCTCCTGTGGCACGCAACACGCCGGACTGACACAGCATGCTCTGGTGGCACGCAACACGCCAGACTGACACAGCGTGCTTCGGTGGCACGCTACTCGCCCGACTGACACAGCGTGCTCCGGTGGCATGCCCAACTGACACAGCGTGCTTCGGTGGCACGCTACTCGTCCGACTGACACAGCGTGCTCCGGTGGCACGCAACACTCCCGACTGACACAGCGTTCTCCAATGGCACGCAACACGCCGGACTGACACAGCGTGCTCCGGTGGCACGCAACACGCCGGACTGTCACAGCGTGCTCCGGTGGCACGCAACACGCCGGACTGACAGAGCGTGCTCCGATGGCACGCAACACGCCGGACTGACAGCGTGCTCCAGTGGCACGCAAGACGCCGCACTGACACAGCGTGCTCCGGTGGCACGCAACATGCCCGATTGACACAGCGTGCTCTGTTGGCACTCAACATGCCGGACTGACACAGCGTTCTTCGGTGGCACACTACCCGCCCGACTGACACAGCGTTCTCCGGTGGCATGTGACACGCCCGACTGACACATTGCTTCGGTGGCACGCAACACGTTGGACTGACACAGCGTGCTCCGGTAGCACGCAACACGCCCGACTGACACAGCGTGCTCCAGTGGCATGTGACACGCCCGACTGACACATTGCTTCGGTGGCACGCAACACGTTGGACTGACACAGCGTGCTCCGGTAGCACGCAACACACCGGACTGACACAGCGTGCTCCGGTGACACGCTGCACGCCGGACTGACACAGCGTGCTCCGCTGGCACGCTGCACGCCGGACTGACACAGCGTGCTCCGCTGGCACGCTGCACGCCGGACTGACACAGCGTGCTCCGCTGGCACGCAGCACGCCGGACTGACACAGCGTGCTCCGGTGGCACGCAACACGCCGGACTGACACAGCGTGCTCCGGTGGCACGCAACACGCCGGACTGACACAGCGTGCTCCGGTGGCACGCAACACGCCGGACTGACACAGCGTGCTCCGGTGGCACGCAACACGCCGGACTGACACAGCGTGCTCCGGTGGCACACAACACGCCGGACTGACACAGCGGGCTCCGGTGGCACACAACATGCCGAGCGTGCTCCGGTGGCATGCGACACGCCGGACTGATGCAGCGTGCTCCGGTGGCACGCAACACGCCGGACTGACACAGCGTGCTCCGGTGGCACGCAACACGCCGGACTGACACAGCGTGCTCCGGTGGCACGCAACACGCCGGACTGATACAGCGTGCTCCGGTGGCACACAACACGCCGGACTGACACAGCGTGCTCCGGTGGCACGCAACACGACGGACTGACACAGCGTGCTCCGGTGGCACGCAACACGCCGGACTGACACAGCGGGCTCCGGTGGCACACAACACTCCGGACTGACACAGTGGGCTCCGGTGGCACGCTACTTGCCCGACTGACACAGCGTGCTCCGGTGGCACGCTACTCGCCCGACTGACACAGCGTGCTCCGGTGGCACGCGACAAGCCGGACTGACACAGCGTGCTCCGGTGGCACGCAACACGCCGGACTGACACAGCGTGCTCCGGTGGCACGCAACACGCCGGACTGACACAGCGTGCTCCGGTGGCACGCAACACGCCGGACTGACACAGCGTGCTCCGGTGGCACGCAACACGCCGGACTGACACAGCGTGCTCCGGTGGCACGCAACACGCCGGACTGACAGCGTGCTCCGGTGGCACGCAAGACGCCGGACTGACACAGCGTGCTCCGGTGACACGTTGCACGCCGGACTGACACAGCGTGCTCCGCTGGCACGCTGCACGCCGGACTGACACAGCGTGCTCCGCTGGCACGCTGCACGCCGGACTGACACAGCGTGCTCCGCTGGCACGCAGCACGCCGGACTGACACAGCGTGCTCCGGTGGCACGCAACACGCCGGACTGACACAGCGTGCTCCGGTGGCACGCAACACGCCGGACTGACACAGCGTGCTCCGGTGGCACGCAACACGCCGGACTGACACAGCGTGCTCCGGTGGCACGCAACACGCCGGACTGACACAGCGTGCTCCGGTGGCACACAACACGCCGGACTGACACAGCGGGCTCCGGTGGCACACAACACGCCGAGCGTGCTCCGGTGGCATGCGACACGCCGGACTGATGCAGCGTGCTCCGGTGGCACGCAACACGCCGGACTGACACAGCGTGCTCCGGTGGCACGCAACACGCCGGACTGACACAGCGTGCTCCGGTGGCACGCAACACGCCGGACTGATACAGCGTGCTCCGGTGGCACGCAACACGCCGGACTGACACAGCGTGCTCCGGTGGCACGCAACACGACGGACTGACACAGCGTGCTCCGGTGGCACGCAACACGCCGGACTGACACAGCGGGCTCCGGTGGCACACAACACTCCGGACTGACACAGTGGGCTCCGGTGGCACGCTACTTGCCCGACTGACACAGCGTGCTCCGGTGGCACGCTACTCGCCCGACTGACACAGCGTGCTCCGGTGGCACGCGACAAGCCGGACTGACACAGCGTGCTCCGGTGGCACGCAACACGCCGGACTGACACAGCGTGCTCCGGTGGCACGCAACACGCCGGACTGACACAGCGTGCTCCGGTGGCACGCAACACGCCGGACTGACACAGCGTGCTCCGGTGGCACGCAACACGCCGGACTGACACAGCGTGCTCCGGTGGCACGCAACACGCCGGACTGACAGCGTGCTCCGGTGGCACGCAAGACGCCGGACTGACACAGCGTGCTCCGGTGACACGTTGCACGCCGGACTGACACAGCGTGCTCCGCTGGCACGCTGCACGCCGGACTGACACAGCGTGCTCCGCTGGCACGCAACACGCCGGACTGACACAGCGTGCTCCGGTGGCACGCAACACGCCGGACTGACACAGCGTGCTCCGGTGGCACGCAACACGCCGGACTGACACAGCGTGCTCCGGTGGCACGCAACACACCGGACTGACACAGCGTGCTCCGGTGACACGTTGCACGCCGGACTGACACAGCGTGCTCCGCTGGCACGCTGCACGCCGGACTGACACAGCGTGCTCCGCTGGCACGCAGCACGCCGGACTGACACAGCGTGCTCCTGTGGCACGCAACACGCCGGACTGACACAGCATGCTCTGGTGGCACGCAACACGCCAGACTGACACAGCGTGCTTCGGTGGCACGCTACTCGCCCGACTGACACAGCGTGCTCCGGTGGCATGCCCAACTGACACAGCGTGCTTCGGTGGCACGCTACTCGTCCGACTGACACAGCGTGCTCCGGTGGCACGCAACACTCCCGACTGACACAGCGTTCTCCAATGGCACGCAACACGCCGGACTGACACAGCGTGCTCCGGTGGCACGCAACACGCCGGACTGTCACAGCGTGCTCCGGTGGCACGCAACACGCCGGACTGACAGAGCGTGCTCCGATGGCACGCAACACGCCGGACTGACAGCGTGCTCCAGTGGCACGCAACACGCCGCACTGACACAGCGTGCTCCGGTGGCACGCAACATGCCCGATTGACACAGCGTGCTCTGTTGGCACTCAACATGCCGGACTGACACAGCGTTCTTCGGTGGCACACTACCCGCCCGACTGACACAGCGTTCTCCGGTGGCATGTGACACGCCCGACTGACACATTGCTTCGGTGGCACGCAACACGTTGGACTGACACAGCGTGCTCCGGTAGCACGCAACACGCCCGACTGACACAGCGTGCTCCAGTGGCATGTGACACGCCCGACTGACACATTGCTTCGGTGGCACGCAACACGTTGGACTGACACAGCGTGCTCCGGTAGCACGCAACACACCGGACTGACACAGCGTGCTCCGGTGACACGCTGCACGCCGGACTGACACAGCGTGCTCCGCTGGCACGCTGCACGCCGGACTGACACAGCGTGCTCCGCTGGCACGCTGCACGCCGGACTGACACAGCGTGCTCCGCTGGCACGCAGCACGCCGGACTGACACAGCGTGCTCCGGTGGCACGCAACACGCCGGACTGACACAGCGTGCTCCGGTGGCACGCAACACGCCGGACTGACACAGCGTGCTCCGGTGGCACGCAACACGCCGGACTGACACAGCGTGCTCCGGTGGCACGCAACACGCCGGACTGACACAGCGTGCTCCGGTGGCACGCAACACGCCGGACTGACACAGCGTGCTCCGGTGGCACGCCGGACTGACAAAGCGTGCTCCGGTGGCACGCTACTCGCCCGACTGACAGCGTGCTCCGGTGGCACGCCGGACTGACAAAGCGTGCTCCGGTGGCACGCTACTCGCCCGACTGACAGCGTGCTCCGGTTGCACGCAACACGCCGGACTGACACAGCGTGCTCCGGTGGCACGCAACACGCCGGACTGACACAGCGGGCTCCGGTGGCACGCAACACGCCGGACTGACACAGCGGGCTCCGGTGGCACACAACACGCCGGACTGACACAGCGGGCTCCGGTGGCACACAACACGCCGAGCGTGCTCCGGTGGCATGCGACACGCCGGACTGATGCAGCGTGCTCCGGTGGCACGCAACACGCAGCACGCCGGACTGACACAGCATGCTCTGGTGGCACGCAACACGCCCGACTGACACAGCGTGCTTCGGTGGCACGCTACTCGCCCGACTGACACAGCGTGCTCCGGTGGCATGCCCAACTGACACAGCGTGCTTCGGTGGCACGCTACTCGTCCGACTGACACAGCGTGCTCCGGTGGCACGCAACACTCCCGACTGACACAGCGTTCTCCAATGGCACGCAACACGCCGGACTGACACAGCGTGCTCCGGTGGCACGCAACACGCCGGACTGTCACAGCGTGCTCCGGTGGCACGCAACACGCCGTACTGACAGAGCGTGCTCCGATGGCACGCAACACGCCGGACTGACAGCGTGCTCCAGTGGCACGCAACACTCCGCACTGACACAGCGTGCTCCGGTGGCACGCAACATGCCCGACTGACACAGCGTGCTTCGGTGGCACACTACCCGCCCGACTGACACAGCGTTCTCCGGTGGCATGTGACACGCCCGACTGACACATTGCTTCGGTGGCACGCAACACGTTGGACTGACACAGCGTGCTCCGGTAGCACGCAACACGCCCGACTGACACAGCGTGCTCCAGTGGCATGTGACACGCCCGACTGACACATTGCTTCGGTGGCACGCAACACGTTGGACTGACACAGCGTGCTCCGGTAACACGCAACACACCGGACTGACACAGCGTGCTCCGGTGACACGCTGCACGCCGGACTGACACAGCGTGCTCCGCTGGCACGCTGCACGCCGGACTGACACAGCGTGCTCCGCTGGCACGCAGCACGCCGGACTGACACAGCGTGCTCCTGTGGCACGCAACGCGCCGGACTGACAAAGCGTGCTCCGGTGGCACGCTACTCGCCCGACTGACAGCGTGCTCCGGTGGCACGCAACACGCCGGACTGACACAGCGTGCTCCGGTGGCACGCAACACGCCGGACTGACACAGCGTGCTCCGGTGGCACGCAACACGCCGGACTGACACAGCGGGCTCCGGTGGCACACAACACGCCGGACTGACACAGCGGGCTCCGGTGGCACACAACACGCCGAGCGTGCTCCGGTGGCATGCGACACGCCGGACTGATGCAGCGTGCTCCGGTGGCACGCAACACGCCGGACTGACACAGCGTGCTCCGGTGGCACACAACACTCCGGACTGACACAGCGGGCTCCGGTGGCACGCTACTTGCCCGACTGACACAGCGTGCTCCGGTGGCACGCGACAAGCCGGACTGACACAGCGTGCTCCGGTGGCACGCAACACGCCGGACTGACACAGCGTGCTCCGGTGGCACGCAACACGGCGGACTGACACAGCGTGCTCCGGTGGCACGCAACACGGCGGACTGACACAGCGTGCTCCGGTGGCACGCAACACGCCGGACTGACACAGCGTGCTCCGGTGGCACGCAACACGCCGGACTGACACAGCGTGCTCCGGTGGCACGCAACACGGCGGACTGACACAGCGTGCTCCGGTGGCACGCAACACGGCGGACTGACACAGCGTGCTCCGGTGGCACGCAACACGGCGGACTGACACAGCGTGCTCCGGTGGCACGCAACACGGCGGACTGACACAGCGTGCTCCGGTGGCACGCAACACGGCGGACTGACACAGCGTGCTCCGGTGGCACGCAACACGGCGGACTGACACAGCGTGCTCCGGTGGCACGCAACACGGCGGACTGACACAGCGTGCTCCGGTGGCACGCAAGACGGCGGACTGACACAGCGTGTTCCTGTGGCACGCAACACGCGGACTGACACAGCGTGCTGCGGTGGCACGCAACATGCCGGACTGACACAGCGTGCTCCCACGCCGGACTGACACAGCGTGCTCCTGTGGCACGCAACACGCCGGACTGACACAGCGTGTACCGTTGCCACGCAACACGCCGGACTGACACAGCGTGCTCCGGTGGCACGCAATACACCGGACTGACACAGCGTGCTCCCACGCCGGACTGACACAGCGTGCTCCTGTGGAACGCAACACGCGGACTGACACCGCGTGCTGCGGTGGCACGCAACACGCCGGACTGACACAGCGTGCTCCCACGCCGGACTGACACAGCGTGCTCCGTTGCCACGCAACACGCCGGACTGACACAGCGTGCTCCGTTGCCACGCAACACGCCGGACTGACACAGCGTGCTCCGTTGCCACGCAACACGCCGGACTGACACAGCGTGCTCCGTTGCCACGCAACACGCCGGACTAACACAGCGTGCTCCGGTGGCACGCAATAAACCAGACAGACACTTCATGCTTTGTTACGTGAGACGCCAGACATATACTGCATGTTCCAATGTCACCTAATTCACCAGAAAAAAAATGCATGTACCGCTGGTACGTAAAATACCAGACTGACAATGTTCTCAGGTGGCACATATAACGTCTGACAAACACTGCATGCTTTGATGGTGAGCAGATCCCCGGACACACACAGCCTAATCCTGTGACACTCAGCATGCCACATAAACAGTTACTAAAAGGATTGAAAAAAGACATAGGTCAAGTTCAGCTTTTCTCTACCAGTTATATATTCTATTGGTAGATTATTTATATCCCACAATGTCATTTGTTGTGAGAAAAGCATTCAGCCCTTCTTTAAATGCTGATATAGTGTCTGCCATCACTACCTCTTGTGGTAGGGCATTCCAGTTTATCAACTCTAAATAAAAAGGTCCCTTTCCAATTTAGATGCCGGAATTGCCTTTCCTCCACATGTAATGAATGCCCCCCTCTCCTTTCTTTATAAGGAATTTGAAAGGAATAAATAATTTATTTACCATACATGTATTTGTTCATATAAATGATATCGCCTCTGTGGTTTCATTTTTCTAAGCTAAACCAACTCCTTTTTTAGCCTGTCATTATAAGAGAGTCCTCCCATACCATGTAATAATCTAATTTCCCGCCTTTGAACTGACTCTAACTTCCCATTTTCCTTTTTAAAATGTGGAGCACAAAACAGGGGTAAAAATATTATAAAAAGTTTTGTCTTGTTTGCTTTTGCAGCTGCTGCTTTACATTAATTACTGCTGGCTTAACTGTAAGCACAAAATCACATCCTTCTGTTTTGTAGTTCCTAGTATATTTCCATTCATTGTATATGCTACATGACTTTTGGATATGGGACGGACCCCCACTCCATCTTAAAACCAACTATAGCTACATTAAACCTCGACACTGGATTAAATACACAACACATTATTTTAGATGTCAAAATGGCCACAACTTTATTTAAAACTAAGAATTAAAATAATCACATTAGGAGTCATGTGAATTGCTAGTACATTGTGATTCACAAGTACTGTGATATGGCCAGCTGTATGACATTCCGCACCAGGACAGACAGCCATAAAGGGGCTGCACGCATTGGCTTGCTTTTCAGGCAGAGCCAGTAACTCTCAGGGCACCAATGACCCTATTATATTCGCCTCTATGCTTGACCACTGTGCCCACCCCTTATAGACGTTACCATTGCGGCATCCTTCAGTCTGGCCCCCACCCTCCGCGCGCCAGCCAAGCCTGTGCACCACCATGAGGTTTACATTCTCTATTAGTTGTAATGAATCCACCTTAACTTGTCTCCCACTTCCAGCTGACTCCTAAACTTCCACCGAAGAGGCCTTTTGACATCTTAAATGGACTCCACCGTCATCAACCCTGCCTAATAAAGCCATCGGCCAGTTGTACACTCTGGAAAGTCTGTGCATAAAAGTATCAAAATTCCAGAGCAACAATAGATTAATTCTTACAATTCAACTCTGCCAAGTTGTGATACAAAGTATGGGAACTAAAGCGAAATATCAGTCACTAAACATCCTGTAATGGGGAATGTGTAAAGTAAAACATGACAAAGGGAGGTAGCCACAGTGTGACTACCTGTATAATGGCTTCTGCCGTGCCTCAAAACCAATATACTGCAGGTATTGTAGCCATAGTGTGAATACCTGTATAATGGCCTCTGACATGCCTCAATAACTATTATACTGCGGGTATTGTAGCCATAGTGTGAATACCTGTATAATGGCCTCTGCCGTGCCTCAAAACCAGTATACTGCAATGTATTGTTGCCACAGTGTGAATACCTGTATCATGGCTACTATCATGCTTCAATAACTATTATACTGCTGGTATTGTAGCCATAGTGTGAATACCTGTATAATGGCCTCTGACATGCCTCAAAACCAGTATACTGCAAGGTATTGTTGCCACAGTGTGAATACCTGTATCATGGCTACTATCATGCCTCAATAACTATTATACTGCGGGTATTGTAGCCACAGTGTGAATACCTGTATATTGGCTTCTATCATGCCTCAAAACCAATATACTGCAGGTATTGTAGTCATAGTGTGAATACCTGTATAATGGCTTCTGCCGTGCCTCAATAACTATTATACTGCAGGTATTGTAGCCATAGTGTGAATACCTGTATAATGGCCTCTGACATGCCTCAAAACCAATATACTGCAGGTGTTGTTGCCACAGTGTGAATACCTGTATAATGGCTACTATCATGCCTCAATAACTATTATACTGCAGGTATTGTAGCCAGTTCTAATAAATCATCCATTTAAATACATAAGTGCATGCTGCTGGGTTGGAGGGCATGGGGGACCTGACAAGTTCCCTTTATGTGACAAGTGCTAGGCAGCTAGTACCAAGTCAAAGAAAATCATGGGATGCGTTAAAAAATGCATGAAAGTTCATGGCAAGAACATAGTTTTGTCTCTATCTAATCACTAGTGCGGCCGCACTTTGAATACTGTCTGTAATTTTGGGCTACAGTGTATAAGAAGGATATAGCTTAGCGAGGGGGCGGGTGTTGAGAAGAGCGAACGAGAGTATTAAGGGAATGGGAGAACTGCAATACTAATACAGGTTATCAAACTTGGTGTTATTCAATTTGGGAAAAATTAGCTCTTAGGAGTGATCTTATTACAATATACAATTATATGAAGAGACAGTACAGAGCTCTTTCTAATGATCTTTATATACCTTGGCCTACAACAGTGACAAGGGGCCATCCTCTACGACAAGAGGAAAGAAGGTTTAATCATAATCTCAGATGGTGATTCTTTGACATATGATGTTGTAATGGTTGATTCACTAAAAAAGATCAAGGAGCACCTCGATGCCTTTCTTAAAAAAATATAATATTAAAAGTTGCAGGTGTTAAATTCTGTGATGGGAAGTTGATCCAGGGATCTAGTCTAATTGCCTTAAGTGGAGTCGGGAAGGCGTTTTCCTCTACTATGGGCCAAATAGCTGTGCCTCATGGGGTGTTTGCCTTCCTCTGGATCAACATGTTAGCTTTTTTGTTGAACTGGATAAACTTATGTCTACTTTCAACCTTGGAAATAAAAAATGAAAACAACATACAGACACAACATACTCCAGTGGCACACAACACCGCGTGCTTTGGTTGAACACAACACGGCAGGCAGACGCAACGTGCTTTTCATGTCAAACTGCACGCCACATAGACATAGCGTTCTCAGGTGGCATACAACAAACCAGACGCTTGGTACTCTTGTGGCACGCAACAAGCCAGGCTCACACAGCGTGCTTCAGTGGCATGGAAGACTCCAGACACTTAGTGCTTTGGTGGAATGCAACACTCCAGACATAATAAAAGACAGATATTGCGTGTTCTGGTGGCAATGAACACATTACACAGAATCAACGTTTCCTGCTGGCATGTAACATGCCAGACTAACACAACGTGCTTCACTTGCACACAACATTCTACACAGAAACTGCGTGTTCCGGTGGCACGCAACACGTCCGACTTGACACAGCATGCTCTGGTGGCACGCAACACGCCCGACTCACACAGCTTGCTCTGGTGGCACGCAACACACCCGACTGACACAGCTTGCTCTGGTGGCACGCAACACGCCCGACTGACACATCGTGCTTTGGTGGCACGATACTCGTCCGAATGACACAGCGTGCTTCGGTGGCACGCAACACCCGGAGTGACACAGCGTCCTCCGTTGGCATGCAACACACCAGATTGACACAGCGTGCTCTGTTGGCGCCAAACATGCCGGACTGACACAACGTGTTTCGTTGGCACGCAACACGCCGGACTGACACAGCGTGCTCCGGTGGCACGCAACACGCCGGACTGACACAGCGTGCTTCGGTGGCACGCAACATGCCGGACTGACACAGCGTGCTCCAGTGGCTCGCTACTCGCCCAACTGACACAGCGTGCTCCGGTGGCATACCCAACTGACACAGCATGCTTCGGTGGCACGCTACTCGCCCGACTCACACAGCATGCTTCGGTGGCACGCTACTCGCCTGACTCACATAGCGTGCTCCTGTGTCACGCAACACGCCCGACTGACACAGCATGCTTCGGTGGCATTCTACTCTTCCGAGTGACACAGCGTGTTTCGGTGGCACACAACACCTGGACTGACACGACGTCCTCTGTTGGCATGCAACACACCCGACTGACACGGCGTCCTCCGTTGGCACTCAACACGCCGGACTGACGCAGCGTGCTCTGGTGGCACGCAACACGCCGGACTGACACAGCGTGCTCTGGTGGCACGCAACACGCCAGACTGACACAGCGTGCTTCGGTGGCACGCTACTCGTCCGACTGACACAGCATGCTCCGGTGGCATGCCCAACTGACACAGCGTGCTTCGGTGGCACGCTACTCGTCCGACTGACACAGCGTGCTCCGGTGGCACGCAACACTCCCGACTGACACAGCATTCTCCGATGGCACGCAACACTCCCGACTGACACAGCGTGCTCCGGTGGCACGCAACACGGCGGACTGACACAGCGTGCTTTGGTGGCACGCAACACGCCGGACTGACACAGCGTGCTCCGGTGTCACGCAACACTGCGGACTGACACAGCGTGCTCCGGTGGCACGCAACGCGCCGGACTGACACAGCGTGGTCCGGTGGCACGCAACACTGCGGACTGACACAGCGTGCTCCGGTGGCACGCAACACGGCAGACTGACACAGCGTGCTTCGATGGCACGCAACACGGCAGACTGACACAGCGTGCTCCGGTGGCACGCAACACGCCGGACTGACACAGCGTGCTTCGGTGGCACGCAACACGCTGGACTGACACAGCGTGCTTCGGTGGCACGCAACACGCTGGACTGACACAGCGTGCTCCGGTGGCACGCAACACGCCGGACTGACACAGCGTGCTCCGGTGGCACGCAACACGCCGGACTGACACAGCGTGCTCTAGTGGCACGCAACACGCCGGACTGACACAGCGTGCTCTGGTGGCACGCAACACGTCGGACTGACACAGCGTGCTCCGGTGGCACGCTACTCGCCCGACTGACACAGCGTGCTCCGGTGGCACGCGACACGCCCGACTGACACAGCGTGCTCCAGTGGCACGCGTCACGCCCGACTGACACATTGTTTCGGTGGCACGCAACACGTTGGACTGACACAGCGTGCTCCGGTGGCACGCAACACGCCGGACTGACACAGCGTGCTCCGGTGGCACGCAGCACGCCGGACTGACACAGCGTGCTCCGGTGGCACGCAACACGTTGGACTGACACAGCGTGCTCCGGTGGCACGCAGCACGCCGGACTGACACAGCGTGCTCCGGTGGCACGCAGCACGCCGGACTGACACAGCGTGCTCCGGTGGCACGCAGCACGCCGGACTGACACAGCGTGCTCCGGTGGCACGCAACACGCCGGACTGACACAGCGTGCTCCGGTGGCACGCAACACGCCGGACTGACACAGCGTGCTCCGGTGGCACGCAACACGCCGGACTGACACAGCGTGCCCCGGTGGTACGCAACACGCTGGACTGACACAGCGTTCTTCGGTGGCACGCAACACGCTGGACTGACACAGCGTGCTCCGGTGGCACGCAACACGCCGGACTGACACAGCGTGCTCCAGTGGCACGCGACACGCCCGACTGACACATTGTTTCGGTGGCACGCAACACGTTGGACTGACACAGCGTGCTCCGGTGGCACGCAACACGCCGGACTGACACAGCGTGCTCCGGTGGCACGCAGCACGCCGGACTGACACAGCGTGCTCCGGTGGCACGCAGCACGCCGGACTGATACAGCGTGCTCCGGTGGTACGCAACACGCCGGACTGACACAGCGTGCTCCGGTGGCACGCAACACGCCGGACTGACACAGCGTGCTCTAGTGGCACGCAACACGCCGGACTGACACAGCGTGCTCTGGTGGCACGCAACACGTCGGACTGACACAGCGTGCTCCGGTGGCACGCTACTCGCCCGACTGACACAGCGTGCTTCGGTGGCACGCGACACGCCCGACTGACACAGCGTGCTCCAGTGGCACGCGACACGCCCGACTGACACATTGTTTCGGTGGCACGCAACACGTTGGACTGACACAGCGTGCTCCGGTGGCACGCAACACGCCGGACTGACACAGCGTGCTCCGGTGGCACGCAGCACGCCGGACTGACACAGCGTGCTCCGGTGGCACGCAACACGTTGGACACAGCGTGCTCCGGTGGCACGCAGCACGCCGGACTGACACAGCGTGCTCCGGTGGCACGCAGCACGCCGGACTGACACAGCGTGCTCCGGTAGCACGCAGCACGCCGGACTGACACAGCGTGCTCCGGTGGCACGCAACACGCCGGACTGACACAGCGTGCTCCGGTGGCACGCAACACGCCGGACTGACACAGCGTGCTCCGGTGGCACGCAACACGCCGGACTGACACAGCGTGCTCCGGTGGCACGCAACACGCCGGACTGACACAGCGTGCTCTAGTGGCACGCAACACGCCGGACTGACACAGCGTGCTCTGGTGGCACGCAACACGTCGGACTGACACAGCGTGCTCCGGTGGCACGCTACTCGCCCGACTGACACAGCGTGCTCCGGTGGCACGCGACACGCCCGACTGACACAGCGTGCTCCAGTGGCACGCGACACGCCCGACTGACACATTGTTTCGGTGGCACGCAACACGTTGGACTGACACAGCGTGCTCCGGTGGCACGCAGCACGCCGGACTGACACAGCGTGCTCCGGTAGCACGCAGCACGCCGGACTGACACAGCGTGCTCCGGTGGCACGCAACACGCCGGACTGACACAGCGTGCTCCGGTGGCACGCAACACGCCGGACTGACACAGCGTGCTCCGGTGGCAAGCAACACGCCGGACTGACACAGCGTGCCCCGGTGGCACGCAACACGCTGGACTGACACAGCGTTCTTCGGTGGCACGCAACACGCTCGACTGACACAGCGTGCTCCGGTGGCACGCGACACGCCCGACTGACACAGCGTGCTCCAGTGGCACGCGACACGCCCGACTGACACATTGTTTCGGTGGCACGCAACACGCCGGACTGACACAGCGTGCTCCGGTGGCACGCAGCACGCCGGACTGACACAGCGTGCTCCGGTGGCACGCAGCACGCCGGACTGACACAGCGTGCTCCGGTGGCACGCAACACGTTGGACTGACACAGCGTGCTCCGGTGGCACGCAGCACGCCGGACTGACACAGCGTGCTCCGGTGGCACGCAGCACGCCGGACTGACACAGCGTGCTCCGGTGGCACGCAACACGCCGGACTGACACAGCGTGCTCCGGTGGCACGCAACACGCCGGACTGACACAGCGTGCTCCGGTGGCACGCAACACGCCGGACTGACACAGCGTGCCCCGGTGGTACGCAACACGCCGGACTGACACAGCGTGCTCCGGTGGCACGCAACACGCCGGACTGACACAGCGTGCCCCGGTGGTACGCAACACGCTGGACTGACACAGCGTTCTTCGGTGGCACGCAACACGCTGGACTGACGCAGCGTGCTCCGGTGGCACGCAACACGCCGGACTGACACAGCGTGCTCCGGTGGCACGCAACACGCCGGACTGACACAGCGTGCTCCGGTGGCACGCAACACGCCGGACTGACACAGCGTGCTCCGGTGGCACGCAACACGCCGGACTGACACAGCGTGCTCCGGTGGCACGCAACACGCCGGACTGACACAGCGTGCTCCGGTGGCACGCAACACGCCGGACTGACACAGCGTGCTCCGGTGGCACGCAACACGCCGGACTGACACAGCGTGCTCCGGTGGCACGCAACACGCCGGACTGACACAGCGTGCTCCGGTGGCACGCAACACGCCGGACTGACACAGCGTGCTCCGGTGGCACGCCGGACTGACAAAGCGTGCTCCGGTGGCACGCCGGACTGACAAAGCGTGCTCCGGTGGCACGCTACTCGCCCGACTGACAGCGTGCTCCAGTGGCACGCAACACGCCGGACTGACACAGCGTGCTCCGGTGGCACGCAACACGCCGGACTAACACAGCGGGCTCCGGTGGCACACAACACGCCGGACTGACACAGCGGGCTCCGGTGGCACGCTACTTGCCCGACTTACACAGCGTGCTCCGATGGCACGCTACTCACCCGACTGACACAGCGTGCTCCGATGGCACGCTACTCGCCCGACTGACGCAGCGTGCTCCGGTGGCACGCTACACGCCGGACTGACACAGCGTGCCCCGGTGGCACGCAGCACGCCGGACTGACACAGCGTGTTCCGGTGGCACGCAGCACGCCGGACTGACACAGCGTGCTCCGGTGGCACGCAACACGCCGGACTGACACAGCGTGCTTCGGTGGCACGCAACACGCCGGACTGACACAGCGTGCTCCGGTGGCACGCAACACGCCGGACTGACACAGCGTGCTCCGGTGGCACGCAACACGCCGGACTGACACAGCGTGCTCCGGTGGCACGCAACACGCCGGACTGACACAGCGTGCTCCGGTGGCACGCAACACGCCGGACTGACACAGCGTGCTCCGGTGGCACGCAACACGCCGGACTGACACAGCGTGCTCCGGTGGCACGCAACACGCCGGACTGACACAGCGTGCTCCGGTGGCACGCAACACGCCGGACTGACACAGCGTGCTCCGGTGGCACGCAACACGCCGGACTGACACAGCGTGCTCCGGTGGCACGCAACACGCCGGACTGACACAGCGTGCTCCGGTGGCACGCAACACGTTGGACTGACACAGCGTGCTCCGGTGGCACGCAGCACGCCGGACTGACACAGCGTGCTCCGGTGGCACGCAGCGCGCCGGACTGACACAGCGTGCTCCGGTGGCACGCAGCACGCCGGACTGACACAGCGTGCTCCGGTGGCACGCAACACGCCGGACTGACACAGCGTGCTCCGGTGGCACGCAACACGCCGGACTGACACAGCGTGCTCCGGTGGCACGCAACACGCCGGACTGACACAGCGTGCCCCGGTGGTACGCAACACGCCGGACTGACACAGCGTTCTTCGGTGGCACGCAACACGCCGGACTGACACAGCGTGCTCCGGTGGCACGCAACACGCCGGACTGACACAGCGTGCTCCGGTGGCACGCAACACGCCGGACTGACACAGCGTGCTCCGGTGGCACGCAACACGCCGGACTGACACAGCGTGCTCCGGTGGCACGCAACACGCCGGACTGACACAGCGTGCTCCGGTGGCACGCAACACGCCGGACTGACACAGCGTGCTCCGGTGGCACGCAACACGCCGGACTGACACAGCGTGCTCCGGTGGCACGCAACACGCCGGACTGACACAGCGTGCTCCGGTGGCACGCAACACGCCGGACTGACACAGCGTGCTCCGGTGGCACGCAACACGCCGGACTGACACAGCGTGCTCCGGTGGCACGCAACACGCCGGACTGACACAGCGTGCTCCGGTAGCACTCAATAAACCAGAAAGACACTTCATGCTTTGTTACGTGAGACGCCAGACATATACTGCATGTTCCAATGTCACGTAATTCACCAGAAAAAAAATGCATGTACCGCTGGTACGTAAAATACCAGACTGACAATGTTCTCAGGTGGCACATATAACGTCTGACAGACACTGCATGCTTTGATGGTTCGCAGATCCCCGGACACACACAGCCTAATCCTGTGACACTCAACATGCCACATAAACAGTTAGTAAAAGGATTGAAAAAAGACAGGTCAAGTTCAGCTTTTCTCTACCAGTTATATTTTCTATTGGTAGATTATTTATATCCCACAATGTCATTTGTTGTGAGAAAAGCATTCAGCCCTTCTGTAAACGCTGATATATTGTCTGCCATCACTACCTCTTGTGGTAGGGCATTCCAGTTTGTCAACTCTAAATAAAAAGGTCCCTTTCCAATTTAGATGCCGGAATTGCCTTTCCTCCACATGTAATGAATGCCCCCCTCTCCTTTCTTTATAAGGAATTTGAAAGGAATAAATAACTTATTTACCATACATGTATTTGTACATATAAATGAGATCGCCTCTGTGGTTTCATTTTTCTAAGCTAAACTAGCTCCTTTTTTAGCCTGTCATTATAAGAGAGTCCTCCCATTCCATGTAATAATCTAATTTCCCGCCTTTGAACTGACTCTAACTTCCCATTTTCCTTTTTAAAATGTGGAGCACAAAACAGGGGTAAAAATATAAAAAGTTTTGTCTTGTTTGCTTTTGCAGCTGCTGATTTACATTAATTACTGCTGGCTTATCTGTAAGCACAAAATCACGTCCGTCTGTTTTGTAGTTCCTAGTATATTTCCATTCATTGTATATGCTACATGACTTTTGGATATGGGACGGACCCCCACTCCATCTTAAAACCAACTATAGCTACATTAAACCTCGACACTGGATTAAATACACAACACATTATTTTAGATGTCAAAATGGTCACAACTTTATTTAAATCTAAGAATTAAAATAATCACATTAGGAGTCAGGTGAATTGCTAGTACATTGTGATTCACAAGTACTGTGATATGGCCAGCTGTCTGACATACCTCACCAGGACAGACAGCCATAAAGAGGCTGCACGCATTGGCTTGCTTTTCAAGCAGAGCCAGTAACTCTCAGGGCACCAATGACCCTATTATACTCGCCTCTATGCTTGACCACTGTGCCCACCCCTTATAGACGTTAACATTGCGGCATCCTTCAGTCTGGCCCCCGCCCTCCGTGCGCCAGCCGAGCCTGTGCACCACCATGAGGTTTACATTCTCTATTAGTTGTAATGAATCCACCTTAACTTGTCTCCCACTTCCAGCTGACTCCTAAACTTCCACCGAAGAGGCCTTTTGACATCTTAAATGGACTCAACCGTCATCAACCCTGCCTAATAAAGCCATCGGACAGTTGTACACTCTGGAAAGTCTGTGCATAAAAGTATCAAAATTCCAGAGCAACAATAGATTAATTCTTACAATTCAACTCTGCCAAGTTGTGATACAAAGTATGGGAACTAAAGCGAAATATCAGTCACTAAACATCCTGTAATGGGGAATGTGTGAAGTAAAACATGACAAAGGGAGGTAGCCACAGTGTGAATACCTGTATAATGGCTTCTATCATGCCTCAATAACTATTATACTGCAGGTATTGTAGCCACAGTGTGAATATCTGTATAATGGCTTCTGCCGTGCCTCAATAACTATTATACTGCGGGTATTGTAGCCATAGTGTGAATACCTGTATAATGGCCTCTGCCGTGCCTCAATAACTATTATACTGCAGGTATTGTAGCCACAGTGTGAATACCTGTATCATGGCTACTATCATGCCTTAATAACTATTATACTGCAGGTATTGTAGCCATAGTGTGAATACCTGTATAATGGCATCTGCCGTGCCTCAATAACTATTATACTGCAGGTATTGTAGCCACAGTGTGAACACCTGTATATTTGCCTCTGCCATGCCTCAATAACTATTATACTGCGGGTATTGTAGCCATAGTGTGAATACCTGTATAATGGCTTCTAGTATGCCTCAAAACCAATATACTGCAGGTATTGTAGCCACAGTGTGAATACCTGTATAATGGCTTTTGCCGTGCCTCAATAACTATTTTACTGCAGGTATTGTAGCCACAGTGTGAATACCTGTATAATGGCTTCTAGTATGCCTCAAAACCAATATACTGCAGGTATTGTAGCCACAGTGTGAATACCTGTATAATGGCTTTTGCCGTGCCTCAATAACTAATATACTGCGGGTATTGTGGCCACAGTGTGAATACCTGTATAATGGCTTTTGCCGTGCCTCAATAACTATTTTACTGCGGGTATTGTAGCCACAGTGTGAATACCTGTATAATGGCTTCTGCCGTGGCTCAATAACTATTTTACTGCGGGTTTTGTAGCCACAGTGTGAATACCTGTATAATAGCTTCTGCCGTGCCTCAAAACCAATATACTGCGGGTATTGTAGCCACAGTGTGAATACCTGTATAATGGCCTCTGCCATGCCTCAAAACCAATATACTGCAGGTATTGTAGCCATAGTGTGAATACCTGTATAATGGCTTCTATCATGCCTCAATAACTATTATACTGCGGGTATTGTAGCCGTAGTGTGAATACCTGTATAATGGCCTCTGCAATGCCTCAATAACTATTATACTGCGGGTATTGTAGCCGTAGTGTGAATACCTGTATAATGGCCTCTGCCATGCCTCAAAACCAATATACTGCAGGTATTGTAGCCACAGTGTGAATACCTGTATAATGGCTTCTGCCGTGCCTCAATAACTATTATACTGCAGGTATTGTAGCCAGAGTGTGAATACCTGTATAATGGCCTCTGCCATGCCTCAATAACTATTATACTTCGGGTATTGTAGCCACAGTGTGAATACCTGTATAATGGCTTCTGCCATGCCTCAATAACTATTATACTGCGGGTATTGTAGCCACAGTGTGAATACCTGTATAATGGCCTCTGACATGCCTCAAAACCAATATACTGCAGGTATTGTAGCCACAGTGTGAATACTTGTATAATGGCTTTTGCCGTGCCTCAATAACTATTATACTGCTGGTATTGTAGTCATAGTGTCAATACCTGTATAATGGCCTCTGACATGCCTCAAAACCAATATACTGCAGGTATTGTAGCCACAGTGTGAATACCTGTATAATGGCTTCTGCCGTGCCTCAAAACCAATATACTGCAGGTATTGTTGCCACAGTGTGAATACCTGTATAATGGCTTTTATCATGCCTCAATAACTATTATACTGCAGGTATTTTAGCCAGTTCTAATAAATCATCCATTTACATACATAAGTGCATTCTGCTGGGTTGGAGGGCATGGGGGACCTGACAAGTTCCCTTTATGTGACTAGTGCTTGGCAGCTAGTACCAAGTCAAATAAAATCATAGGATGCGTTAAAAAATGTATGAATGTTCATGGCAAGAACATAGTTTGGTCTCTATGCAATCACTAGTGCGGACGCACTTCGAATACTGTCTGTAATTTTGGGCTCCAGTGTATAAGAAGGATATAGCTGAGCGAGGTCGGGTGTTGAGAAGAGCGAACGAGCGTATTAAGGGAATGGGAAAACTGCAATACTAATACAGGTTATCATACTTGGTGTTGTTCAATTTGGGAAAAATTAGCTCTTATTGGTGATCTTATTACAATATACAATTATATGAAGAGACAGTACAGAGCTCTTTCTAATGATCTTTATGTACCTAGGCCTACAACAGTGACGAGGGGCCATCCTCTACGACTAGAGGAAAGAAGGTTTAATCATAATCTCAGATGGTGATTCTTTGACATATGATGTTGTAATGGTTGATTCACTAAAAAAGATCAAGGAGGACCTTGATGCCTTTCTTAAAAAATATAATATTAAAAGTTGCAGGTGTTAAATTCTGTGATGGGAAGTTGATCCAGGGATCTAGTCTAATTGCCTTAAGTGGAGTCGGGAAGGCGTTTTCCTCTACTATGGGCCAAATAGCTGTGTCTCATGGTTTTTTTTGCCATCCTCTGGATCAACTTGTTAGGTTATAGGTTGAACTGGATAAACTTATGTCTACTTTCAACCTTGGAAATAAAAAATGAAAACAACATACAGACACAACATACTCCAGTGGCACACAACACCGCGTGCTTTGGTTGAACACAACACGCCAGGCCGACACAACGTGCTCTAATGACACACTGCACACCACATAGACATAGCGTTCTCAGGTGGCATACAACAAACCAGACGCTTGGAACTCTTGTGGCACGCAACAAGCCAGGCTCACACAGCGTGCTTCAGTGGCATGGAAGACGCCAGACACTTTGTGCTTTGGTGGAATGCAACACTCCAGACATAATAAAAGACAGACATTGTGTGTTCTGGTGGCAATCAACACATTACACAGATTCATCGTTCTCTGCTGGCATGTAACATGCCAGACTAGCACAACGTGCTTCACTTGCACACAACATTCTACACAGAAACTGCGTGTTCCGGTGGCGCGCAACACGCCCGACTTGACACAGCGTGCTCTGGTGGCAAGCAACACTCCCGACTAATACAGGGTGCTCTGGTGGCACGCAACACGCCCGACTGATACAGGGTGCTCTGGTGGCACGCAACACGCCCAACTGATACAGCGTGCTCCGGTGGCACTCTACTCGCCCGACTGACACAGCGTGCTCCGTTGGCACTCTACTCGCCCGACTGACACAGTGTGCTCCGTTGGCACGCAACACTCCCGACTGACACAGCGTTCTTCGGTGGCACGCAACACCCGGTCAGACACAGCGTCCTCCATTGGCACGCAACACACCCGACTGACACAGCATTCTCCGATGCCACGCAACACGCCGGACTGACACAGCATTCTCCGTTGTCATGCAACACGCCGGATTGACACAGCGTGCTCCGGTGGCACGCAACACGCCGGACTGACACAGCGTGCTCCGGTGGCACGCAACACACCGGACTGACACAGCGTGCTCCGGTGGCACGCAAGACGCCGGACTGACACAGCGTGCTCCGGTGGCACGCTACTCGACCGACTGACAGCGTGCTCCGGTGGCACGGAACACGCCAGCCTGATACAGGGTGCTCCGGTGGCACGCTACACGCCGGACTGACACAGCGTGCTCCGGTGGCACGCTACTCGCCCGACTGACACAGCGTGCTCCGGTGGCATGCCCAATTGACACAGCGTGCTTCGGTGGCACGCTACTCGCCCGACTGACACAGCTTGCTCCGGTTGCACGCAACACGCCCGACTGACACAGCGTGCTCCAATGGCATGCGACGCGCCCGAATGACAGTGCTTCGGTGGCACGCAACACGCCGGACTGACATAGTGTGCTCCGGTGGCACGCAACACGCCGGACTGACACAGCGTGCTCCGGTGGCACGCTACTCGCCCAACTGACACAGCGTGCACCGGTGGCATGCCCAATTGACACAGCGTGCTTCGGTGGCACGCTACTCGCCCGACTGACGCAGCGTGTTTCTTTGGCACGCAGCGTGTTCCGTTGGCACGCAACACGCCGGACTGTCACAGCGTGCTCCGTTGGCACGCAACACGCCGGACTGACACAGCGTGCTCCGGTGGCACGCTACTCGCCCGACTGACACAGCGTGCTCCGGTGGCATGCCCAATTGACAAAGCGTGCTTCGGTGGCACGCTACTCGCCCGACTGACACAGCTTCCTCCGGTTGCACGCAACACGCCCGACTGACACAGCGTGCTCCAATGGCATGCGACGCGCCCGACTGACAGTGCTTCGGTGGCACGCAACACGCCGGACTGACATAGTGTGCTTCGGTGGCACGCAACACACTCGCTCCGATGGCATGCAACATGCCCGACTGACACAGTGTGCTTCGGTAACACGCTGGACTGACACAGCGTGCTCCGGTGGCACGTAACACGCCGGACTGACACAGTGTGCTCCGGTGGCACGCAACACGCCGGACTGACACAGTGTGCTCCGGTGGCACGCAACACGCCGGACTGACACAGTGTGCTCCGGTGGCACGCAACACGCCGGACTGACACAGCGTGCTCCGGTGGCACGCAACACGCCGGACTGACACAACGTGCTCCGGTGGCACGCTACTCGCCTGACTGACAGCGTGCTCCGGTGGCACGCAACACGCCAGCCTGATACAGGGTGCTCCGGTGGCACGCAACACGCCGGACTGACACAGCGTGCTCCGGTGGCACGCAACACGCCGGACTGACACAGCGTGCTCCGGTGGCACGCAACACGCCGGACTGACACAACGTGCTCCGGTGGCACGCTACTCGCCCGACTGACAGCGTGCTCCGGTGGCACGCAACACGCCAGCCTGATACAGGGTGCTCCGGTGGCACGCAACACGCCGGACTGACAGTGTGCTCCGGTGGCACGCAACACGCCGGACTGACACAGCGTGCTCCGGTGGCACGCAACACGCCGGACTGACACAGCGTGCTCCGGTGGCACTCAATAAACCAGACAGACACTTCATGCTTTGTTACGTGAGACACCAGACATATACTGCATGTTCCAATGTCACGTAATGCACCAGAAAAAAAATGCATGTGCCGCTGGTGCGTAAAATACCAGACTGACAATGTTCTCAGGTGGCACATATAATGTCTGACAGACACTGCATGCTTTGATGGTGCGCAGATCCCCGGACACACACAGCCTAATCCTGTGACACTCAGCATGCCACATAATCAGTTACTACAAGGATTGAAAAAAGACATAGGTCAAGTTCAGCTTTTCTCTGCCAGTTATATATTCTATTGGTAGATTATTTCTAATCCACAATATCATTTGTTGTGAGAAAAGCATTCATCCCTTCTACTTCGGTGGCACGCTACTCGCTCGACTGACACAGCGTGCTCCGGTGGCATGCCCAACTGACACAGCGTGCTCCGGTGGCATGCCCAACTGACACAGCGTGCTTCGGTGGCACGCTACTCGCCCGACTGACACAGGGTGCTCTGGTGGCACGCAACACGCCCGACTCACACAGCGTGCTCCGGTGGCATGCCCAACTGACACAGCGTGCTTCGGTGGCACGCTACTCGCCCGACTGACACAGCGTGCTCCGGTGGCATGCCCAACTGACACAGCGTGCTTCGGTGGCACGCTACTCTCCTGACTCACACAGCGTGCTCCGGTGGCACGCAACACGCCGGACTGACACAGCGTGCTTCGGTGGCATGCCCAACTGACACAGCGTGGTTCTGTGGCACACTACTCGCCCGACTGACACCGCGTGCTCCGGTGGCATACCACACTGACACAGCGTGCTTCGGTGGCACGCAACACTCCCGACTGACACAGCGTGCTTTGGTGGCATTCTACTCTTCCGACTGACACAGCGTGCTTCGGTGGCACACAACACCCGGACTGACACGGTGTCCTTCGTTGGCATGCAACACACCCGAATGACACAGCGTGCTCCGTTGGCACGCAACACGCCAGACTGACACAGCGTGCTCCGGTGGCACGCTACTCGCCCGACTGACACAGCGTGCTCCGGTGGCATGCCCAATTGACACAGCGTGCTTCGGTGGCACGCTACTCGCCCGACTGACACAGCTTGCTCCAGTGGCATACCCAACTGACACAGCGTGCTTTGGTGGCACGCTACTCGCCTGACTGACACAGCATGCTCCGGTGGCACGCAACACGCCCGACTGACACAGCGTGCTCCAATGGCATGCGACACGCCCGACTGACAGTGCTTCGGTGGCACGCAACACGCCGGACTGACATAGTGTGCTTCGGTGGCACGCAACACACTCGCTCCGATGGCATGCTTCGGTAACACGCCCGACTGACACAGCGAGCTCCGTTGTCACGCAACACACCGGACTGACACAGCGTGCTCCGGTGGCACGCAACACGCCGGACTGACACAGCGTGCTTCGGTGGCTCGCTACTCGTCCGACTGACACAGCGTGCTCCGTTGGCACGCAACACGCTGGACTGACAAAGCGTGCTACGTTGGCACGCAACACCCGGACTGACACAGCTTGCTCCGTTGGCACGCAACATGCCGGACTGGCATAGCTTTCTCTGGTGGTAGGCAACACGCCCGACTGACACAGCGTGCTCCGGTGGTACGCAACATGCCAGACTGACACAGCTTGCTCCGGTGGTACGCAACACCCGGACTGACACGGTGTGCTCTGGTGGCACGCCAACACACCCGACTGACAGTGTGCTCCTATGGCACGCAAAACGCCCCACTGACACAGCGTTCTCCCGTGCACGCAACACGACCCACTGAAATAGCGTTCTCCGGTGCACGCAACACGACCCACTGAAATAGCGTTCTCCGGTGGCACCCAACACGCCCAACTGACACAGCGTTCTCCGGTGGCACGCTGCACTCCCGACTGACACAGCGTGCTTCGGTGGTACGCAACACGCCCGGCTGACACGGTGTGCTCCTGTGGCACTCAATACACCAGACAGACACTGCATGCTTTATTGTTCCGTGACCCAACAGACAGATACTGCATGTTCCAATGTCACCTAATTCACCAGAAAAAAAATGCATGTACCGCTGGTACGTAAAATACCAGACTGACAATGTTCTCAGGTGGCACATATAACGTCTGACAGACACTGCATGCTTTGATGGTGCGCAGATCCCCAGACACACACAGCCTAATCCTGTGACACTCAGCATGCCACATAAACAGTTACTAAAAGGATTGAAAAAAGACGTGTCAAGATCAGCTTTTCTCTACCAGTTATATATTCTATTGGTAGATTATTTATATCCCACAATGTCATTTGTTGTGAGAAAAGCATTCAGCCCTTCTTTAAATGCTGATATAGTGTCTGCCATCACTACCTCTTGTGGTAGGGCATTCCAGTCGGTCAACTCTAAATAAAAAGGTCCCTTTCCAATTTAGATGCCGGAATTGCCTTTCCTCCACATGTAATGAATGCCCCCCTCTCCTTTTTTTATAAGGAATTTGGAAGGAATAAATAATTTATTTACCATACATGTATTTGTACATATAAATGAGATCGCCTCTGTGGTTTCATTTTTCTAAGCTAAACTAGCTCCTTTTTTAGCCTGTCATTATAAGAGAGTCCTCCCATGCCATGTAATAATCTAATTTCCCGCCTTTGAACTGACTCTAACTTCCCATTTTCCTTTTTAAAATGTGGAGCACAAAACAGGGGTAAAAATATTATAAAAAGTTTTGTCTTGTTTGCTTTTGCAGCTGCTGCTTTACATTAATTACTGCTGGCTTAACTGTAAGCACAAAATCACGCCCTTCTGTTTTGTAGTTCCTAGTATATTTCCATTCATTGTATATGCAACATGACTTTTGGATATGGGACGGACCCCCACTCCATCTTAAAACCAACTATAGCTACAGTAAACCTCGACACTGGATTAAATACACAACACATTATTTTAGATGTCAAAATGGCCACAACTTTATTTAAATCTAAGAATTAAAATAATCACATTAGGAGTCAGGTGAATTGCTAGTACATTGTGATTCACAAGTACTGTGATATGGCCAGCTGTCTGACATACCGCACCAGGACAGACAGCCATAAAGGGGCTGCACACATTGGCTTGCTTTTCAAGGGCACCAATGACCCTATTATACTCACTCCTGTGCTTGACCACTGTGCCCACCCCTTATAGACGTTACCATTACGGCATCCTTCAGTCTGGCCCCCGCCCTCCACGCGCCAGCCGAGCCTGTTCACCACCATGAGGTTTACATCCACCTTAACTTGTCTCCAACTTCCAGCTGACTCCGAAACTGCCACCGAAGAGGCCATTTGACATCTTAAATGGACTCAACCGTCATCAACCCTGCCTAATTAAGCCATCGGCCAGTTGTACACTCTGGAAAGTCTGTGCATAAAAGTATCAAAATTCCAGAGCAACAACAGATTAATTCTTACAATTCAACTCGGCCAAGTTTTGATACAAAGTATGGGAACTAAAGCGAAATAACAGTCACTAAACATCCTGTAATGGGGAATGTGTGAAGTAAAACATGACAAAGGGGGGTAGCCACAGTGTGACTACCTGTATAATGGCTTCTGCCGTGCCTCAAAACCAATATACTGCAGGTATTGTAGCCATAGTGTGAATACCTGTATAATGGCCTCTGACATGCCTCAATAACTATTATACTGCGGGTATTGTAGCCACAGTGTGAATACCTGTGTAATGGCTTCTGCCGTGCCTCAATAACTATTATACTGCAGGTATTGTAGCCATAGTGTGAATACCTGTATAATGGCTTCTGACATGCCTCAATAACTATTATACTGCAGATATTGTAGCCACAGTGTGACTACCTGTATAATGGCCTCTACCATGCCTCAATAACTATTATACTGTAGGTCTTGTAGCCATAGTGTGAATACATGTATAATGGCTTCTGCTGTGCCTCAAAACCAATATACTGCAGGTATTGTAGCCACAGTGTGAATACCTGTATAATGGCTTCTATCATGCCTCAATAACTATTACACTGCAGGTATTGTAGCCACAGTGTAAATACCTGTATAATGGCTTCTGCCGTGCCTCAATAACTATTATACTGCAGGTATTGTAGCCACAGTGTGAATACCTGTATAATGGCCTCTGCCATGCCTCAATAACTATTATACTGCGGGTATTGTAGCCACAGTGTGAATACCTGTATAACGGCCTCTGCCGTGCCTCAATAACTAATATACTGCAGGTATTGTAGCCACAGTGTGAATACCTGTATAATGGCTTCTGCCGTGCCTCAATAACTATTATACTGCGGGTATTGTAGCCACAGTGTGAATACCTGTATAATGGCCTCTGCCGTGCCTCAATAACTATTATACTGCAGGTATTGTAGCCACAGTGTGAATACCTGTATAATGGCCTCTGCCATGCCTCAAAACCAATATACTGCAGGTATTGTAGCCACAGTGTGAATACCTGTATAATGGCCTCTGCCATGCCTCAAAACCAATATACTGCAGGTATTGTAGCCACAGCGTGAATACCTGTATAATGGCCTCTGGCATGCCTCAATAACTATTATACTGCAGGTATTGTAGCCACAGTGTGAATACCTGTATAATGGATTTGTAGAAACCACTATTTAGCCACTGTGCAGTAATCATTTCTTAAACCCACTCTCTATTAACTGAAAAGTGATGAGTATGTATAAAGAGAAAGATATTTTAAAGAGAGAGCACTTATAGGATATATACGGTAAATTTAGCATTAATAAATAACCAATAAATAACTTACATATTGCTCTAAGTTTGTAGTTCACTTGGTGACATTGTTTCTTCAGCCTTTCTCGCTAGCTCAAGGGCACTGGGGATAGGCGTATTGCACTTGTTGATGCACTTGATTACTTTTCCCTTGGTCACTCCCACCGACTCAAGGGCACCCAGATTTTGTACATTGCTGTTCGTGTTAATGCACTGGATTATTGCATTGTCCCTATCAAGAGATTGTTAATATAAACAGTTACAATCTGTACCTCAGAATTATTAAGTCACATGTAAAACTGAGAAGGTCTTTGAAGCTGCTGATTGTATTGGCAAACATGCCTACTTCTTTCTATTCTCCCCTCCAGCCGCTATTTCTGGCTCGGAGGAGCCAGTTGATTCTATAGACATGCAAATTATGATTGCCATGACGCCAGGGACATTATTCTAACAGGATCTTTTACGATATAAATACTTCTGGAGCCCCGGGGGCCCTACCTGAGATGGTTACCCCTCCACAACTACACATACACACACATATACATATACACACAAACCAAATGTGTGTGTGTGTGTGTATATTTATATATAATATACACATACACACACATATATACATATACACACATACATATACATTTTTTTTTGTATATGTATTATATAGATCAGTATAATGATTAGAAACTGTATCTATACGACAGCTTGTTCTGAAGTTTAAATGTAGATATCTTTCACTAATAAAACCTACACCATGTAAGTAGATATGTTACTTGTAAACTCTAAGGTATAGAACAGGTTGATACTGAAAATTATAACATCATATGGCCGGACAGAAAACTAACATGTACGTCTAATATTAGCCGCATGCAACCATAGGTGTATATGCCGGAGACTGCAAGGTCTGTACCCCAGTCAGTCACACTACCTACATACAATCATGAGAGATCGTGCCGAAAACTGGGCCCACAAGGTATCTTCCAGAGCTGAGTGCAGCATCACACTGGCAGTGCCCCCTCACTGCCCACCATATGCTGAGTTATTAGTTATTAATTCTGCACAAGTTTTCCCAAACATATGAACCATCCTTGTCTGATGTTGAGAATGGGACAGTGTTCAATGTGCCATTACCACAGGACATTCAGCATGGTCTCCCGGCTGCTCCCTCTGGCCTTCGAGTCAGGAATATTTTTACTGATTATTTTTTGACACCAGAGGGTAGTGTCCCATGGCAAATGGAGGATTAGATAGTTTTTTTTTTATTAAAAACATTTTTATTGGCTTATTTTCCAAAAAAAAAAAAAAATCATTTAGTTAGGGACTCGCAAGACAATGAGGACCCTTGACGTGGGTTGCGAGCTTAATTTTGGTTTGCGGAACTGTTACACAGCCATGCGAAAGTCTTATTCTTTCCCAGACCAAAAAACTAATTCCTCATTATGTTTTTTTTTTTTTTTTTTTTATTCTTGACAATATGAAGCCTATTATATGTTAACATTGATCACATGATGCTATGCTGCTTATACAGATGTCTTAATGGTCAACAACCTAAGACACCAATTCCAAAATATTATTTGGTGGGAGAACATTACAAGCCAAAAAATAAAACATTTAACTTAACACGTATTTTATTATTCACACAGTGGGAGTGTAGGATTTGGTGCTGCTGTGGCTTATTTTCAACGGGGGTTTGCCGATACATTTGGCCAAACCCAGAGGTAGCTGTGCGGTGAGGATTGCCCTGGGGTTCATGGAAGCAGCCCAGTTTCCCAATTGTATTGGTGCACTGGATGGGAAGCACATTCGTGTCAAGAAGCCACCAACTCATGCTCACGTTTCTTTAATTACAAATGATTTTTCTCAGTAGTGCTGCTGGCTTTATCTGATAATAATTTATTAATGTTTTGTCATTACTGAAATTGGGGCCCATGGGAGTGCGTCGGATGCTCGCATCTTTTGCTATTCCAGATTTGCTACGAGGCTTTCTGACATGAATCTAAACCTTCCACAGCCATGTGCTTTTCCATGAGCCTTTTGTCCGCCTGCAGCATTTATTATGGTTGCTGATGAGGGTTTTGCGCTATCAACTTATCATCTTTGCCCATTTCCGCGGCGAGGTTTAGACATCCGGAGGCGCATTTTTAACAATCGACTGACAAAAAAAAGCCCGTCAATTTGATGAGTGTGCCTTTGGAATGTTAACCTCTAAGTGGCTTATATTTGACAGCGCAATACAAATGCATCCAGCCAATGTCCAGGCAGCCATGCAAGCTGCCCTAATTCTGCATAATTTTTCCCGAACATATGAACCATCCTTGTATGATGTTGAGGATGGGACAGTGTTCAATGTGCCATTACCACAGGACATTCCACATGGTCTCCAGGCTGCTCCCTCTGGCCTTTGAGTCAGGAATATTTTTACTGGTTATTTTTTGACACCAGAGGGTAGTATCCCATGGCAAATGGAGGGGAGCAACTAATGTTAGCATTAGATAGTGTTTTTTTTTTTATTAAAAACATTTTTATTGGCTTATTTTCCAAAAAAAAAAAATCATTTAGTTAGGGACTCGCAAGACAATGAGGACCCTTGACGTGGGTTGCGAGCTTAATTTTGGATTGCGGAACTGTTACACAGCCATGCGAAAGTCCTATTCTTTCCCAGACCAAAAAACTAATCCTCATTATGTTTTTTTTTTTTTATTCTTGATGATATGAAGCCTATTATATGTTAACATTGATCACATGATGCAATGCAGCTTATACAATTGTCTTAATGGTCAACAACCTAAGACACCAATTCCAAAATATTATTTGGTGGGAGAACATTATACAAGCCAAAAAATAAAACATTCAACTTAACTCGTATTTTATTATTCACACAGTAGGAGTGTAGGATTTGGTGCTCGTGTGGCAGATTTTCAACGAGGGTTTGCCGACACATTTGGCCAAACCCAGAGGTAGCTGTGGGATATGGTGGTTGCTCCAAGGAAGGAGCATAAAACGATTGGTGTAGTTGTTGTTGATGCTGGGAGTAGTTAGAACTGCCAGTCTTGTGCACCTGCACAACAGTTTGGGGTTGCCTTTGTGACCGTGGTATCTGCCCAAGATAGGTTTGACCAGTTGTTTTGTGTTGTGTTGTTGGCAAAGGGTGTGGCTGCACATATCTATTTTGACCAGTTGCCTGTTGTATTGCTGGCAGAGTGTACTGCTGTTGCTGATGAAATGTACTAGCAGGATCACTCACAGAGAAGAGTGGCCTATGTTGGAAGTGTTGGTTGGATGCAGGGGGTGGTTCATGGACATAAGAGTGTGCATCCATTTGTGTGTTGGCTGGTTTTTGCTTGTTGCTCCCCTTAAGAGTGCCTTCACCTGTTGCTCCTGGTGTGTTGATGCTGCAAGTGGCTGCTGTGTTTGATGTTGGCCAGTTCACCACTATTCTATGGGAGCAAGCTCCTGGTCTCCCTGGCTAGCAGCAATGCGGGTGAGAATAGCAGCCCGGACATGTTCCTGACGTTCTGGTGGTACTTTAGCCAGACAGGGAGAGGCAAAATCGCACAGCCGTGCATACATACAGACATCCTCCATCTTGTGGAAGGGGACCAATATAATCCACCTGCCAAATTTGTCCAGGCAATTTGCCTCGGGCTATATGGCCCCTAACCACATGGGAATAGGTCTCTGTTGTGAATGTTGACATACTGGACATTTCATAATTGTTTCCTTCATTACATCTAAACTGAGGGGCACCCCTCTGGTTTGGTCCCATTGATAAGTAGCTTTTTCTCCAAGATGTCCACATTTCTGATGTGCCCATTGAGCCAATCCAAGTAGCTTTTCTGCTGAATCAGGCTCTTCACTGGCATCAGCAACTGGTATTTTGGAATGTTTATCCGCTATTGAATCGAAGAGTCTTTCCAGGTTATCTGAAGCACAATGAGCATCAACGTGAAATACAATCACTTTAATTCTTTTCACAATTGCTCAAATATCTTGCCACAGTTCTTTCCCCCACACATCTTTGCTGTATATTTTCCAATCATTCTGAGCCCAAGCTGGTAACCAGGTAGTCAACCCATTTGCCACAGACCATGAATCTAATACAGATGACATTCATTCAGTGACTCCTGTCTCAAGACACCGTAGATTGCATAAAGTTCTGCATATTGGCTACTCTTTCCCTCACCAGTCGTAACTAGCATCCTGTTGCTGGCTGATACCCCGCCGCATTCCACACTCGATTATTACCCTGATATCTGGCAAACCCATCAGTAAACCAAGCATGTTTTTGCTGTTCAGGACTTAATTGTTCAAAAGGAACCCCCCTTGTTACCTGTGATTCCTTATGTGACCTTTGCAATTCTTGCTGCTGAAGTCATATAAAACTTTAGCTATTTTCTCATGCAATGATGTAACCCCACTCACTCCTCGTTTTGCCCAGTCCTGAATATACTATTTCCATTTTATTACTGATGATTCCAGGGCATGCCCTATGCGATGGGTTTTTGGAGTGCTGCTTATCCACTGCATGATTGGGATCTCTTGTCTGATTGTTACCTCATGTCCTATTGTTAATTGCTCTGTATCAATTAATGCCCAGTAACATGCCAATAGCTGACATTCAAAGGGAGTATAACGCTGAGCTGCTTCAGGTAATATTCTATTCCAAAACCCTAACGGTACTTTGTTCCTTCCCTGTTTTTAATGACACTTTAGTTTGTACTGGTTCTATTTGTTTGCCTCCTAATCCTGTGATTATTACTTTCCTTCCTTTAAATTGTTTTGGATTACCATAGATCAGGCTAGCCTCCGCCCCCGTATCCACCAGGGCTTTTACACATTCCTATTCTTATTTTGCCAATTAATGACCAAATTTACATGAGGGTGTCTATCCATGTGGAGGACTCGGCCAAGAAGTCAATCACTCGTGTCTCCCTCTGACTGGGAAACCTCTCTGGGAGAAAAAGTCAACCCCTGTCGCTGTGTTTTGACCTCCTGCAACAAAGATTTTACTTCAACGTAAAGATCCTCAAACCTCGGCACTGTGGGTTTCACTGGGGACGAAGAGGGAGTGGGCCCCCTCTCTCTCCGTATCCTACTACGCCCATGCTGTGGGGATCCAGAATCTTCCACTGTCACCTATTTATTTTGTGAACTTCCTGATTTCTTATGAATCCCTCGCTTTTGGTATAATTTCCACATTTCATCTGTACCAATCCCATCAATTTCCACTTTGGGAACCACATCTTTCAACAAGGCAATAAATATATCCTTGCCCGATATGCGGGAGCCATTGTTATTGTTTTTAGATTCTCTACGCTGCTCTCCGGAAACAAAATTAACACTATTCCTGGGGCCCAAATTCCCCAATTGCCGAATTGCCTCTAGGATGTTGGAGATGGTCTTCCCAGTCTGGTTTACCATTAGGATCATCATTATGTGTTTATAAGCTGCGGGAACAGCCCTGATTATGCGATTTCTGACAGACACACTAACAAGGACTGCCATGTAGTCATCAAAGGTCCTTGGAGAAATAGCATTTTTCATGACCTCTTCCTTCAACCTCTGGGAACAATCTTCTAATGTAAACCATGGCTTCTCATCAGGGGGCCAATCTGCTTCAGATGGATATTTATGCTGTTGTAATGCCATAGCCACAACATCCAGCATACTGGATGTTGAATGTTGCGACCAAATCCGCAGTGTACGGAACGCTTCCTTCACTACAGGTTCATGACTCAGTTGCACAAACTTGGGACCATCTACTGCATCCACTTGTACTCCATGGGCCCCTATCTCCCACAGCCTTACAGCCAAAGTAATCAATGATTCATTGGCTTTTTGAGAAAAACGATCATGAAGATCATTAAGTTCTTTTTTACGATAATCCTCCAACACATCTCTCTGTTGTGCACCTACAGGGGTATCTATGATCCGCCTGCGATGTATGGGATGTGCTTTTACTGAGTCAGTAGGGGAATTAACCTCTCTAGCCTCATTAAAGCACTCATCCTTCTGATCAGAATCAGTGGAATCCCACACATCGCCATCCCATTGATCGGGATCCCACTGAACCCCAGCTTTGGGTATGGCCAAAGCGACCTTTTTCTTATTCACTTTACCACGTCTCTTTTTATAATTTTACAGTGCTACTCGTATGGCTGCTTTTTCTGCGACAGGTTGATACCCATCACATTCATCCATAAACAGCCTGTTCTGGCATTGTGGTACTGTCAGAGCACTCTGCATCTCACACACTTGCTGTTCTAATGCTTGCATTTTTTGCAACAGCTGAATACGTTCTTCATGCTGCTTCCTATAAGCATGTAACAAGATCCAACCTCTTCTGCTCACTGCATTCAGCTCCTTGTTCCTTTCAACTTTCACCCTTTGCAAACTGGTTCAGCATCGTTCATACACTTATCCCATGATTCACTTAATCCAAAACATTGCGACCACTCATTGGCCAAAACACAGTAGGGAGCCTGCTCCCAGCCTGCACTATCAACAGATATATTTACAACCTCTTTTCTTAAAGAGAGACATGTTTTACACAATTTCACACACTTTTCATGACTATTTAAATTTGGTCTCTAAATTCCGGATTATCGGAATTTAGATAAAATTTAAATTTTAAGCCTCCTGCGTATCCCACTTCTGACACCAAATGTTTTACCAAATATTTAAAGGGCTCGGATATGGCTTTAAAAAAGGCGATTCATTTTTATTATAATTAAATGATTACAGAAAATAGGAAATAGTGTGATATTGCATATACTTTTGCATAATATAAATCACAAAGGTAAAGTACTTACAGCGCACACTATACAGGAAAAACTTCATCTGTCTGGGAAACATCAGCCGTGAGAAGCAAAACATTGAAGAAAGAGAAAAGTTCTGGGATGAATCCACACTGCGACGTCAGGGCATCCCCTTTTAGTCCACAGGTAAACAGGCTTCTGCCTTAGCTGAAAACTTCACTAGCTAATATCTTGTTTGAAAACAAATGCTTGCGTAACCAAATGTTACACAAATTCTGACAGGTTCTATTTGTTCGATGTAGTATCTTCTGAGTGGCTAGCTCTTCAGATGTCAATTAACACCAAACAAATATACCCCCGGAGATGAAACATGGCAAAGGCTCCTGGTACCAGATGTTCTACCATTCTATAAACACAGCATATTCTCACCAAATATTGCTAACAAATATAAACATGCATCGTTCTCACTAAACATTGATAAAAGAGCTATGTGGTAGTGGGTGATACTATAAACTAAACATTGATAATAGAGCTATGCGGTCTAGGTGTTGGGAAAATTACAGAAGGTACAAGGCTAACAAGCTTAACTGTTACTGTGAAATATCTTAAAGGGTTCTTTAACCGGTTCAGGACCGCCCACTGTACATAAACCTCGGCGCTGCCTGGGCTCTGTGCGGCGCCGACGTTTAAAAATGGTGGGTGGTCCCGCAGCGCTCAGGACCCCCAGGGTCCTGCAAGCGCTGCGGTTCCGGTGCAGAGCAATAGCTCCGACAGGGGACATCATCGGGACCTGATTGGATCAGGTCCCAATGATGTTAACCCTTTGCTATCTTCTATATGCCGCGATCTATAGTGATGGCATATAGAAGATAGTGAGAGGAGAGGGAGTCATCAACTTACCTCTCCGACGGCCCCCTGATGCCTTCCAGAACCTGCTGTTATGGCAGCTGGAGGTCACATGACCGCCTCCAGATCTGCCATATATGGTGTCCTGCTAGGCTCAGCCTGCAGCTGAACTCTAGCAGGAGACAGACAGTGTAAAACTGTCAGCAAAGATCTCATCCAATGCAATATATGGCTATTACATTGCATGAGATCAGAAAAATAAAAATTAATGTCCCATACAGGGACTAAGTAAAAATGTAAAAAAAAAGTCAAAATGTTTTCAAACTGTTAAAAAAAAATCACAAAATAAATAAAAAAAAATAAATATAATATTAAACCAATAAATCCGTATATTTATGCAAAAACAAAAAAAGTACACATATTTGGTATCGCCGCGTCTGAAACAACCCGATCTATAAAACTGTCACACTAATTAACTCCTTCTGTGCATACCGTAATAAAGATAAATAAAAAACGGAGCAAAAAACTATGCTTTTTCATCATATTGCCAAACAAAAAGTGGAAAAAAATGCGATCAAAAAGCAAAATGGAAATAAAAATGGTACCGCTGAAAACGTCATCTTGTTCCGCAAAAAAAAAGCCGCCATAAGCTCTCAGAATAAAGCGATGCAAAATAAAATATTTTTTCTATAAAATTGTTTTATTGTGTAAAAGCGCCAAAACATAAAAAAATATACAGTAAGCGTAGTATCGCTGTAAACGTACTGACCCGAAGAATAATGCTGCCTTATCACTTTCACCACACGCAGAACAGCATAAAAAAAAACCTCAAAAAACAATTCCTGAATTGTTGGTTTTTGTTAATTTTACCTCCTAAAAAGCGGAATAGAAAGCAATCAAAAAATGTCACGTACCCAAAAATGGCACCAATAAAAATGTCAACTCGTCCCGCAAAAAACAAGACGTCACATGACTGTCGGCCGAAATATGAAAAATGATAGCTCTCAAAATATGGCTATGCAAAAACTAGATTTTGCAAAAAAAGGCGTCTTAGTATGTGACAGCTGGCAATCATAAAAACCCGATATAAATCTGGTATCTCTGTAATCGCACCGACCCGAAGAATAAAGTAATCTCATCACTTATACCGCACGAGGAACGGCGTAAAAAATAAAACCAATTGTTCACCTGCTACTGATTTGTTTATAATATCTCCCAAAGATCGCAGTAAGGCTCTGCTCACATATATCCTGCGCTCTGCGCTGAGCACTTACACCAGAGTTTCCGTGTAAATCTCTGAAATACGTGATTCAGACGGAACCCATGACGGAAGATTCCCTGTAATGAGGCAGATATAGGCCACTGTGGATGCCGTCTGGCCTGTGTTCCCACGGTGTCAGTTTTTTTTAGGCGTGCATAAAAGTGCGGTTGGCCACAGTTTTGTGCACTTCTGAAAAAAAGGACACCACTAAACAGAGGCTAGACGGAGTCCAGAGTAACTCTGCTGCCTCATTATAGTGAATGGATCCTGCAGGGGATTCATCTGAATTACATCACTTGGACATTTAGATGGAAACCCCGATGTAAGTGCTCAGCCTCGAGTGCCGGATAAATGTTACGTAAAATGTTCCAAATAAAAGCTTCAACTCAGTCCTCAAAAAAAGCTAGTCCCCACTCAGGTCCGTCATCTGTTAAAAATATTCCAAGTTGCTGGTAGCACAAAGGCTCTGGAAAAGCGAAATGGCCCTTGCCCCCCAAAAGAAATTCAGAAAATTTTGTGCTCCCAAATCCAAACGCCTATTCTACAATAATTTGTTCTCCAATTGTCAAATAGCGCTCCGTCCCTCACAGATCTTGCCGTATGGCTAAGCGGTACGATACAGCCACATATGGGGTATTGACACTTTTAGAAGAAATTGTGTGACACATTTTGGCACCATTTTTACCCATTGCCCTGTGTGAAAATGTAAAATCTGAGGGTAAAACATTTTTTGTGGTAAAAATATAATTATGTTTTTTTCACTGCACAATGGTATAAATTAAAAAATTAAAAAATACTCACTACTTCCCTAGATGAATTCCTTGAGAGGTGTAGTTTACAAAATGGGGTCACTTGTGGGGGTTTCTGCTGTTTCGGCATGTCAGCGACTCTTCAAATGTGACATGGTGTCTGCAACCTATCCCAGCCAACATAGCGGTCCTTTCTCTTCCGAACCCTGCAGTGTACCCAAATAGTGGTTTTCCCCCACATATGGGGTATCGGCATACTCAGGAGAAATTGCACAGCAAATTTCATGGTGCAATTTCTCCTGTTACCCTTATGATAATGCAAAATTAGGGGATGAAAAACATTTTTTGTGGGGAAAATGTGAAAATTTTATTTTTACAGCTCAATATTATAAACTTCTGTGAAGCACCTGGGGGTGCAAGGTGCTCACCACACATCTAGATAAGTTCCCTAAGGGGTCTAGTTTCCAAAATGGTGTCACTTGTGGGGGGTTTCCACTGTTTAGGCACATTAGGGGCTCCCCAAATGCGACATGGCGTCTGCTAATTATTCAAGCAAATTTTACATTCAAAAAGTCTAATGGTGCTCCTTCCCTTCCGAACCCTGCAGTGCGCTCAAACAGTGGTTTTCCCTCACATATGGGGTATCAGCGCGCTCATGAGAAATTGCACTACAAATTGTGTAGTCCATTTTTTCCTGTTACCCTTGTGAAAATAAAAAAATTGGGTCTAAAGTAACATTTTTGTGAAAAAAAGTTAAATGTTCATTGTTTCTTCCACATTCCAAAAATTCCCATGAAACACCTGAAGGGTTAATAAACTTCTTGAATGTGGTTTTGAGCACCTTGAGGGGTGCAGTTTTTAGAATGGTGTCACTTTTGTGTATTTTCGGTCATAAAGGCCCTTCAAAGTCACTTCAAATAAGATGTGGTCCCTAAAAAATGTTTTTGTAAATTTTGTTGGAAAAATGAGAAATCGCTGGTCAAATTTTAACCCTTATAGCTTCCTAACAAAAAAAAATTTGGGTTCCAAAATTGTGCTGATGTAAAGTAGACATGTGGGAAATGTTATTTATTAAGTATTTTGTGTGACATATCTCTCTGATTTAAGGGCATGAAAATTCAAAGTTTGAAAATTGCAAAATTTTCAACATTTTCGTCAAATTTCCGATTTTTTTCACAAATAAACGCAAGTGATATCGAAGAAATTTTACCACTATCATGAAGTACAATATGTCACGAAAAAACAGTCTCAGAATCAGGGGAATACATTGAAGCGTTCCAGAGTAATTACTTCATAAAGTGACAGTGGTCAGAATTGAAAAAATTGGCCCAGTCACGAAGGCAAAAACAGGCTCTGGCGCGAAGTGGTTAAAAGCAGGCTACCTTTCAAGAAGAATGTATCATATGTAATAAACACCAACATAATATATCAAAAGTAACATGGCTTTATAGGTAATTGATCTATACGTAAACACAGTTTACCACCACATATGGCATAACTTCCCATATGAATGGTGTGATTACTACTTGGTTTAGGGCCACCTAGATACCTCCTGTCGTCCATAGAAAATTGTGAATGGAAACAGCACCATTATGCATGTAGTGCTATTGTTGTCAGCAGCAACCTTTCCTTGACATATATTTGTGTGGAGAGCAGAGGAACTATACATAGCCTTCACAATGATTGACAGACATCTGTAAGGCCTGGCCCGCAGGAAGCTATTAGGTGGGGTATTGCTTATAAAGCACAGGCTGTTGAAATAAAGAACAAGTGAAGAGGAAAACCGTGCTGGCTCCACTACAACTTGAATATAATCAAAACTAAACAGTGAAGACTATGTTTTGTTGGCTTGTGCCCACAGGGTTGTTCAATCATTCTTTTACATACACTTTCAATGTAAATTATGTAGGTTATGTTTGCCAATCACCAACCACAAACAACCACCAACCAAGTTTAAAAACAAAGTTAGTCAAATTGGCACTCATTCACATGCAAAACTACACATATGTTAGCCAAAAAACATCAGTACATACCATGATAGCAGTACATTTAAATGCAATTAAAATTAAAAGCCAAACAATGGTTCCATTGTAATGTAAAAATAAAAAAACAGCCAATGTGTATCACTTTAGTAATGCAGCTGCAGTCCTAAATCAACACATTTATAGTTGTAGTCCTCTATTGAAGGAGATCATTATCCAGTTTTACAATCACCTAACATACATACTGCCGTAGCCACAGTAATGATGGCGACTAAAGTTAGGTGGAGAATCAATTTTACTATTACTGAAGTGGCAAACACAAAAAGTTTAGCCTAAAGAATGATCACATTTAACAAGTGTTTGGCCATGAAGTACAGATGGCAATGTACCTTACCAAAAAATGACTATTAATATGTAATGTAATTTTGTAATAGTATATACACATTCACAAACACATCAGACAACACTATTAGTTTAAGTACGTACATTTATTAAAGACAAAGGAACATCAATGGGTGAACTTACCAAACTTGGATGGCGAATATGCCATAGCCCAATCACTTCGTGGAAACAATTCTTTCGCTACTGCAAGCCATGCGCACTCTGTTGCCAGCCGGTCATGGTATCCCTCCACTTGAGTCCCAATGTTCTGGGTGTTGTTCCACAAGAGATATGAGGCGTTTCGTATCAACACGGGGGCCATGATATAGTTATGAAACAAGACAATTCCTACACACATGCTTACAGCAACTTTCAACTTCACCCCAGCAATGAAAAGGCCAAACAGAGTTTAAATTCTGGTTTTGCCAAGCAAGTTCTGGACACCTGCCTATAATAAAGAAACAATGTTTTGAAAAATGCACACGGAAGTCACAAATTAAGTCATCCCTGTGCGGCCCGTGCTGAAAAAAAATGGACATGTCTACGTGTTTTGCACATGGACACACGCTTCATTTGAGCACGCGTACATGTGCGCAGCCCCATAGATTATAATGGGTCTACGTGTGTCCAGTACATGTGGAAACGGACACAACACGTACTCAAAACACGGACGTGTGAAAGAGGCCTAAGATGTATAGTGTCCTCAAGGACACTAAACTTGACTAATTTCCACCTGCTAACAGATGATCTTAGTGCCATGAAGTTGTGACAATGTCTGTGAAAATAAAAATATGCAAGCAAATAGAAATAATTTATAAACGCCCCGAATAGGACCTGTGCACTATGTATTCTCTATGAGAATAAACTTGCTAGATTCCTACTGTATCCTCACCCATCCCTTGTAGACTGAGCCCTCGCGAGCAGGGTCCTCTCTCCTCCTGTACCAATAGGTGACTTGTTTTGTTCATGATGATTGTTCTTGTTTTTTATTATGTATACCCCTTTTCACATGTAAAGCGCCATGGAACAAATGGCGCTATAATAATAAAAATAGGAGAAAACCACAATGGCTAAATAGAGCTGTAAGGGGGGCAATGAATGACAGAAAGCGTTTAGACAATTAAAGTAAGAGGGTAGTGATGAGGCATTAAATAATTATAGGGAAAAAAATAGGAAAAATCTTTGAGACTTTTCTAAGAGATTATTTTCTTCTGTCAACATGAGTTTATGAGGGATCGGTCCTGTAAAATAAACTGTTCAACTTGAGTAATGAGGTAAGTTCCAGAATGGACCAGGATAACATCATGGATGTCCCCTTATCTGGATTTTTCAAAGGTGTTTGATATGGTGTTACATAAAAGGTAAGGACATTAAATGAGAGCAGTGGGATCAGGGAAAAATGTGTGCTTGAAATAAGCGCTGGCTCAATGATTGGAAACAGAGGGTGGCTTTTAATGGAACACCCTGGTTGGGTCACAGATGACAATGGGGTACATGGCACAGTAGTGGGCCCTCTTCTTTTTAACATATTTATTAGTGACCTTATAGAGGGCATACAGAGTATATTTTCAATATTTGCAGACGATACTAAACTCTAACGTAATCAACAAAAGAGATTAATTTAATATTAGGGATTTGTAGGCTGGATGCTTGGGCTGAGAAATGGCAATTTAAGTTATATGTAGATAAATGTAAGATCATGCACTTAGGCAGAGGAAATAAAATGTATAGTTTTGTACTAGATGGCAAAACATTGCATAAAACTCACTGAAAAAGTCTATAGTGTTTTGCTTGACAGAAAACACAAATTAAAGGGAACCTGTCAGGTCGCCCATGGCCTCCAACCCAGCAGCATTCATCTATGTATGATTAAACTCCCTGCCTAACCAGCCTTATATAACGTAATTCAGTTAAATGCTTTAAAAAAAGCATTTATAATGTCCCTGTTTTCTATGCTAATGAGGATTTGATTAGTCGATGGGGCGTTAGTTACCCAGACTAGTTAGACCTCTTTCCATGTTGTTACGCCCCTGTGGGTATGATAACATAGTTTGTATGAGTCTGCCTCATCAGCAGCTCATGCAAATCTGCGCACTGCGTGCTTCTCATTTTGGCAGCGTCACTGTGTATCTGAAGCTAGGTGTACACTTATTGGCTTCAGAGGATCACTCCGCGTGACCAGAAATTCAGAAGATGGCTTCCAGTCATGTGCAGTCAGAGGGCTGACTAGTCTGGGGAAGTAACACCCCATCAATTAGTCAAAGCCCTTATTAGCATAGGAAACTGGGACATTCTAAATGTTTTTTAAAGCATTTATTTAACTGAATTATGTTATACAGGGCTGGTTAGGCAGGGACTCTAATCATACATAGGTGAATGCTGCTAGGTTGGAGGAAATGGGGGAACTGACAGATTCCCTACATGTAACAAGTGCTAGGCAGCTGGTGACAAGTCAAATAAATTCACGGGATGCTTTAACCCCTTAAAAGGCCATGACGTACTAATACGTACCTGCGCCATGGGACTTAAGAGCCAGGTACGGAATAGTACACCATGGCGATCGCGCCCGCGATCACTCCCGGGTGTCAGCTGATTGTCACAGCTGACACCCGGTGCTATGTGTAGGGAACGGTCCCTCACCGGTCCCGGCACATTAACCCCCGCAATGCTGCGATCGAAGTCGATCGCAGCATTACGGTGGGGAGGTGATCGTGATTCTCACTTCTCCTGCCGACGTCCAACGCTGTCTGCCACGGCTTCCCGGATGTTGCCATGACGACCTGATGTCGTCATGACAACATCCGGGTCACCAGACAGCAGGAAGATACTTTGGTCATGCACAGTGCGTGACCAAAGTATCTTCTGCATCTCCAGCGCTGACAGCCTGTATAGCACTGTGATGGTGCTCCCTCTTTATGCTATACAGGCGATCAGAATAAAAAAAAGTGAAAGTCCCATAGTGGGACAAAGAATAAAAGTAAAAAAAAAAAAAAAAAGGTTAAAAAATGAAAAAAATAAAAAAGTTTTTTAAAAATATATATAAAAAATAATAATAATGTACCAAAAATAAAAATATAATGTAAATAAGTTTAGAAAGGATTCGCACGGACCATAAGATGTGCTCAGAAGGAAAAAGATAATATATATAATATATACCTTCGGCACAATAAAGAGGAAATAAGTATGATGCCAAAAAAGATTTTTATTCAGAGCGACCCACAGACAATAATATCCAACGTTTCCACTATTGCCTTTATCAAGGTTATGTAAAGACAAGAAACTATCATATATAGGGTCATGAATATATACAAAAGTAAATAAGCAGATGCACAAAACTCATTAGAACATTAATAAGCAACATACTTAGCCAAATATGAAGCAGACTGAATAACATGTATAAAAATGTTTCTTGAAGTCTCCATGATGTTATTCAGTCTGCTTCATATTTGGCTAAATATGTCGCTTTTTAATGTTCTAATGAGTTTTGTGCATCTGCTTAAATATTTACTTTTGTATATATTCATGACCCTATATGTGATTGTTTCTTGTCTTTAGATAACCTTGATAAAGGCAATAGCCGAAACGTTGAATATTATTGTCTGTGGGTTGCTCTGAATAAAAATCTTTTTTGGCATCATACTTTTTTTCTCTTTATTGTGCCGAAGGTATATATTATATATATTATCTTTTTCCTTCTGAGCACATCTAATGGTCCGTGCGAATCCTTTCTAACCCTATTTATATTTTTGGATTTTACGCACGTTGACATACTCTAATATGTCATTAAATATGATATCATTCAACCAAACAGAAGCCAATGCGATTCTATCGCTAGTGAATATTCCTGGACAATTTTTACATACACCTTCTGATGTGGTTAAATCAAGAGATTATGAAAAAATCTTGAAGAAAAAGACATCACTGGAATTACATTATGTGACTTTGGCACAATACCATAAGGTCCAAAGAATTCCACGGGGGCTCCTGGTTCGCCTAAGACCTACCATTTTCCAAGATAATAAGGACTTTTGTGTCCAATTTGAATGGATTATTAATAAATGTTCTATGGACATTATGCTCTTGACTATACAATATCTTCAGAAGGAAATTTCCAATGTAGAATTACAGATAACTTCGATTCAACAACAAATGAATAATACTCTTTCTACTGATGAATTTTCTTTTATCAAAGTGAAGGTTGATAAATCCATTGAAGAATTTCGACTGTATTTACAAGAATGAAAGAGAAGTAAATTTCTTAGAGACACAGAGGACTATCAGAAAAATATGGTGTACACATGGCAAGATTCTTTCCAAAATCAGGATCGTAGAACTCAACGTCGTGGCTTTTCTTCAGTCTCCTCTGGCTCTGATAGTGAGGGGCCACGTTACTCTTCTCATTTTTTAGGCACCAAACGCGGACGCGGATCACGACATCGACAAGGAGGGATAATAGGAGGAGCCGATATCACTCCAGGAACAATGCAGACTCGCTCACAGGTACGGTGGATCCCATAGTCTCTAACATTTCATCCTATATATTATCACCAGCTGAACTTTCTGTGCTACAAAAGGGTCTTTCATTTTGCCCTACACCGAACTTTAATGACTTCAATTTGGATCAAGAACTGCACAGATTTTATAGATCTTTGAGACTAAAAGCCCACTTTTATGAATTGAAATTGAAACAAACTACTGGTAGATTAATTTTAAGGGAACCATCGGCAGTAGATAATATCTTAGGTAATACCTCAGAGTCTGAACCTATCTCTTGTTTTTCCTCATCCAAGTTGGGATTATTCCCACCTAGTACGTTTAATCCCCCTCACTCGTATCACCCAGTGGAAACATACATCTCCCTTGTTAAAAAGGATATTGCGGCCTTGTTGGAGGATGTTAAAAAAGGCAAATATAGAATCCAACACAACTGTACACTAGAAGAAAAACGGGCTTTACGTGATCTGAGCAATAATAAAAACATCATAATAAAACCTGCTGATAAGGGGGGTTCAATTGTCGTTATGGACAAATCTACTTATATGACAGAAATCTATTCACAATTGAATAATGCAGCTACTTACACATCTTTGGATAAAGATTGTAACGGGTCTGGGAGGCGGAACCTCTGAGCTACTATACAAGGGGGCGGTCCTTGTAAGGGAGCGGGTGGCGACCAGGCAGGCAGTCACAGCAGGTGACCGGGACAGTCTCTGGAAGAACGGGCAGGAGATCACGGCAAGTGACTGGGGCAGTCTCTGGATGAACGGGCAGATGGTCACGGCAAGTGACCGGGGCAGTCTCTGGATGAACGGGCAGATGGTCACGGCAAGTGACCGGGGCAGTCTCTGGGTAAAGGGTTGGTACGACCTGTGGCGGCTGATGGTAGACGTGAGCTCCCAGGTGAGCAGGCGAGAGTCTCTGGATAAACGGGTGGTCACAGCATGTGACGGCGGAGCCTCCAGGAAGACCAACAGACAGGCGGCAGATGAGCGCTCCCAGGTGAGCGGGCAGAAGTCTCTGGACAGGCGGGTGGTCACAGCACGTGACGGCAGAGCCTCCAGGTAGGCTAGCAGACAGGCAGCAGATGAGCGCTCCCAGGTGAGCGGGCAGGAGTCACTGGACAGGCAGGTGGTCACAGCACGTGACAGCGGAGCCTCCAGGTAGGCTAGCAGGCAGGTAGCAGATGTGCGCTCCCAGGTGAGCGGGCAAGCTGGTCCATAGACAGACTGACAGGAGTTGGAAGGCAGACCGTCGGACCTCAGGCAAGCAGGCAGGTAGCTGATGTGCGCTCCCAGGTGAGCGGGCAAGCTGGTCCTTAGACAGACTGACAGGAGTTGTAAGACAGACCGTCGGACCTCAGGCTAGCAGGCAGGTAGCAGAATATCAGGCAGGAATAAGACAGCAAGCTGGCAGGTAACTGGCAACGGGACCTGAGGGCTGAAGCAGAGTAGTGAACAGTGCAACAACATTGCTCGGGCACCTCCATATTGGAGGAGGTGCCTTATATATGGTGAAGTCCTCCGGCCATTGGCCGGGGACTCCTTAGGACGGCGCGCGCGGCCCCTTCAAGAGGGAGGGAGAGCGCGCGCGCGCGCCCTAAGCACAGTGGCCGGGAAGGAGCGCGCGCTGCCAGCAGAGCGGGAGGAGGACGCCGGGCACGGAGCAGAGAGGTGAGGGGAACAGCGTCCCTGCCTAGCAGAGGGCAGGGACGCCGGCGCTACAAAGATCCAACATATAAAATTTCTGAGGAGATTCATAAGATGGTTGATAGATTCAAGAGCCAGGGGATTATTGATAAAAAACTGGGTGATTTCCTTATCAATACCTATCCTATCACTCCAGTTTTTTACATTCTTCCCAAAATCCACAAGAATTGAAATACCCCCCTGGCCGTCCAATTGTAGCTTCAACAAAGTCATTACTTTCTCCATTGTCAATGACTCTTGAAAAAATTCTGACATCACTTATCTCCAATATACCCTCTTTTTTGAAGGACACGTCCCACTTTTTGGAATGTCTAAAAAATATAGGTCACATACGCCATCATTGTCTACTAGTTACACTAGATGTTAACAATCTTTACACCAGTATTAACCATCAAAAAGGTATATCAGTGGTTCGTTCTTTTTTGGATGAAAACAATTTCTCTGAGTCGCAAATAGATTTCTGTCTGACATTACTTACCTTTGTGTTAACTAAGAATTTTTTTATGTTTGAGGATAAATTCTATATTCAGAACATTGGGACTGCGATGGGCTCTAATGTAGCCCCCCTTACGCTAACATCTTTATGGCCCAATTTGAATCCTCTTACATTTATAATAATACACTCTTTCAGAGACACCAGGTATTTTGGAAAAGATACATAGATGATGTATTCTTAATTTGGGATGGTGACTCAGAGTCATTATTGAATTTTGTGGAAGACATCAATAACAGTACTTCCGAAATAAAATTCACCGTCCATTATGATGAACATCATATTGTTTTCTTGGACACTGATGTTATACTTAACATTGATGGATCTATGTCTACTGATTTGTATATTAAGCCAACGGATCGCAATAGTTTACTTCTCTTTTCTAGTAGTCATCCGCGTCACATCAAGGAGTCACTACCATATTCACAACTATGCAGAGTGGACCGCATGGTTAGCAATGAAGATACATGTAAATTCAGGTTGGATGAAATGAGATTAAAATTTAAACGTAGGGGATATCCTGATTGTTTACTATCATATCCACGACCCCGACGTCAGAAAAGATATCCCAAAGGCCCAAGGTTAGCCCTTATTAATACATATCATCCATTTATACATCTATTCCATCAAATAATTCAGAATCACTGGCCGCTATTAGGCAGATCTTATCCAAATATTCCAGAATTTGTGTCACCCCCTCTTGTTTGTTATAAAAGGGCACAGAATCTCAGGAACCAACTGGTTAGAGCCGATGTTGGCTCAAAGACACGGGTAGATCCTCAAACCTTTTTGGCAACCCCTAGGAAGGGTACATTTCCTTGTTTACACTGTCCACAGTGTTCCAATATCATTAAGGGTGATCACTTCACCCATCCCAGGACGGATGAAAAATTTTCTATACATGGATTCCATACATGTGATTCTTGTTTTGCAGTATATTTGATTAAATGTCCCTGCGGTCTCGGATATGTTGGGGAGACTACCCAACGTGTCCGAGACCGTATATCTCGACATAAATCTACTATAAGATGTAAGAAAACTGTCTTTCCTATTCCAGCTCACTTTGTGTCAGCTGGACATAATGTTTCTCAACTCCATTTTCAAATAATTGAGACAATACCATATCCTAGACGGGGTGGCAATAGAATATTGAAATTAAAAGAAAGAGAAGCCTTTTGGATTTTTCGTCTTATTACATTGGAGCCTAATGTCCTTAATCGGGAATACGAAATTTTACATTAAGAATATAGTTTTCTTCCTACCTGAGATATTAAACCTTTTTGTGACACTAAATACATGACATGATCTGATATGGATTATCAACCAGTTGCTATACTGATATTCTTAATATAAGGTATTTCAGTATTAGAGATTCATATATATATATTTTTTTATATTACAGGCACCATAGGGATCCATGTGGCATTTGCTATCTACCTGCCTGCGATTTTTTTCTTTGGATTTTTTCTTTGTTTTTTTCCTTTGGATTTTTTCTTGTATATATTTTTTTCTTTTTATTTTTCTCTTTAATCCTCTCCCCTTTTTCTTCCTTTTCTATATTATGTTTAAACATGATTAATACACTGGTTACATGCATCTATTGAATTTTTCCTTACTATTTCTATATTGAAACGCTAATCGCGCATGCGCGATATTGCGTGTCTTCTAAGTCTCAATTATAAATGCCTGTGACATCACTTCCATTACATGGAACGCTCGTGGAACGCATTCATTGAGAGCGCTATTAGCTGGCACTTTCTCCTTTTTTCTCCACATGTATATTTAATAGCGAGTCACTGGTTGCCGTTTACACAAGCGGATATGTTGAAACGCTAATTGCACATGCGCAATATCGCGTGTCTTCCAAGCCACAATTCTAAATGCTTGTGATGTCACTTCCCTTATATGGAACGCTTGTGGAACGCATTCAGTGAGAGCATTACCTGCTGGTACTTCCTCCTTAATTCCCCACATGAGTACTTAATGGCGAGACGCTGGCTGTCTTCACACAAGCTGACATGCACTGCATGTATTAACAACATTACATGACCCTTTGAGCACCGAGGACAATCCAAGGTAATGTTTTATCTATCATTATCACGCCTCTTTTTATGCTCTTTGATGCTTCTCCAGCTATTCTATATATAGACTCATGTTATACAACTATATAACTATGTAATTCACTGGTTCTCGGAACATTTTCAGCGCAAGTTAATATGATGTCCTGATCACTATTATCATATCTTTTTCTAAACTTTCTGATGTCTCTTTGGCTATTCTATGTATGGACTTATATTGTAAAATTATGTTATTTATTGGGGATTTTTAGGCAGGTAGACACTGTGCCCATGTCTCTTATATAAAAAAAAAAATTTTTTATAAACAATTTTTGGACTGTCATGATCTCTTATAAGTAACCTTTGTATAAATTTTTTTCTTGAAGTCTCCATGATGTTATTCAGTCTGCTTCATATTTGGCTAAATATGTCGCTTATTAATGTTCTAATGAGTTTTGTGCATCAGCTTAAATATTTACTTTTGAATATATTCATGACCCTATATGTGATTGTTTCTTGTCTTTAGATAACCTTGATAAAGGCAATAGCCGAAACGTTGGATATTATTGTCTGTGGGTCGCTCTGAATAAAAATCTTTTTTGGCATCATACTTTTTTTCTCTTTATTGTGCCGAAGGTATATATTATATAAAAATATAATGTACCCATCAATAAATACTATTATGAAAAAAAGCAAAACAATAAAAGTACACCTATTTTGTATTGCCACGTCTGGAGCGACCTGACCTATAAAACTGTCCCACTAGTTAACCCCTTTAGTGAACACGGTTAAAAAAAAAAGAAAAATCGAAGCAAAAAACAATGCTTTATCATCATACCGCCAAACAACAGATGGAAATACGCAATCAAAAAGACGAATATAAATAAAAATGGTACCGCTGAAAAAGTCATCTTGTCCCGCAAAAAACAAAGCGCCATACAGCACCAGCAGCCGAAAAATAAAAAAAAAGTTATAGCTCTCAGAATAAAGCGATGCAAACAATTTTTTTGTTCTATAAAATAGCTTTTATTATGTAAAAGCGTCAAAACATAGAAAAACGATATAAATGTGGTACCGCTGTAAACGTACTGACCCGAAGAATAAAGCTACCTTATCAATTTTACCGCACTCGGAACAGAATAATAATAATAAAAAAAACCAATTCCTGAATTGTTGTTTTTTGTTTATTCTGCCTCCCAAAAATTGGAATACAAAGCAATCAAAAACGGTCACGTGCCTGAAAATGGCATCAATAAAAACGTCTACTCATCCTGCAAAAAACAAGCCGTCACTTGACTTGCGGCCAAAATAAGGAAAAATTATAGCTCTCAAAATATGGCGTTGCAAAAGCTAGATTTTACAAAAAAATGCGTCTTTTAGTGTGTGACTGCTGTCAATTATAAAAACCCGATATGAATGTGGTATCGCTGTAATCGCACCGACCCGAAGAATAAAGTCGTCTAATCACTTATATTGCATGAGGAACGGCATAAAAAATCAACTCTAGGGTTAGCGTTAGGGTTGTGCTAGGGGTAGGGTTAGGGTTGGCCTAGGATTAGGGTTGTGCTAGGGTTGGGTTACGGTTAGAATTGGGGTTGGGATTTTTTTCAAAAGTAAAAAAAAAAGATGATATGGCGACTAGTGTTTAGCGCAAGTGCTCACTACTTGAGTTTGCATCGGATGCTCGGGTATGCACGGAGTATAGTGGGTACTCGAGTGACATGCTTGAGTCTCTACCCCATATGATTCGCCGCCAAAAAAACCTTGCAGGAATTGCCTGCCATGCACGAGCGATCCCCGCATGGTTTTTTTTGGGTGTCTAATAACCGTGAAACATGCGGGCGGGGACTCGAGCATGTCACTCGAGCACGCGCTATACATGGTGCATACCTGAGTACCCGATGCAAACTGAAATACCGAGCACTTGCGCTCAAGACTAATGATAACTTATTCAATATGATGACCTAATGTTATCAAATTCTGTGTCGTACCTCTGGGTTCAAAATATTTACTATACCCCTTGATAAAAACCTTAAGGGGTCTAGTTTCCAAAATGGTGTCACTTGTGGGAGGTTTCCACTGTTTAGGCACATCAGGGGCTCTCCAAATGCAACATGGCGTCCGCTAATTATTCAAGCAAATTTTACATTCAAAAAGTCAGATGGTGCCCCTTCTCTAACGAGCCCTGCCATGCGCCCAAACAGTGGTTTTACCCCACATATGGGGTATCGGCGTGCTCATGGGAAATTGCACAACAAATTGCATGGTGCAATTTCTCCTGTTCCCTCATGAAAATGCAAAATTGGAGGCTGAAAAGTATTTTAGTTGCAAAAATGTGAAAATTTTATTTTTACGGCTCAATGTTCTAAACTTCTGTGAAGCACCTGAGGGTTCAAGGTGCTCACCACACATCTAGATAAGTTCCCTGAGGGGTCTAGTTTCCAAAATGGTGTCACTTATGGAGGGTTTCCACTGTTTAGGCACATCAGGGGCTCTCCAAATGCAACATGGCGTCCGCTAATTATTCAAGCAAATTTTACATTCAAAAAGTCAGATGGTGCCCCTTCTCTAACGAGCCCTGCCATGCGCCCAAACAGTGGTTTTACCCCACATATGGGGTATCGGCGTGCTCATGGGAAATTGCACAACAAATTGCATGGTGCAATTTCTCCTGTTCCCTCATGAAAATGCAAAATTGGAGGCTGAAAAGTATTTTAGTTGCAAAAATGTGAAAATTTTATTTTTACGGCTCAATGTTCTAAACTTCTGTGAAGCACCTGAGGGTTCAAGGTGCTCACCACACATCTAGATAAGTTCCCTGAGGGGTCTAGTTTCCAAAATGGTGTCACTTATGGAGGGTTTCCACTGTTTAGGCACAACAGGGGCTCTCCAAACGCAACATGACGTCCGCTAATTATTCAAGTAAATTTTACATTCGAAAAGTCAAATGGCGCTCCTTCCCTTCTGAACCCTGCCGTGCGCCCAAACAGTGTTTTTTCCCCACATATGGGGTATCTGCGTGCTCAGGGGAAATTGCACAACAAATTTTGTGGTCCATTTTTTCCTGTTACCCCTGCAAAAAAAAAAAAAAAAATTGGGTCTAAAGTAAAATTTTTGTGAAAAAAGTTAAATGTTCATTTTTTTTCTTCCACATTCCAAAAATTTCTGTGAAGCACCTGAACGGTTAATAAACTTCTTGAATGTGGTTTTGATCACCTTGAGGGGTCCAGTTTTTAGAATGGTGTCACTTTTAGGTATTTTCTATCATAAAGACCCCTCAAAGTGACCTCAAATGTGATGTGGTCCCTAAAAAAAATGGTTTTGTAAATTTTGTTGGAAAAATGAGAAATCGCTGGTCAACTTTTAACCCTTATCGCTTTTCTACAGTAAAAACTATTTTATTGGAAAAAAAAATTGCATCGCCTTATGCTGAGAGCTATAACTTTTTTATTTTTTGGGTAATGGAGCTGTATGGCGGCTTGTTTTTTGCGGGACAAGATGACATTTTCAGCGGTACCATTTTTATTTACATTTGTCATTTTGATTGCGTTTTATTCCACTTTTAGTTCGGTGGTATGATGATAAAGAATCGTTTTTTGCTTTGTTTTTTGTTCATTCTTTTTAACAGTGTTCACTAAAGGGGTTAACTAGTGGGACAGTTTTATAGGTCAGTTCGTTCTGGACATGGTGATACTAAATATGCTTACTTTATTGTTTTGTGTTTTTTTCATATTCATTTATGGGTACAAAATATATATACACTGCTCAAAAAAATAAAGGGAACACTTAAACAACAGAATATAACTCCAAGTACATCAAGCTCCTGTGAAATCAAACTGTCCACTTAGGAAGCAACACTGATTGACAATCAATTTCACATGCTGTTGTGCAAATGTAATAGACAACAGATAGGAGTGGTTCTGCAGGTGGGGACTAGAGATGAGCGTTGTTCTACTCGAACTGTAAGCCAATCTCAAATTCGAGCTGTTTTGGGCGGTGTTCGAGCCGTTCGGCGAACACGAACGATTTGAGAAAAATTCGGCTGTTCGAGGTTATGTTCGATAACTGTTCGTGCACCAAAATCATAACTGGATTTTTTCTCAGTAATGATGAAAATTAATGTTAATACGCAGTTTGAGTGTACAGCGGGGTGGGGGGTGGGGCAGGGGATGGATCTCTGCAGGAATAATGAAGAGATCCATTTTTTTTTCTCTTTCCCGCATTTACAGTGGGGAGGTGCAATCTGTCAGCCTATCAGCAGCGCACACACGGAGCGAAGTGCTTTTTTCACACAAGCAAGGGCATGTGTCATTGGCAGTGTATGTCACATGTCCTTGCCCTATAAGACCAAGCCATTTTCCCCGTCGCCACCATTTTCTCACTGCTGCAGCTGCGTGTTAGACGGCACCGCTGTTGCTGTGTGCGCTATACCTTGTTAATTTCAAGCCAATTTTCGCACAAATCTACAGATAGCTTGGGAGTAGGGAATAGTTTTGATTGCAGTCCTTTTAAGGACTAGGTTACAGCATTTCCTACGACTTTTATCAGGCAGTTCTGTGCTCTTAAATAGATAGATTGTGGGAGTAAAGACTAATTGTAATTGCAGTCCTTTTCAGGACTAGGTTACATCAGTTCCTATCAGTTTTTGCCAGGCAGGTCTGTGCCAGTGCTGTGCAAGTTTTTTTCACAGCATTTGGCTGAATCTAGCAAAGCTAATCCTTTTTGGCCTATTGCAGAGTGTGTTAGTCAGTGGAGTAGCCTATCTGTGTTGCAAGATATACCACCTGTGTATAGAATACCAATTTTTTTACTGCACCTAGTGAAGTAAAATCTTTTGGGCATAGCATCATTCTATTAGTCCATCTATACTGACCTCCATCAGGTTGCAAATTGAATATAATTTTTTTCTGCATCTAGCTCTGAAAAAATATTTGGGCTTCTAGCAGTGTGTGGGACTTGTTCCATTAGTCCATCTATACTGACCTCCATCAGGTTGCAAACTGAATATAATTTTTTTCTGCATCTAGCTCTGAAAAAATATTTGGCCTTCTAGCAGTGTGTGGGACTTTCTCTATTAGTCCATCTATACTGACCTCCATCAGGTTGCAAACTGAATATATTTTTTTTCTGCATCTACCTCTGAAAAAATATTGGGCTTCTAGCTGTGTGTGGGACTTGTTCTATTAATCCATCTATACAGACCTCCATCAGGTTGCAAACTGAATATAATTTTTTTCTGCATCTACCTCTGAAAAAATATTTGGGCTTCTAGCTGTGTGTGGGACTTGTTCTATTAGTCCATCTATACTGACCTCCATCAGGTTGCAAACTGAATATAATTTTTTTCTGCATCTAGCTCTGAAAAAATATTTGGCCTTCTAGCAGTGTGTGGGACTTTCTCTATTAGTCCATCTATACTGACCTCCATCAGGTTGCAAATTAAAAATAATTTTTATCTGCATCCAGCTCTGAAAAAATATTTGGCCTTCTAGCAGTGTGTGGAACTTTCTCTATTAGTCCATCTATACTGACCTCCATCAGGTTGCAAATTAAAAATAATTTTTTGTCTGCATCTAGCTCTGAAAAAATATTTGGCCTTCTAGCAGTGTGTGGGACTTTCTTTATTAGTCCATCTATACTGACCTCCATCAGGTTGCAAACTGAATATATTTTTTTTCTGCATCTACCTCTGAAAAAATATTGGGCTTCTAGCTGTGTGTGGGACTTGTTATATTAATCCATCTATACAGACCTCCATCAGGTTGCAAACTGAATATAATTTTTTTCTGCATCTACCTCTGAAAAAATATTTGGGCTTCTAGCTGTGTGTGGGACTTGTTCTATTAGTCCATCTATACTGACCTCCATCAGGTTGCAAACTGAATATAATTTTTTTCTGCATCTAGCTCTGAAAAAATATTTGGGCTTCTAGCTGTGTGTGGGACTTTCTCTATTAGTCCATCTATACTGACCTCCATCAGGTTGCAAATTAAAAATAATTTTTATCTGCATCCAGCTCTGAAAAAATATTTGGCCTTCTAGCAGTGTGTGGGACTTTCTCTATTAGTCCATCTATACTGACCTCCATCAGGTTGCAAACTGAATATATTTTTTTTCTGCATCTACCTCTGAAAAAATATTGGGCTTCTAGCTGTGTGTGGGACTTGTTATATTAATCCATCTATACAGACCTCCATCAGGTTGCAAACTGAATATAATTTTTTTCTGCATCTACCTCTGAAAAAATATTTGGGCTTCTAGCTGTGTGTGGGACTTGTTCTATTAGTCCATCTATACTGACCTCCATCAGGTTGCAAATTAAAAATAATTTTTATCTGCATCTACCTCTGAAAAAATATTTGGGCTTCTAGCTGTGTGTGGGACTTGTTCTATTAGTCCATCTATACTGACCTCCATCAGGTTGCAAACTGAATATAATTTTTTTCTGCATCTAGCTCTGAAAAAATATTTGGCCTTCTAGCAGTGTGTGGGACTTTCTCTATTAGTCCATCTATACTGACCTCCATCAGGTTGCAAATTAAAAATAATTTTTATCTGCATCCAGCTCTGAAAAAATATTTGGCCTTCTAGCAGTGTGTGGGACTTTCTCTATTAGTCCATCTATACTGACCTCCATCAGGTTGCAAATTAAAAATATTTTTTTGTCTGCATCTACCTCTGAAAAAATATTTGGCCTTCTAGCAGTGTGTGGGACTTTCTCTATTAGTCCATCTATACTGACCTCCATCAGGTTGCAAACTGAATATATTTTTTTTCTGCATCTACCTCTGAAAAAATATTGGGCTTCTAGCTGTGTGTGGGACTTGTTCTATTAATCCATCTATACAGACCTCCATCAGGTTGCAAACTGAATATAATTTTTTTCTGCATCTACCTCTGAAAAAATATTTGGGCTTCTAGCTGTGTGTGGGACTTGTTCTATTAGTCCATCTATACTGACCTCCATCAGGTTGCAAACTGAATATAATTTTTTTCTGCATCTAGCTCTGAAAAAATATTTGGGCTTCTAGCTGTGTGTGGGACTTTCTCTATTAGTCCATCTATACTGACCTCCATCAGGTTGCAAATTAAAAATAATTTTTTGTCTGCATCTAGCTCTGAAAAAATATTTGGCCTTCTAGCAGTGTGTGGGACTTTCTCTATTAGTCCATCTATACTGACCTCCATCAGGTTGCAAACTGAATATATTTTTTTTCTGCATCTACCTCTGAAAAAATATTGGGCTTCTAGCTGTGTGTGGGACTTGTTCTATTAGTCCATCTATACTGACCTCCATCAGGTTGCAAACTGAAAATAATTTTTTGTCTGCATCTAGCTCTGAAAAAATATTTGGCCTTCTAGCAGTGTGTGGGACTTTCTCTATTAGTCCATCTATACTGACCTCCATCAGGTTGCAAATTAAAAATAATTTTTATCTGCATCTACCTCTGAAAAAATATTTGGGCTTCTAGCTGTGTGTGGGACTTGTTCTATTAGTCCATCTTTACTGACCTCCATCAGGTTGCAAACTAAATATAATTTTTTTCTGCATCTAGCTCTGAAAAAATATTTGGCCTTCTAGCAGTGTGTGGGACTTTCTCTATTAGTCCATCTATACTGACCTCCATCAGGTTGCAAATTAAAAATAATTTTTATCTGCATCCAGGTCTGAAAAAATATTTTGCCTTCTAGCAGTGTGTGGGACTTTCTCTATTAGTCCATCTATACTGACCTCCATCAGGTTGCAAATTAAAAATAATTTTTTGTCTGCATCTAGCTCTGAAAAAATATTTGGCCTTCTAGCAGTTTGTGGGACTTTCTCTATTAGTCCATCTATACTGACCTCCATCAGGTTGCAAACTGAATATATTTTTTTTCTGCATCTACCTCTGAAAAAATATTGGGCTTCTAGCTGTGTGTGGGACTTGTTCTATTAGTCCATCTATACTGACCTCCATCAGGTTGCAAGCTGAAAATAATTTTTTGTCTGCATCTAGCTCTGAAAAAATATTTGGCCTTCTAGCAGTGTGTGGGACTTTCTCTATTAGTCCATCTATACTGACCTCCATCAGGTTGCAAATTAAAAATAATTTTTATCTGCATCTACCTCTGAAAAAATATTTGGGCTTCTAGCTGTGTGTGGGACTTGTTCTATTAGTCCATCTATACTGACCTCCATCAGGTTGCAAACTGAATATAATTTTTTCTGCATCTACCTCTGGAAAAATATTTGGCCTTCTAGCAGTGTGTGGGACTTTCTCTATTAGTCCATCTATATTGACCTCCATCAGGTTGCAAACTGAATATATATTTTTTCTGCATCTACCTCTGAAAAAATATTTGGGCTTCTAGCTGTGTGTGGGACTTTCTCTATTAGTCCATCTATACTGACCTCCATCAGGTTGCAAATTGAATATAATTTTTTTCTGCATCTAACCCAGCCAATAGTTTTGGCCTAATACCACAGTTTGGCCACTCAGCTCTGCTCGGTTCCCATCCATTGTTTTTTTGTGCAAACAACTCCAGAGTTGTGAATTAGTTAACCACCAAAATGAGTGGAAAAAGGCCTGCTGCTGGTGGAAAGGGGAATAGGCATGTTGGGAAGGGGAAAAAAGGTTGTGTACGTGGGGTAGGTGTTAAAGCAACAGTAACATCTGCAGAAGAAAGACCATCTTCCAGCCAAACTAAAATGTCTACTTTTAGCGGACAATGTGATAAGATCCCTTTCTTACGGCCACGCCAATCGCTACAAATTCCAGATGAGGCACAAAAACAGCAGGTGCTTCAACGGATATCTAGTCCTCCTTTAAGTGGGCTCTCCTCCACATCAACTTCAACATCACAAATACTCCAGTCCTCAAAGGTGTCACCCCAATCGCACTTGCTTCCTCACAGCTCCCAAATCTCCAGCTGCCCGTCTGAGTATGAGGTAGAACAGATGGTTGAGTCTGCAGAGCTGTTTACTCATACTATAGCCTGGGAATCAGAGGTCGACTCCAGCGCTTCTGTGAATCCAGACGAGGAAATGATCTGCACTGATGCCCAGAATCTTTATGAATCGGATCCAGGACCAGACGCAGAAGGTTCTGACCATAATGTAGACCCTCATTCCCAAACTGTAACTCCTGTTGGTGGAGACAATGAGGAAGACGATGATGAGACTCAAATACCTGATTGGAGCGACAACTTTAGTTTTTTGTCAGGGCAGGAACAGGTTGGCTCTGAGGACGACGGGTGTGATAACGCACAGGGTGATGATGATGAGGTTGGAGATCCCACTTACTGTCGACCCACAGTCAGCCAAGAGATGAGGTCAGCAGAGGAGGTGGAGGAAGATGCTAGTGACGACGAGGTCAGGTTGCGCCTTCCTGGACAGAGACGTAGTACTGGAAGCACATCAACAACTGCATCCTCAAACACAACTCTGCCTCTCACCACAAGTCGTGGTGGCTCTTCAGGTCGCATGGGTGCTAAGCCTTGCATAGCCTGGGCATTTTTTCAGATCGATAAAGATGACCCAACTCGTGTTATCTCTAACATTTGTCAGCAAAAGCTAAGTAGAGGCCAAAAAATACATAGTTTGAGTACTTCATGCATGAACCGGCACATGGACATGAAGCATAAGTTGCAGTGGGAAGCTCAGTGTGCTACAATGCGGCCTACCCGGCCGGGCCAACCACCGTCTGCCATATCTTGTGCATCCGTGGCCTCTTCATCCTCTGTGACTGGGGGGACAGCAGTCACACCTGTTTTGGGGCGCAGACCTGCCACCTCTTTACCCGCAACAGCCAGCGTGATTGGCAGGTCATCATTTTCTTTGGAGGTGGTAACACCAGCTGGTGTTGAGCGCTGTCCGACATCGATAGCACCACCTTTGGATCAAGGCAACCTAACATGTCCGCCTGCATCTTCCTCACAGACCGGCAGTTTGCCGGGGACACCCTTATCAACCCCGTCTAAGCACAATAGCCAGCCCTCGGTCCCTCAGATGTGGACAAAGACCATTTCCTCCTAGCCATGAGAAAGCTAAGAGGTTGAATTTCACCATCTGCAAGCTCTTGGCTACAGAAATGCTGCCTTTCCGCCTGGTGGACACAGAGGATTTTCGAGACCTTATGTCCGTCGCAGTGCCCCAGTACCAGATGCCCAGTCGGCACTACTTCTCAAAGAAAGGTGTGCCTGCGCTCCACCAGCATGTCGCACACAACATCACCGCTTCTTTGAGAAACTCTGTTTGTGACAGGGTGCATTTCACCACGGACACTTGGACGAGTAGGCATGGACAGGGGCGTTACATGTCGCTGACTGGGCACTGGGTAACTATGGTGACAGCAGGACAAGGGGCTGCTGTCCAAGTCTTGCCGTCCCCACGAGTTGTGCGTCAATCCTCTTTATGTCAAAGTTCCTCCACTGCTTCTGCCTCCTCAACCTCCTCTCGGTCTTCCACCTGCACCCAAAGCCTGTCTGGTCATGCCACAAGCTTTCTAACTGCGCAGAAGGGATCCTGCACACCTCCTTACTATGCTGGCAGTAGGGCTCAACGTCATCAGGCGGTTTTTACTTTGAAATGTCTGGGAAATGTGAGTCACACAGCTGAGGAGTTGTGGTCAGCTCTGGATAACCAATTTCATGAATGGTTGTCTCCACTGGACCTGAAACCAGGGAAGGCCGTGTGCGACAATGCTGCAAACCTGGGTGCGGCCCTTCGCCGGGGCAATGTCACACACGTGCCTTGTATGGCTCACGTGTTGAACCTGGTTGTCCAGCAATTTTTAGCCCACTATCCCAGACTAGATGGCCTTCTGCAGAGGGCACGGTCGCTGGGTGCTCACTTCCGCCGTTCGCATCCCGCAGCTCAGCGACTTACATCTCTACAGAAGTCGTTGGGCCTGCCACTTCACCGGCTAAAATGCGATGTGCCTACCCGGTGGAATTCAACTCTGCACATGTTGCAGCGACTGTGGCAGCACCGACAAGCCATGGTGCAATACGTTCTGACGTATAGCCTGGGCCAACGAGATCCGGAGGAGGGGCAAATCACGCTGGAGGAGTGGTCTCAGATCAGGGACCTATGCACCCTTCTGCACAGTTTTGAAATGGCGACGAAGATGTTTAGTGCTGACGATGCCATTATCAGCATGACTATTCCGGTGATTTACATGCTGGAGCACATGTTAAACAGAATTCGGAGTCAGGTGGTGGCACAAGAGGAGGTGGAGGAAGTAGAGGAGGAGGAGTTGTGTGCGGAAGGGCTAACATCTGCAAGGTCCAGATGGTCGGCAGCACCAAGGCGGCAGGCATGTGAGGGTGGGGGAGATGGTTTTACCAGGGCGCATGGTAGCAGCCAAACTAGTGAGGAAGGTGCAGGAGCCCAGGAAGAAGTGGAGGACGAACTGATGGAAGACTCATCAGATGAGGGAGACCTTGATCACATTTCTGTTGTGCGAGGTTGGGGGGAGAGGACAGAGGAAGGAAGCATGATTGTTACCTCGCCACCAACACAACAAGGACTTGGTGCTCCTGGATGCGCAACACACATGAGTGCCTTCTTGCTGCACTACCTGCAACATGACCCTCGAATTGTGAGAATTAGAAATAATCCTGACTACTGGGTTGCCACACTGTTAGATCCCCGGTACAAAAGTAAATTTGCAGAAATTATTCCTGCCATAGAAAGGGGTGCACGCATGCAGGAGTATCAGCAGAGACTGTTGCAGAATCTTACATGTGCTTTTCCACAAAACACCAGTGGTGCACGTAGTGAATCTCACAGTTCCAACTTGCCAACCGTGGGACCGTCAAGTGTTCAGCACTCAAACCGTAACAGAACCACAGTATCTGCTGGTAACATCAATTTTGCGGAATCATTTCACCACTTTTTTAGCCCATCCTTTGCAAGGCCACAGGAGACAAGAAGTCTGACACATAGTCAACGCCTAGAGACGATGGTACAGGAGTATCTCCAAGTAAACATTGAAGCCGTGACTGTGTCACTGGACCCTTGCTCTTTTTGGGCTTCCAATCTGGATAAATGGCCGGAGCTAGCCACTTACGCCTTGGAGATCTTGTCATGCCCCGCAGCCAGCGTTCTGTCTGAACGTGTGTTCAGCGCTGCTGGTGGTGTGCTGACAGATAAGCGCACGCGGCTCTCCACTGATAATGTAGACAGACTCACGTTCATAAAGATGAACAAATCATGGATCCGAAACGACTTTTCTACCCCTGTGTCATCCTGGGGAGAGTAAAAGCTTGATGATTGGTTAAAATCACCCTACCAACCGTTTTAAGCTTTCAAATTACTAATCATGTTTATCTGTATCTTCACTGGAAAATAATTTGGGCTTTGTAGCAGTGTGCAGCACTGATCCTATTAGCCCATCTATACTAAGCTCCACCAGATTTAAAATTAATAATAATTTGTAGCTGCATCCAGCCCGGAAAATAATTTTGGGGCTCCGAGATGCGCAAGACACATAAGTGCCTTCTTGCTGCACTACCTGCAACATGACCCTCATATTGTCAGAATTCGAAGTAATCATGACTACTGGGTTGCCACACTCTTAGATCCCCCAAACTTTTCGATCAACCTTTTCATTTTAATAAAGACCAAAAAAATGGTCATTTTTGAAATTATAAGCATTAGCAGGTTATTAGAAACTGAAATCAAACAGTTTTCAACTCAAAACTTTATTCTAGGTGATGTTACATTTTCACATAGGACCCCTTGTTCGAAAGGAGCTTCTGAACTCTCTCGTCCATTGAATTTGTCAGGTTTTGGATGGTTTCTGCTTCAATTGTTTTGCATGAGGACAGAATACCCTCCCAGAGCTGTTGCTTAGATGTGAACTGCCTCCCGCCATCATAGACACTCCTTTTGATGATGCTCCAGAGGTTCTGAATGGGGTAGAGGTCAGGGGAGCATGGGGGTCACACCATAAGTTTGTCCCCTTTTATGCCTATATCAGCCAGAGATGCAGATGTTTTATGTGCAGCATGAGATGGTGCATTATCATGCAAAAAAATGATCTTGCTGTGAAATACATGGTTCTTCTTCTTGAACCATGGCAGGAAGTGCTGTTTGAGAAAATCCACATACATTATGGAGTTCATCTTTAGCGCCTTCAGGGATCCTAAAGGGGCCGACAATCTCTCTCCCCATGATTCCAGCCCAAAACATTACTCCACCTCCTCCTTGTTGGCGCTGTAGCCGTGTTTGCGTGGGGTGTCCATCAACCAGCCATCCTCCACTCCATCCATCTGGACCATCGAGCGCTGCACGGCACTCATCCGTGAACAAAACAGTTTTGAAATCAGTCTTCATGTAATGTTTGGCCCACTGGAGCCGTTTCTGCTTGTGTGAAGTGGATAGAGGAGGTCGACAGGATGGCATATGCACAGCTGCAAACCTCTGAAGGACCCTGCATCTTGTTGTTCGGGGGACGTTGGAGGCACCAGCAGCTTCAAAAACTTGTCTGCTGCTATGACAAGGCTTTTTTGCCGCTGCTCTTTTAACCTGACGTAATTGCCTGTAGGAAAGAGTCCTCAATTTGCCCTTATCAGCACGCACACGTGTGTACTGTGAATCAGCTACATACTTCTTGATTGCCAAGACACTTCATCCTGATCATCGCACAATGTTGATTGTAGTCATGCCTTGACCTAAACACTCCACAATTTGTTGCTTCTCAGCAGCCGACACATCCTTTTTCTTTCCCATTTTGGCAGAAAATGTAGGCTGCTTAATAATGTGAGACAGCCTTCTTAAGTAGTCTTGCCTTTCATTGGACATACCTGCCAAACTAATTAGCACAGGTGTCTGCAATTGCTTACAGTGATATAAAGAGCCCTGACACACATCACCATCAATGAGTTTAACTGACAAACAAACAAATTCTTCCCTTATCACTCCTAAACACTTTTTGCATAATAATTTGGAACACAGTGTACATGTGCTTTTCCACAAAACACCAGTGGTTCACGTAGTGAATCTTACAGTTCTAACTTGCCCACTGTGGTCTGTATGGAGTTGTTCAATAAAGGGCCCAAAATTAAGATAACATAGATGGGAGAGGTCTCTATGAATAGGAATTCCTAAGTATTTGATACCCTGTGAGGGCCAGGCAAAGGGAAAGTTGGACTGGATGGAATCCTATATGGATTTGGGGAGGGAGACATCGAGGGCCTCAGACTTCGCTGCATTGATTTTAAAATTTGACCATGTAACAAAGTGATCTATTTCAGCCATAACAGCATGGATGGATATATGTGATTGAGTGATATATACTAGTACATCATCAGCAAATAGAGAGCACTTGTACTCGGTGCCTCCCACCTCAATCCACCTAATATTGGGGTTATGGCGAATTGATGAGAGCAGGTGCTCCGTCACTAGGATGTATAAGAGAGGGGACAGAGGACATCCCTGCCTTGTCCCATTGGTGATTGTGAAAGGTGATGAAAATGTTCTAATGCACCCCCTGGGCCTTGGGACACCCGGAGCCGGACCCTTTTTGGTGGATGCTGGTGGTTGTAGTCTTCGTGGCGGCGACCCGGTTCCGTGGCTCAGGGTGGTCAAACCAGTGGCGGAACTATTTATGTGGTTTTGATGTTTAAATGTCCGACTACGCCACCCGTGGATTGCGGTCAGAGTGAACCGCCGCTGCAGGGCAGACCGCTGAGGCTGGTGTTGTGGGTGCAGCAGAGCGTAGCATAACTCCCCACGGGAGGAGTATAGCCTCAGGGCAGTGTATGCGGAGGATGGGGGTGATGGTGCAGGGCAGCAGCAGTAACGACACGGAGTCAGTGATGCAGTCCAGGGCCTTTACTCACAGTTCTTATTATCCAGACCACGTCTGCAGGTAACGGCTGCCCACGTCGTACTGTGCTCACCAGGTGAGGGGCTCAGACAACTCCCAGATAACTTTGGAGCGCTTCACAGGACCCCCTATGTGTGTCCTTTGTCTGGCCTTTCTTACCAACCCTTCTGTCCGGCTGCCTCGGGCCTCCTCTTGGTAAACTTGGCGCCAGTTTCCCTGACCCTATGTGCTGCCCTCCTAGCGGGTGTAGCGAGGGGCTGCGCCACATAAAATGTCACAGCCTCCGGTTTCTAGCTGAGGGTCGTTTCCTGCCTCCACTAGTTTCGGGGACCGGTCTCCCCCTTTGGCCTGACCCCTCCACGCAGGTGGATTCGGGCGTGCGGTGGCGACTCGCCCGTCCGCACCCCTGGGATCCCTTCGTTCCTCGTTCCTGGAGCCTTCTCCGCTCCTCTTCCTTCCTTCTCCCTCTTCCAGGCCTGGGCCTCTGTTACTAGGCCCGCCTCCGGAGCAGAGCTCATGCAGAGCCCCTGCTCCCTGCCACTTCTGCTCAGACTTCTCTGCACTGAACTAAGGTGGTGCCCACCTTTTATACTCCCTTCTCAATGCACCCAGGAACTGCTTCCTCCCTGCTCCTGCACTACAGGGTTCCCCTTCCTCAGTGTTCCCTCCCCCCACTCCAGCCAGGGACAGGGACTGTCGTGCCCATCTCAGGGGCATATTGGTCGCCCTGCCCCACGGCAATGTGGTGTAATGCATGCAGGTGTCGGGTCCTGATCCACACTCCATCCTTACCTGAGAGTGAGATATCACACCTCTGGGTGAGGTGCAATACCTCTGTAGCAACCGAGCCCTCAGGGTGCTACAGTTCCATTTATCTTCAGCCTAGGTGACGTATTGCGATACAGGGCCGTGATTTTGGCTATAAAAGGGTCCCCTAGACCCCTACCCCAAGCTTTTTAAGAGAATCATATATGGCGTGCCAGGAGACTCTATGGAATGCTTTCTCAGCATCCAACGAGAGTATCTAATTACAAATTTTTAACTGTATCTAGCCCAGGAAATACTTTGTGCCTAGTAGCAGTGTCTGCTAGTCAGCGGATTATCCCGGCTGTTAAGCAAGCTACACCACCTGTAGTTTGGACACTTAATTTTTTCAAAGGAAATGCTTCGGGACCACGGGATACTCAGTGAAGAGCATCAGGAGGCACCCCAAGGCATAGGGGCTGGGACTGGCAGTAGGATGCCTTGCGGTGGACAGCCGAGCTCGATCCTTATAAAAGCTTTTTAACTGCAGCAGCTTTAGTGGACGCTACTGGAGCTGGAATTACGCGGCTGCTGGCATGAGACTTGCCCTCCAATAGATCCTTGTAAATGGATTTAAAGTGTATTCATTCAAATTAGAGAGACAATTTAAATTAAAAAGCTTAGAGCTGCCTCCACCACAGGGGGGCTCGCTCGACCCACCAGCGGACAGGCACCAGTATTGGGAGAGGGGGGCTGGCCGTCAGGGTTCACCGCGGCTCTGGCACAAACCCGGCGACACGGAGGTGGCACGGGCAGGAGCGGACTGAACGTGTCGGCTTCTCACTTTTTGGATTTTAGAAGGGAATGACATGCCTATATCTGTGTCTCCCCCTCCTTTTACTCCTCCACCTCTTTTCTTTTCTCATGACTATATGTACTTGTCACTTTTCCATGTGTTAGTTGTGTCTTCTGAGCAGTTTGTCAGCTTTTGGACACCTTTGAAGGTGTTTTCTATGTGTTTCTATGTGTTTTTGTTTGCCTGCCATTGGTTTTAACGGTGTTCGAAGGTGTTCGACGAACAGTTCGACGAACAGTTCGGCGAACACACGGGTGTTCGACGAACCGAACCGAACTCGAACACTACGGGGGTGGCTCAACACTAGTGGGGACCACAGACCACATCTTAGTACCAATGCTTTCTGGCTGATGTTTTGGTCACTTTTGAATGTTGGTTGTGCTTTCACACTCGTGATAGCATGAGACAGACTCTAAAACCCACAGAAGTTGCTCAGGTTGTGCAGCTCATCCAGGTTGAACAGATCTTCAGACTCCTTGTGAGACCATATGCTGGTGCGGTTGGCCCTGGGTTCATCCTAATGCAGGACAATGCCAGACCTCATGTGGCTGGAGTGTGTCAGCAGTTCCTGCAAGATGAAGGCATTTAAGCTATGGACTGGCCCGCCCGTTCCCCAGACCTGAATCAGATTGAGCACATTTGGGACATCATGTCTCGCTCCATCCACCAACGTCACGTTGCACCACAGACTGTCCAGGAGTTGGCGGATGCTTTAGTCCAGGTCTGGGAGGAGATCCCACAGGAGACCATCTGCAACCTCATCAGGAGCATGCCCAGGCGTTGTAGGGAGGTTATACAGGCACGTGGAGGCCACACACAATACTGAGCCTCATTTTGACTTGTTTTAAGGACATTACATCAAAGTTGGATCTGCCTGTAGTGTGTTTCTCCACTTTAATTTTGGGGGTGACTCCAAATCCAGGCCTCCATTGGTTAATAAATTTGATTTCCATTGATGATTTTTGTGTGATTTTGTTGTCAGCACATTCAACTTTGTACAGAGCAAAGTATTCAATGAGAATATTTCATTCATTCAGATCTAGTATGTGTTATCTGAGTGCTTCCTTTATTTTTTTGACCAGTGTGTGTATATATATATATATATATATATATATATATATATATATGTATATATATATATATATATATATATGTATTATTTTGTGATTTTTTTTAGAAAGGAAAAAAAAAACATTTTTGCAACTTTTTTCACTTTTTTACTTACTTTACTTACTATGGGACTTTCACCTTTCTGCAGTCCCATTCCAGTTATTAAGCATAGCAATGCAGGATCACTGCTATGCCTTATAGCTGTCAGTCCTGCAGACACAAAATAGTTAGATCATGCACTGAGTATGATCTAACTACCTTGCCATGACAATATCGGGTCACCATGGCAATAATCATGACCCTGCTATGACGTTGCGGGGTTTCTGATCCAAAAGCAGAGGGGCTTCACTTACTCTGCTCGCTCGCTAAATGCTGTGATCGCAGCGGGCAGCGCTCCTGGCACTGAGTGCCAGGTGTCAACTGTCAGAATCAGCTGACACCCGGCAGTGATCACGTGCACACAGCCTCGGTGCGCGCACTATCACAGAGACGTATCCATGCGTACCTGGTAATTAAGGCACAGGCCACATTTACGCATGGATACGTTTCAAGTCAGAAAGGGGTTAAAAGTTACAGGTATTAAATTCTGTGATGATTAGTTGATCCAGGGATCTAGTCTGATTGCCGTAGGATGGAGTCGGTAAGGAATTTTTCCCCTAATATGGGCCAAATAGCCTCTGCCTCATGGGGTTTTTGCAACTGTTGAGTGATTTTTACCATTGGAATTGTTATCTGTATTTTTGTAATTTTTATTCTATTATCTACTGTAGTTATTTATTCCTTGGTATATTCCCTACCTGTCAACACCGACACTCTCCTATTTGTGTAATTAAAATATTATTGGATCCTCTATAGATATCTTCATCATACATTGGTGGATTAATTTCAAACACATCCACTCCCTCCTTTTTCTTCCCCACCTTTTTTTTACCCTGGCATCATTCTACCCATCCAAGCGTGATAAATTTATTTATTTTAATTTAATTAGCCGCTTTTGCAGATTCTCACACAAGATCTGCTTGTCTGTCTGCAGCCTTTTTCCCCCATACCAACCTCCCTTTCTTTGTGGACCTCATCTGTGGGGCGCTTGTGGAACAGATATCTTTCTTAGTTTAACATATAGACACCGCATGCTCCAGTGGCACACAACACCACATGCTTTGGTTAAAGGCAACACGCCAAACTGATACAACGTGCTCTGATGACACACTGCACGCCAGATTGACACAGCGTTCTTAGGTGGTATACAACAAGCCAAAAGATTGGTACTTTTGTGTCATGCAACATGCCAGGGTCACACATTGTGCTCCAGTGGCATGCATGACGCCAGACACTTTGCTATTGTGGTACGCAAGACTCCAGACATAAGACAGATATTGCGTGCTCCAGTGGCACTCAACACGTTTACACAGGTTCAACATTCTCCGTTGGCATGTAACATGCCAAACTAACACAATGTGCTACGAGTGCACAACATGCTAGACAGAAACTGCATGCTCCGATGGCACACAACTCGCCAGACAGACACAGAATGCTCTGGTGGCACGCAACACTCCGGACTGACACAGCGTCCTTGTCATGCTGGGTATGGGGGGAACCCAGCTTATAATGACAGGAAAAGGGAAGGTGCCCTACAAGTAGGAGACTAAACAGCTCAAACAACAAGCCCTGACTCCCCTATGGACCCTGTATAGGTTCTGCACCTATGGGCAGCACGGTGGCTCAGTGGTTAGCACTGCAGCCTTGCAGCCCTGGGGTCCTGGGTTCAAATCCCACCAAGGACAACATCTGCATGGAGTTTGTATGTTTCCCTGTGTTTGTGTGGGTTTCCTCCAGTTTACTCCCACCCTCCAAAAGACATACTGATAGGGAATTTAGATTGTGAGCCCTGATGGGCCAATATTGTCTGTGAAGAGCTGTGAAATTAATGGCGCTATATAAGTGAGTAAATAAATAAATATATATATAGCTGAGCAGGAAACCTGCCCCTAGCTGACCCTGTAGGTAGGTAAGGGGTGAGCACTAGTCAGCCCCCCTGCAAACTATAGAGCATAAATGGGAAACAAACAAACAAGAGAATACACTTAGATTTTAAAGATGGCACCATAGGAATCACGGCAGCAATCCACAAAGGAACTCCAAGAAAATTCTAGCTCACTACTAAAATTCCAGGCCTGAATAGATCAGAACATTCTATCAGCAGCAACTCTCTGGAGAAACTGAGTGTATTTAAGGATACAGCACGAGTGTGCTAATTAGCAGCAGAAGGTGAGGACCGCTGGGTCCTAAAGGGAGAGGGATCATAAAAGTATCAGGAAGATGTTTACAAGGCCAAACGCAGCGACCTTCTACAGCTCGACTCTTTTTGAATGTCTTTGAAACCTGACACACCTTTGGCAGTGCTCTGGTGGCACACAACATGCCGGACTGACAGTTTGCTCCCGTGGCATGCAACTCACAAGACTGACAGCATGTTCCGGTGCCACGCAACACTTCATATGTACTTCCGTGGCACTCAATTCGCCAGACACTGCATGCTTTATTGTCACGTGACACGTCAGACAGATACTGCATGTTCCAATGTCACGTGATTCACCAGAAAAAAATGCATGTACCGCGGGTACGATAAATACCAGAAAGACACAATGTTCTCAGGTGGCACATATAACGTCTGACAGACACTGCATGCTTTGATGGTGCGCAGATCCCCAGACACAGCCTAATTCTGTAACACGCAGCATGCAACATAAACAGTTACTACAAGGGTTGAAAAAGGGATAGGTCCATCAAGTTCCACTTTTCTCCACCAGTTATACATTCTGTTGCTAGATTATTTATATTATTTATAACCCACAATGTCATTTGTTGTGGGATCTAGCACTTTTTTGAATGCTGATATAGTGTCTGCCGTCACTACCTCTTGTGGTAGGGCATTCCAGTCTGTCAACTCTAAATGAAAAGGTCCCTTTCCAATTTAGATGCAGGAATTGCCTTTCCTCCACATGTAATGAATGCCCCTTGTCTTTTTTTATAAGGAATTTGGAAGGAATAAATCATTTATTTACCATACATGTATTTGTACGTATAAATGAGATCGCCTCTGTGGTTTCATTTTTCTAAGCTAAACTAGGAGATTTCTTTAAGCTACGTGCCCACTATGCGTTTTTCAAGCATTTTTGCCGCGGAATTTCCACAGCGAAAGCGCTTAAAAAACACTTGGTAATACGTGCCCCATGATCCCCAATGATAATCAGCATGTGCTGTGCACATGCTGTGGAAATTTCCGCTGTGGATTATCATTGCGGAAAAATACGCAGCATGTCCAATAATTTTGCAATTGCCGCCATTGACTTGCATTGAAACGCTTAATATCCGTGTCAGCACATTTGCACACACGGATATTAAGCGTTTCAATGTGCGAATGGTACCTGGGGCTGGAGAAGAGGAGACTATCATCCAGACCCGGGTACCATAGAACCTGTAAAAAAAAGAATTTAAAATAAAAAGTAAAGATTATACTTACCTTCTGATGTCCCCCGGCCTCCTCAGCGATGCGTCCGGTCTCTGGTTCGGCTTGCGGTGGTGTAAGGACCTGTCAAGACGTCATTTAGTCATGTGACAGGTCACGCGACCGCTGATGTCGGTGGTCGCGTGACCTGTCACATGACTCAATGACGTCATCGCAGGTCCTTTCACACCACCGCGAGACACCGGGGAGACCGGACGGAGCGGAGAAGATATCGGGGGCCATCGGAAGGTAAGTATAATCGTCATTTTTTTACCATTCTTATTCTTTTTTTTTTAACTATTACTTGGTCACACTATAGAAATCCATGCCGGTTGCATGGATTTATATAGTGTGACCAAGTTGTCAAGCAATTTTCCAAGTGATGCTAAAATCGCTTGGAAAAGCGCTTGATAACCCGAATGCAGAAATGCATGAAAAACGCTTGACAAACGCTTCTAGCTGGCGGCAAAAACGCATGTAAAATCCGCATGCGTTTTTCCTGCCAGGGGGAAGCGGAAAAAATATACAGCATTTCTGCATCGTGGGCACATAGCCTTAATCCCATTTAATAATCTAGTTTCCCGCCTTTGAACTGACTCTAACTTCTCATTTTCCTTTTTAAAATGTGGAGCACAAAACGATCCCATAATCAAGATACAGTGGTGGCCAAAAGTATTGGCACCCCTGCAATTCTGTCAGATAATACTCAGTTTCTTCCTGAAAATGATTGCAATCACAAATTCTTTGGTATTATTATCTTCATTTAATTTGCTTGCAAGGAAAAAACGCAAAAGAGAATGAAGCAAAAATCAAATCATTGATCATTTCACACAAAACTCAAAAAATGGGCCAGACAAATGTATTGGCACCCTCAGCCTAATACTTGGTTGCACAACCTTTAGCCAAAATAACTGCGAACAACCGCTTCCGGTAACCATCAATGGGTTTCTTACAATGCTCTGCTGGAATTGTAGACCATTCTTCTTTGGCAAACTGCTCCAGGTCCCTGATATTTGAAGGGTGCCTTCTCCAAACTGCCATTTTGAGATCTCTCCACAGGTGTTCTATGGGATTCAGGTCTGGACTCATTGCTGTGTTTTGGGTCATTGTCCTGCTGGAAGACCCATGACCTCTGAGGGAGACCCAGTTTTCTCACACTGGGCCCTACATTATGCTGCAAAATTTGTTGGTAGTCTTCAGACTTCATAATGCCATGCACACAGTCAAGCAGTCCAGTGCCAGAGGCAGCAAAGCAACCCCAAAACATCAGGGAACCTCCGCCATGTTTGACTGTAGGGACCGTGTTCTTTTCTTTGAATGCCTCTTTTTTTTCCTGTACACTCTATGTTGATGCTTTTTCCCAAAAAGCTCTACTTTTGTCTCATCTGACCAGAGAACATTCTTCCAAAACATTTTAGGCTTTGCCAGGTAAGTTTTGGCAAACTCCAGCCTGGCTTTTTTATGTCTCGGGGTAAGAAGTGGGGTCTTCCTGGGTATCCTACCATACAGTCCCTTTTCATTCAGACGCCGACGGATAGTACGGGTTGACACTGTTGTACCCTCGGACTGCAAGGCAGCTTGAACTTGTTTGGATGTTAGTCGAGGTTCTTTATCCACCATCCACACAATCTTGCGTTGAAATCTCTCGTCAATTTTTCTTTTCCGTCCACATATAGGGAGGTTAGCCACAGTGCCATGGGCTTTAAACTTCTTGATGACACTGCGCATGGAAGACACAGGAACATTCAGGTCTTTGGAGATGGACTTGTAGCCTTAAGATTGCTCATGCTTCCTCACAATTTGGTTTCTCAAGTCCTCAGACAGTTCTTTGGTCTTCTTTCTTTTCTCCATGCTCAATGTGGTACACACAAGGACACAGGACAGAGGTTGAGTCAACTTTAATCCATGTTAACTGGCTGCAAGTGTGATTTAGTTATTGCCAACACCTGTTAGGTGCCACAGGTAAGTTACAGGTGCTGTTAATTACACGAATTAGAGAAGCATCACATGATTTTTCAAACAGTGCCAATACTTTTGTCCACCCCCTTTTTTACGTTTGGTGTGGAATTATATCCAATTTGGCTTTAGGACAATTCTTTTTGTGTTTTTTCATTGAAGACAAATTAAATGAAGATAATAATACCAAAGAATTTGTGATTGCAATCATTTTCAGGAAGAAACTGAGTATTATCTGACAGAATTGCAGGGGTGCCAATACTTTTGGCCAGCACTGTATGTCCTTACAAGTCATTTATACAGGGGTAAAAATATTATCAAAAGGTTTTGTCTTTTTATACACCCTAAAATCTTGTTTGCTTTTGCAGCTGCTTTACATTAATTATTGCTTGCTTAACTTGCTTGTAAGCACAAAATCATGTCCTGCTGTTTTATAGTTCCCAGTATAATTCCATTAATTGTATATGCAGCAATACTATTACTCCGGCCTATATGCATTACTCTACATTTGTCGACATTGCAATTCATCTTCCCATCCAGACATCTTATCCAGATTGTTTTGTGTTATACTGTTGAGCTCAGCTTTTGTTATCCCACATAGTTTTATGTCATCAGCATAGAATGACATTTTTCTCTCAATCCCATCCACAAGGGTAATAATAAAGATATTACAACGAATTGGTCCTAACCCTAGTCTTTGTGGTACCCCACTGCTGGCTTTAGCCTATATAAAGAATGTACTATTTACAACTTCTTCTACCCTAATATAAACTTGGGAGCTGAAACCTGCAGGTCCAGCAACTCTTTTGGTAAGATGTATAGTAGAGGAGCTACACGGACACTATACTTGAGTACTAATTTCCACCTCCTAAGAGATGATCTTAGTGCCGTGAACTGGGACAATGTCCATGAAAATAAAAATATACAGGCAAATAGAAATCATTTATAAACACACTGAAAAGGACCTGTGCACTATGTATTCCCTATGAGAATAAACTTGCTAGAATCCTTGACGAGTTAATGGGGAGTTAGTACCCCAGACTAGTCAGCCCTCTTTCCATGTTATCACGCGCCTGTGGGTGTGATAACATAATTTGCAAAAGTCTGCTTTATCGCCAGCTGATGCAAATATGTGCACGCACTCCGCTGATTTTGGTAGCGTCACTGCATTTCTTTAGCTGGGTGTACGCTTCCCGACCTCAGAAGCGCACTGCGTGTGACAAGAAGTTCAGAAGATGACTTCTGGTCATGCGTAGTCTGGGGAACTAATGCCCTATTCAGTAGTCAAAGCCCTCATTAGCATAGGAAACGGGGACATTATACATGTTTTTTTAAAGCATTTATTTAACTGAATTACGTTATACAGGGCTGGTTAGGCAGGAAGTTTTACGTAGTTAAATGTTGCTGGGTTGGAGGGCATGAGGAACCTGACAGGTTCCCTTTATGTGACCAGTGCTAGGCAGCTGGTGCCAAGTCAAATAAAATCATTGGATGTGTTAAAAAATGTGTTGCCACATTTCGAATACTGTATTTTTGAGCTCCATTGTATAAGAAGGATATAGTTGAGCTAGAGCGGGTGTTGAGAAGAGCGACCGAGATTAAGGGAATGGGAGAACTGCAATACTAATACAAGTTATGAAACTTGGTGCTATTCAGTTTGGAAAAAAATGAGGCCTTAGGGTTGATCTTATTAAAATATACAGGAATTTTTCCCCTAAATGGGCCAGATAGCCTCTGCCTCATGAGGGTTTTGCCTTCCTCTGGATCAACATACTAAGTTTACCTATTTCAACCTATAACCTATGTCTACTTTCAACCTTTGAAAAAAAAAATGAAAACATACAAGCACAACATGCTCCAGTGGCACACAACACTACATGCTTTGGTTGAACGCAACACGCCAGACAGATACAACATGCTCTGATGGCTCACTGCACGTCAGTTAAACACCGCATTCTAAGTTGGCATACAACAAGCAAGGCGCTTGATACTCTTGTGGCACGCAACAAGCCAGGCTCACACAGGGTGCTCTAGTGGCATGAAAGACATTTTGTGCTTTTGTGGCATGCAACACTGCAGACATAAGACAGATATTGCGTGCTCCAGTGGCACGCAACACGTTACACAGATTTAACGTTCTCCGCTGGCAAGTAATGCCAGTCTAACACAACATGCTTCTCTTGCACACAACATGCTAGACAGATACTGCGATAAACACAGATACTTATTTGGTATCTTAATTGTCATGATTGAAAAACACATCTTATTCCATACCCCTGCATGTAATGGAACTCAAGATCAATGGTTTTTCTCAGTTAACCACTTGAACTTACTGATTTACCGATTCTGTTTTCACTGACCTTCCTGACTGCTGTGTTTTGTGGTGATGCTCCTGTGGCTTAGTGGGTTAAAGCCTCTGTCTTGTAAAGAAGAGATCCTGCGTTCGAATCCAATAAGACAACAAAGATGAAATTCAAAGCCATGCATGCATAGCCCAGTCCATTGACTGCATCGCTAACGCATCACCTTAAGTACACAGTCAACTTGTCTGCATAAAAACATAGAACCCAGTCCTATCAGATCTGATGAGGATTTTGATGCGTCTGAAATTTTCCCTAAGGGCGGTATATCGACTCAGTTGGAGTGGGTCTTACCTCTAGTGATGAACGAGTATGTTCTGTTAACCCTTTCGCCAAGTATGCTCAGGCCGAACACCGAGTAGTTACAGCTGTGTAAGAAATAGACATTCCTCACATGTATTAAAACTGTCAAACAGTCGCAAATCATGCACACGGGAGTGATTCAAACATAACACCGAGCAGCTGTAAATACTCGGTGCTCGCCCGAGCATACTCTGCGAAAGGGTTAACAGAACATACTCGCTCATCACTACTTACCTCATCTCCTACAGTGTCTGAAGTTAGACTAGTGCAAGGTCTATCAGAAATTAGCCAATGCTCAGTCATATAATACCAACACATTAATCATTCCTAATTCTTCCTCCTTTTGCCACTGCCAATCCTTCAGTTATTTTTCAATCTGTCTATTCTGTTTCATGACTGTAAAGCAAAGCAAGTCCTAAATTCCATCTGTGCTAAAACGTAGATCAATAAGCACCCGGCCCTGATGGCTATACTAACGAATTCTTTAAATCGCTGGTGGTAGAAATCTCCCCAGTGTTGGTGCCGATCTTTAAAAAAATATCTCAAGGTGATCCCATTTTTCCTTCCGCAAACACGGCATACATTAAACTATTATTAAAGCCAGATAAAGACCCTTTGTCCTCCAGTTCTTATAGGCAAATTTCTCTCATTAATTCGGATATCAAAATCATGTCCAAAATAATGGCCGATAGACTGGCCTCCATATTACCCAATCTGATATCTCCTGCTCAAGCGGGTTTTATTAAGGGCCGCTCGGCTACTTTGAATATAAGAAAAGTACTCTTGGTTCTAGATAAAATCCACACCTCGCCTAACTTAAAAAAATTCCCCAGCAATCATCTCATTAGATGCGAAAAAGGCCTTTGACCACATAAAATGGGAATGGCTATATAAGGTACTAATACATAGGTATACTAGTAAGGTACAGCCTTTTTTGCTGACGACGTCATTTTATTTATGTCTGATCCCATTCAGCATTTGCGTAAAGTTCTCGAACTACTTAAAAACTTTGGCACTTACGCCGGGTTTAAAATAAATGTAAAAGAATGGGAAATACCCCCCTAACCGAGAGAGGAATACAATTATTCCCGAGTGGATCTTTCAGTGGCATAACATTAGCCCCCTTATATATTACATACTTGGGTATCAAGATAGGTCGCTCGCCCTCGTCTTTATACATTGTAAACTATCCACCCCTTATTAATAAAATTATTATTCGGCTAAAGACCTGGCAAGATCTACTCTTATCCTTTATGAATAGGGCACACTTGGTGAAGATGATAAGTACGGCAGAGCTCATGTATCATCTACAAACCTTACCATTACTTTTAAAACACTCAGACGTTACTATACTTAATAGAGCTTTTAGTCCGTTCATTTGGAAGGGAAAACGTTCTAGAATTAGTATTAATAAACTGATAGCCTCCAAGGAAGAGGGAGGTATCAACTTTCCATGCATTAGAAATTACAACCTAGCTTGCCTTTTTCGATATATAATAGATTGGCTTCATAAAAGCCATACCGTACAGACCAAAAGTTTGGACACACCTTCTCATTTAAAGATTTTTCTGTATTTTCATGACTATGAAAATTGTACATTCACACTGAAGGCATCAAAACTATGAATAAACACATGTGGTATTATATACTTAACAAAAAAGTGTGAAACAACTGAAAATATGTCTTATATTCTAGGTTCTTCAAAGTAGCCACCTTTTGCTTTGATGACTGCTTTGCACACTCTTGGAATTCTCTTGATGAGCTTCAAGAGGTAGTCACCGGAAATGGTCTTCCAACAATCTTGAAGTAGTTCCCAGAGATGCTTAGCACTTGTTGGCCCTTTTGCCTTCACTCTGCGGTCCAGCTCACCCCAAACCATCTCGATTGGGTTCAGGTCTGGTGACTGTGGAGGCCAGGTCATCTGGCGTAGCACCCCATCACTCTCCTTCTTGGTCAAATAGCCCTTACACAGCCTGGAGGTGTGTTTGGGGTCATTGTCCTGTTGAAAATTAAATGATGGTCCAACTAAATGCAAACCGGATGGAATAGCATGCCGCTGCAAAATGCTGTGGTAGCCATGCTGGGTCAGTATGCCTTCAATTTTGAATAAATCCCCAACAGTGTCACCAGCAAAGCACCCCCACACCATCACACCTCATCCTTCATGCTTCACGGTGGGAACCAGGCATGTAGAGTCCATCCGTTAACCTTTTCTGCGTCGCACAAAGACACAGTGGTTGGAAACAAAGATCTCAAATTTGGACTCCTCAGACCAAAGCACAGATTTCCACTTGTCTAATGTCGATTCCTTGTGTTCTTTAGCCCAAACAAGTCTCTTCTGCTTGTTGCCTGTCCTTAGCAGTGGTTTCCTAGCAGCTATTTTACCATGAAGGCCTGCTGCACAAAGTCTCCTCTTAACAGTTGTTGTAGAGATGTGTCTTCTGCTAGAACTCTGTGTGGCATTGACCTGGTCTCATCTGAGCTGCTGTTAACCTGCAATTTCTGAGGCTGGTGACTCGGATAAACTTATCCTCAGAAGCAGAGGTGACTCTTGGTCTTCTTTTCCTGGGGCGGTCCTCATGTGAGCCAGTTTCTTTGTAGCGCTTGATGGTTTTTGCAACTGCACTTGGGGACACTTTCAAAGTTTTCCCAATTTTTTGGACTGACTGACCTTCATTCCTTAAAGTAATGATGGCCATTCGCTTTACTTTACTTAGCTGCTTTTTTCTTGCCATAATACAAATTCAAACAGTCTATGTTATGTTCTGCTACCAGAGCTAAGGAAAGAGAGGAGATCTGTCCCTACGATAGAACTCAGCTTGATCCCTACGATGTAACAGGGGACCTGATCCTGCGATCAGACCTGCTAAAGTCCTAAGCTAGTCTGTACGGAGACCTATAGAAGGAATCCCTACAAGTACTAAGGACTGGGAGGAAAATGGGACACCTCCTAACAGAAATAGTAGCAGACAGACGAACAAACAAAATATATAGAACATAGAGGTCCGTAGACCAAGCAAACTAACAGAGTTAGATACAGAGCACAGGCTAGCTAAAGAGTAGTAATACAATGAAGTCCAGCAAAGCCAGAAGGGCGGAGCAGGATTAAATAGGCCAACAAGGTCATGTGACCAGCAAAGGAAAAAACCTAAGAACAAGGTTCTAACAGTACCCCCCCTTCTAAGAGGATCCTCCGGATCCCCTAGGACCAGGCTTATCAGGAAATCTCCTGTGAAACGCTCTGATAAGTCTGGACGCGGAAACATCATCCGACCTCACCCAAGAGTTATCCTCGGGTCCGAAACCTTTCCAGGCCACAAGATACTGCAAACTACCTCTATACTGTCTAGAGTTAAGGATGCGAGAAATTTCATATTCCCCGTCCTCCACCACCGGAGGAACAGAGGCAGAGGCGTCACAATCCGATACAACAGCTTTTTTCAACAGAGAGACATGAAATACCGGATTAATTCTCCAGGAGGTAGGAACCTCCAACCTAACAGCAGATTGGTTGACAACCTGAAGCACCTTAAAGGGCCCTACAAACTTGGGACCCAATTTCTTAGAAGGAATCCTCAACCGCAGATTCCTAGAGGACAACCAAACCATGTCACCAACAGCGAACAAAACCTCCTGTCGTTTCCTATCAAAGTAGTCTTTAGATTTTCTGTTGGCCTCCTGAAGATTACCACGCACATCCGTCCAAACTCTCTCCAAATCACCGGAAAAATTCTCCTCCTCAGGCACGGCAGATCCCAACTTGGAGAACGACCCAAACGACGGATGTCTCCCAGAACAACAAAAAAAAGGCGAACAACCAGCAGAAGAAGATGTATGATTGTTCAGAGCAAATTCAGCAAGTGGCAGAAACTCAGACCACCCCTCTTGATTGTCTGCCACAAAACAACGCAAGAACTGCTCAACATCCTGGTTTTTCCTTTCTGTCTGGCCATTAGATTCAGGATGATATCCTGACGAGAACGACAAATGAACTCCCAACCTGTCACAAAAGGCACGCCAAAAACGAGCCACGAACTGAGGACCTCTATCAGAAACAATGTCAGTAGGAACGCCATGAAGTCTGACAATTTCCTTGACAAAGGCCTTAGCGAGAGTTTTAGCGCAGGGAAGTTTGACGAAGGGAACCAAGTGACACATCTTGCTAAAACGGTCCATGACCACCCAGATGACAGTAAAACCCTCAGAGGGGGGAAGGTCAGTTATAAAGTCCATAGCCAAATGTGTCCAAGGAGCACTGGGAACCTCCAAAGGACAAAGCAACCCCGCAGCAGGAGTATGTGAGGACTTAGATCTAGCACATATAGTACATTGGCGCACCCACTTAATGTCTTCCTTCTGCCATCCAGGCCACCAAAAACTGCGACCCACCAGTCTCTTGGTCTCAGAGATTCCGGGATGACCTGCCAACCGAGATTCGTGACACTCAACAAACAAATCTCTCCTAAAGGTCCCAGGCACAAACAACCTCCCATGAGGAGTGTTAGATGGGGCATTCTCCTGTGCTTTAAGAATCTCATCTTCCAAAACGGAGTCCAAAGCAGCTATCACAACACCTTCTTGTAAAATGTTCTCCTCTTTCTCAGCACCGACTATGGGAGAAAAACTGCGAGACAAGGCATCCGCCTTAACATTCTTAGTACCAGGGATGTAAGTAACGGAGAAATTAAACCGCGAGAAAAACAGTGCCCACCTAGCCTGACGGGCATTCAGGCGCTTGGCAGCATCAAGATATATCAGATTTTTATGATCCGTAAGAACCTGAACGGGAAATTCCGCACCTTCCAAGAAGTGGCGCCAGTGTTCAAATGCGAGTTTAATAGCCAATAATTCCCGATTACCAATATCGTAATTCAGTTCAGTCTCCGAAAATTTTTTTGAAAAAAAGGCACAGGGATGTAATCCATCCCCGTTATCCTGAGACAATACTGCGCCAACCCCCACAGAGGAAGCATCAACCTCAACCAAAAACGGCTTAGTCACATCAGGCTGCATAAGGATGGGAGCAGAGGTGAACCTCTCCTTGAGATACACAAAAGCTTCAATGGCCTCAGAAGACCACTGAACCGCATCAGCACCTTTCCTGGTGAGATCGGTCAGAGGTTTGACAATACTAGAAAAATTTTTTATGAATTTTCTGTAATAATTGGCGAAACCCAAAAACCTCTGTATCGATTTCAAACCAATAGGCCTAGGCCATTCCTGTACAGCTTGAACTTTAACCGGGTCCATCTCAAAACCTTCGCTGGAGATAATGTAGCCCAAAAAACTTATTCTCTGTACAGCGAACTCACATTTCTCCAGCTTAGCAAAAAGCGAATTGTCCATTAATAACTGTAATACCTCACGTACGCTCCGCCAATGAGACTCCAGATCCGGCGAATAAATCAAAATGTCATCCAAATACACAACCACATTTTTGCCGATCAAAGGTCTAAGGATGTCATTAATAAGATTCTGAAAAAATGCAGGAGCATTAGTAAGACCAAAAGGCATAACCAGATTCTCAAAATGACCCACAGGAGTGTTAAAAGCAGTCTTCCATTCGTCACCCTACTTCATGCGCAACAGATTGTATGCCCCCTTAAGGTCGATTTTAGAGAACCACTTGGCCCCCATTAACTGGTTAAACAGATCAGGAATCAATGGCAGTGGGTAAGGATTGTGTACAGTAATTTTGTTAATCGCACGAAAATCCAGACAAGGACGTAAACCGCCGTCCTTTTTTTTTACAAAAAAAAATCCAACCGCCACAGGAGACATAGAGGGCCTAATGTGACCGGCGGCCAAACTTGTCTGTATGTATTCCTCCAAAGCCTTTCTCTCAGGAATAGTAAGGTTAAATAAACGACTTTTAGGAAGAGTCGCTCCAGGGACAAATTCAATAGAACAATCATAGTCTCTATGGGGAGGCAAAACCTGCGATTCCTTCTCAGAAAAAACTCTCCAAAAATCCTGAATAGGAACAGGCAATTCTCCCCTATCCAAAGCTGCAATACGCCCGTTACAACACTTGTCATAACATTTATGGCTCCAGGATTTAATTTCACTGGTAGACCAATCCAGTACAGGATTGTGAAATTTTAACCAGGGCAATCCCAATATTACTGGAGAAGGCAAGTTATTCAACACTACCAAATCCAATTTCTCATGGTGAACACCATTAATAGTGAGAGGAAATTCACAGACCTTGAGAGTAATATTCTTCAAAGGGGAACCATCCACAGAAACCACAGCAATGGGGGATGATAAAGGTTCGGGTTTTAAATTGAGTCTTTCCAAGAATCCCCCATCAATAACATTCAGAGTAGACCCACAATCAACAAACACCCGAAATTCCATTAATTTTTCCTGAGCAATCGTGGAAGCAGCTAAAAATACACCCTTGGAATTTAAACAGGCAATACGGGCATGACTGACCATTTTTTTTTCTTTCTTGATACGAAGCTCACAGTCTTTAATTAAATGACCAGATTTTCCGCAATAGAAACACAAGCCTTCAGAAAATCTGCGATCTTTTTCTTGAGAGCGAGGTGCCATCGCTCCAATCTCCATCGATTCACCACTGTTAGTACACACATTCTCATAACCAGAAACTGACATAGCAGAGTATTTGCTCTTATTAACCCTTGCACGCAGTCTCCTATCCACCCGTATAGCTAATTGCATAGCCTGTTGCAAATCTTCAGGTGTAGGATAAGCAATTAGCAGGTCTTTAACCCTTTCACTGAGCCCAGCAAGAAATAGACTTTTCAGAGCAGAATCGTTCCACCCTGTTTGAGTAGACCATCGACGGAAATGAGTACAATATTTTTCCACATTACCTGATCCCTGTCTCAAACGTCTTAACTCAGTCTCAGCTGATGAGACACGGTCAGGATCATCATATAATAGTCCTAAAGCAGAAAAAAAACTATCCACTGAACTGAAGCATGTATAACTAGGTTGCAAAGAAAAGGCCCACTCCTGAGGCTCTTTGCGCAAAAGTGACATTATAAACCCTATGCGCTGGGAATCATCCCCAGAGGACTTGGGTCTCAAACGAAAATACAATAAGCAAGCATTTTTAAATGAAAAAAATTCTCGGTGTTCACCAAAAAATAAATCCGGCAAACGTACCTTAGGCTCCAAGAAATGTGCTCCAGGACAGTTACTCACATGTTGACGGAGCTCAGTCACCTCCAAAGAGAGTCCCTGCAGGTGTTTAGCCAAATCCAGAACCGACACCATGATGGAACAGAAAAAATCTTTCCTTAGAGCATTTGCTGGGCTGGACTTACTGTTATGTTCTGCTACCAGAGCTAAGGAAAGAGAGGAGATCTGTCCCTACGATAGAACTCAGCTTGATCCCTACGATGTAACAGGGGACCTGATCCTGCGATCAGACCTGCTAAAGTCCTAAGCTAGTCTGTACGGAGACCTATAGATGTGGGGAAGGAATCCCTACAAGTACTAAGGACTGGGAGGAAAATGGGACACCTCCTAACAGAAATAGTAGCAGACAGACGAACAAACAAAATATATAGAACATAGAGGTCCGTAGACCAAGCAAACTAACAGAGTTAGATACAGAGCACAGGCTAGCTAAAGAGTAGTAATACAATGAAGTCCAGCAAAGCCAGAAGGGCGGAGCAGGATTAAATAGGCCAACAAGGTCATGTGACCAGCAAAGGAAAAAACCTAAGAACAAGGTTCTAACAGTCTATTCAGTAGGACTATCAGCTGTGTATCCGCCTGACTTCTGCACAACACAACTGATGGTCCCAACCCCATTTATAAGGCAAGAAATCCCACTTATTAAACCTGACAGGGCACACCTGTGAAGTGAAAACCATTTCCGGTGACTACCTCTTGAAGCTGATCAAGAGGATGCCAAGAGTGTGCAAAGCAGTCATCAAAGCAAAAGGTGGCTACTTTGAAGAACCTAGAATATAAGACATATTTTCAGTTGTTTCACACTTTTTTGTTAAGTATATAATTCCACGTGTTAATTCATAGTTTTGATGCCTTCAGTGTGAATGTACAATTTTCAAAGTCATGAAAATACAGAAAAATCTTTCAATGAGAAGGTGTGTCCAAACTTTTGGTCTGTACTGTACATATTTGAACTACTCGCTAGATTCTGACTATGCATCCCCATACATCTTAACAGCTCTCCTCCACTCACGTTTTACCTCGCTACTCTTAGTAATCAAGAAATCCGTGATCTTCAGAGATAACTATCTCTACATGGAAAGGAGTCAGGAAAAAATATGACCTTTCATTCAGAATCTCAAAACACCTTCCATTGTGGCACAACCCAGAATTCCCCCAAAGTAGTGAAAATAAATTCTTTATAAAATGGCAACAAACAGGTGTTGTGAACATATCTCACCTTCTTCACCCAATTGAACAGAGATGGCTAACATGTGCAGAAACTTTAGGAAAATATGAACTACCCCCACAGCACTATTTCCAATATGGACAGATCAAACTCTCCGTCATGGCTAAATTAAGAGATGTTACCTTTGAATCTTCCCGAAATGAGCTAGATAATATCCTGTCATCTCCAATGGGTACCCCCTCAATATCTACACTTTATTCATCAATGAAACCTAACCTTGTGGAAACACACCCAGATACCTTTTTTAAGTACTGGAAACAACAATTTGATGATGTAGATATCCCCGAGAAGATTAGAACGGGTTGGTTATTCAGGAAACATATTATAAATGAGTCGTGGAGAGAAACTCCGTACAAAATCATGCATGGTGTGATATACAGTACAGACCAAAAGTTTGGACCCACCTTCTCATTTAAAGATTTTTCTGTATTTTCATGACATTGAAAATTGTACATTCACACTGAAGGCATCAAAACTATGAATTAACACATGTGGAATTATATACTTAACAAAAAAGTGTGAATCAACTGAAAATATGTCTTATATTCTAGGTTGCTTTGATGACTGCTTTGCACACTCTTGGCATTCTCTTGATGAGCTTCAAGAAGTAGTCACCGGAAATGGTTTTCACTTCACAGGTGTGCCCTGTCAGGTTTAATAAGTGGGATTTCTTGCCTTATAAATGGGGTTGGGACCATCAGTTGTGTTGTGCAGAAGTCAGTTGGATACACAGCTGATAGTCCTACTCAATAGACTGTTAGCTGCTAAGTAAAGAAAAATGAGTGGCCATCATTACTTTAACAAATGAAGGTCAGTCAGTCCGAAAAAATTGGGCAAACTTTGAATATGTCACCAAGTGCAGTTGCAAAAACCATCAAACACTACAAAGAAACTGGCTTACATGAGGACTGCCCCAGGAAAGGAAGACCAAGAGTCACCTCTGCTTCTGAGGATAAGTTTATCCGACTCACCAGCCTCAGAAATCGCAGGTTAACAGCAGCACAGACTAGAGACCAGGTCAATGCCACACAGAGTTCTAGCAGCAGACACATCTCTACAACAACTGTTAAGAGGAGACTTTGTGCAGCAGGCCTTCATGGTAAAATAGCTGCTAGGAAACCACTGCTAAGGACAGGCAACAAGCAGAAGAGACTTGTTTGGGCTAAAAAACACAAGGAATGGACATTAGACCAGTGGAAATCTGTGCTTTGGTCTGATGAGTTCAAATTTGATATCTTTGGTTCCAACCACCGTGTCTTTGTGCGATGCAGAAAAGGTGAACGGATGGACTCTACAGGAGGAGGTGTGATGGTGTGGGGGTGCTTTGCTGGTGACACTGTTGGGGATTTATTCAAAATTGAAGGCATACTGAACCAGCATGGCTACCACAGCATTTTGCAGCGGCATGCTATTCCATCCGATTTGCGTTTAGTTGGACCATCATTTATTTTTCAACAGGACAATAACCCCAAACACACCTCCAGGCTGTGTAAGGGCTATTTGACCAAGAAGGAGAGTGATGGGGTGCTACGCCAGATGACCTGGCCTCCACAGTCACCAGACCTGAACCCAATCGAGATGGTTTTCGGTGAGCTGGACCGCAGAGTGAAGGCAAAAGGGCCAACAAGACAAGTGCTCAGTATCTCTGGGAACTCCTTCAAGATTGTTGGAAGACCAGTTCAGGTGACTAACTCTTGAAGCTCATCAAGAGAATGCCAAGAGTGTGCAAAGCAGTCATCAAAGCAAAAGGTGGCTACTTTGAAGAACCTAGAATATAAGACATATTTTCAGTTGTTTCACACTTTTTTGTTAAGTATATAATTCCACATGTGTTAATTAATAGTTTTGATGCCTTCAATGTGAATGTACAATTTTCAAAGTCATGAAAATACAGAAAAATCTTTAAATGAGAAGGTGTGTCCAAACTTTTGGTCTGTACTGTATATATACGCTGAAAAATAAATATAATTGTAAAGTGCTGCGGAATATGTTGGCGCTATATAAATAAAAAAATATTAAAAATTATATTATTCTAAAGGAATAGAATATATAATGGGGATATTAGACAAGAAAAAAGAAAAGAAAAAAATATCTAAAAATATATATTTATGAAAGAAGGCTTACAGTATGAAGTATATATCACACAAAATAGTTAATAAATAACATTAACTTACTTTACATCTTCGTAATTTTTAAACATAATTTTGTTGTGTCAAAAAGTTATAAGGGTTAAAAGTTGACCAGCGATTTCTCATTTTTCTAACTAAATTTACAAAAACAATTTTTTTAGGGACCACATCACATTTGAAGTGATTTTGAGGGGCCTATTTGACAGTAAATACACAAAAGTTAAACCATTTTAAAAACGACACCCTTTACAGTTCTTAAACCACATTCAAGAAGTTTATTAACTCTTTAGCAATTGACAATGTGAAACAAAAAAAATTTAATTTTACTTTTTCCCACAAAAATGTTGCTTTAGCCCCAAATTTTGCCTTTTCACAAGACTAACAGGAGAAAATCGACCATAAAATTTGTTGTGCAATTTCTCCTGAGTACGCCGCTACCCTATATGTAGTAGGAAACTACTATTTGGACTCATTGCCTAGATCTGAAATGAAGGAGCGGCGTTTTGGAACACATACTTTCATGGAATTACACCCCTCAAGGAATTTATCCAGAGACGTAGTCAAAATAATGATAGTATGTATAAGTTGTGCAGAGTACTTCAGATTATAAAAGTGTGTAGTATTAACAGATTTAAAACCAAATTTTATCAATTTATGGACATGTCGTGCTCTTCAAAGCAATTCTTAATGCAAAGGCCAGGTTTCTCAGGGCAGGTTTCAAAATGGTAAATTTTGTCCTTTCGTATACTCCTCTTGGAGCATACTCTGCCCCTTTTCTGTGTTCTTCCCTTCCTCGCTGTTTCGGGAACCTCACCAGAAAATAGGCCCTGGTACAATACAGGCACCAACAGTTTCAGTAGTACTGGAACTGTCACCTTCCTGACTGCCAAACATTAGGGTCTTGATAACCGCCTCCTGAAACTAAAGGAAGTTCCCTGCATTGCCTGCACATCGAAACAGCACAAAAGGAATGTACAGTGCCATCTGTACAATGGACATGACCAACTTTTTGTACCATACTTTTGCTTTTCGCATGGCACTGTATGGCTTGAGGACCTGATCTGAGAGATCTACACCCCCCTATGAAGTTATTATAATACAAGATTCAATCTGGTTTTGGGACTTCTGTTGTGGTATTGTAGAGGACATATTGATACTCGTGCTAGAGCAACTCCATTTTGTCTATTCGCTTTAAAATCATGTTATTATCACTCCTTGCATAACATACATTCTTTCTTTCTCTTCCCATAGAACTTCTCTCACACTAACTTTTTCTCAAGAGAACATTTTGTCAGACACTCTGTTATCTAACTTGTTTAGGCCAGGTTTGACCTTGTAAAATTTCCATAGTGCTTCAAACTAACAATGATAATATGACCATATATGTGTTTTCCGTAATAATTCTACTAACATCAGTTAGCCTATAGTATTGTATTATGGCTGTCGACTTGATTGGCTATTTGATATACTCAAAACAATATAAAATGCTAAGCAAAATAAACGGGATCAGAGATTCTTTGAATCCTCCCAATACAGAACATTGTTTCCGTTTGGTTTTCTGGGTGTCCTTCCCTTCATAAATGTAAGGTTATGCACTCAAGGCAAACTCCAGTATAGTTATTAGTGTCAGGCAGCTGCTGCCAAGGCAAATAAAATAATGGGATGCATTAAAAGAGACATACCGTATTTTTTGGACTATAAGACGCATCCCAAAATTTCAGGAGGAAAATAGGGGAAAAACTTAATGCGTCAAATGGGGGTCTGTCTTACAGTCCAAATTCAACTTACCGGTGAGGGGCGGCGGCGGTGATGGAGCGGGAACACAGGAGGTGCGACGCTGCAGGGTGATGCTGGGAGTCCCAACCCAGGATGGAAGAAGGGGATGTTTAGTGACAGGAGTCAGGCGATACAGCGGGCGATGCTGTGGGTCCTGTGCTTGGAGGAGGGGATGTCTGGATGTGCGACGCTGCGTGTCACTGGGTGGTAAGAGTAGGTGTCTGACGGTCCTTGGCTATGCGGGGGATCCGCTGGGATTTTGTGAAATGCCCCCCCGCGATGCACTCTGGGAAAATGGCCGCCAGAGGCGGTGCCTGCGCAGATTGAGATCTCATCTCCCGAGATCTCAGTGACGAGATCTCAATCCGCGCAGGTGCCACCTACGGCGGACATTTTTCTGCAGTCCACTGGATAGAGAACATGGAAGTGCAGGGGCTCCGAACTTTCACAAAATGCTGGGGAGCCCCCAGCAGCCAAGGACCGTCAGACATCCACTCTTACCACCCTGGGAAACGCAGCGTCGCACCTCCAGACATCCCTTTCTCCAAGCGCAGGACCTGCAGCATCACTTGCAGTATCGCCCGACTCCTGCTGCTGGTCCACCTTCTCCAGTAAGCTACACTCGGTCTATGAGACGCACCCCAATTTTCCTCCAAAATTTGGAGGGAAAAAGTGCATCTTATAATCAGAAAAATATGGTAGATGCTTATGATGAAATCATAGTTTTGCCTCTATATAAGTCACTATTACGACCACTTAGAATACTGTGTACAATTTTGGTCTCCAGTTTATAAGAAGGATATAGCTGAACTAAAGTGAGTGCAGAGAAGAGCAACCAAGGTTATTGAGGGAGCTAGTGGACTGCAAAATCAAGATAAGTTATTAAATATGGGGTTTTCCAGTTTGGAAAAACAAAGGCATATGGGCGATCTTATTACAATGTACAAATATATGAGGGGACAGTACAGAGATATTTCTAATAATCTTTTATTAATAATAAAAGAAAAATAATTTGTGACAGGGACAAGGGGGTTTCCTCTACGTCTAGAGGAAAGAAGGTTTAATCATAATCACATATGCAGATTCTTTACTGTAAGAGCAGTGAGACTATGGAACTCTCTCCCGCATGATGTTGTAGTGGTTGATTCACTACTAAAATGCAAGAAGTTTCTAGATGTCTCACCATAGCAGGTTCCGGATGCTACCATGTCCAACCCCACCCGCTCAGCCTTATGAGGAGGAACGGAGTGGACGTATAGCCGCAACAAGAAATGATAACTACAGGAGCTGTGCCAGCTTCAACGGATTGAATACCAGGCCACCGAGACTTGATCTGATTTAATACAGGAACCACAGGATGCAGAGGACGGCATGTGTGGACGCAATGGATACGAGTCAGTTCTCGTCAATTACGTGTGGAGTTTATTCCTCAGGAAGACATAGAATATGCTCTGAGGAAACTGGATGATACAAAAAATTTTTCTCGTGAAGGTGAGACATCTTACATTCGTGTGTGTGCTTAAAGACATTCTGATGAACTGTTCCCAAAAAGTGGAGAAGGATGATTGGAAGCCTATCACATCTGGCTAATTAAAATGGGGGAGCAATGTGACAATACATAATCTTAATTATCCAGATGTCTATTTTCAGTAGGTCAGAAGACTTTGTCATATTGTTTGAATGTTGACACTTAAGTTGATATTTACTGCAACTTATTGTCTGTTAATTCTGTAAGACAGAGATGCATGAACAATGGATGTTTGCTAATGTTGCTAAATATGTTGATTAACCATTGTGTGGGACCTGTGCCTTGCTAACTCTCGAAACAGAGGTCAAACTATGCAAATTGTTTAAATGCTCAAACAATGAGACATGCACCCCTGCCACCTTTCCCCCCTGACCTGTGAATGATGACCTGAGCCACAGATGTTAATATAAAAAGGGATTTCCGGTCACTTGGAAACATAGATATGTTCTGAGAAAGCTAGGTTGGGACCATCCGGTCACCTGATTCTATGGATATGTTCAGAGAAGCCAGGGTGAGACCCTCGGGTCTCCTTGCAATCTATCTCAATGAACTATCAGCTTCCTAAGGTTGCCTCTACCTTCTCTCTGTGGGTGTCCACCCAAAGCGGGGTGCCACTGGTTGAGGTAGTTGGCCCTGGAAGTCCCAAAGTCACAGCTGCTCTATTCCCGGTGGGCCAGCGGAAGGGTGAGACTGTGTAATTTTACATCATTTTTTGTATTTGCTGGGATTGTTCTATATGTTTGGTGGTTCCATAAAGTATTGCCACATTGTTTTACCCTCACCCTGTGTTGTCTGAGTAGTATTATGCACACGGAAGACCCCTGGTCCTCACAGTCACCACAGCCCCCTATACAGTATGATGCCCCCCACAGCCACCTATACAGTATGATGACCCCCTACATATCCTATATAGTATGATGTTCCCAAAGCTAAGGTATAATATCCCCACAGCCCTTGGTATAATGTCCCCCACAGTCTCCCATATAATATGGTGTACTCCACAGCTCCTGTTGTGATAGTGACGCGCCCAGGGGGATGGGGAGGACTCGGCGCCCGGGCCTTGTTGTTGCCTGATCTTGGGGGATGTCGCGGTGGCCGGCTCCCGGGCCCGTAACCTGGGGTCACTCTTAAAAAGAAAGGAAAAGGGGAAAGTTGTATGGGAAAAGGGGAATGTTCGTGATGCCACCCGTGGTGTCTGGTGAGAATCATCAGCACTGCAACAGTCCTCTGAGGCCAGTGTTCAGGCAACTTAAGATGGTACAGCTCCCCACAGGTGGAGTGGGGCCTCAGGGCAGCGAAGAGAGGGCTGGAGGGTAGAGCGCTGGCGGGTACAGAGCCGTGGAGGAAAGAACAGACAGAGGCAGTAGTTGAAGTCATCTAAGTCTTTTACTCACGGTAGTGTTTTCTCAGCCCAGAGCTTCTCTCTGCTGTCACACGGCGAGCTGCGGCCGCCAGGGTGGGGTTCAGCACACTCCAGGTAGTTCAGGAGCACTTGGCAGGACCCCCGCTCTAGTGTGTTCCTCTCCTGTTGAACTTCTCCCGCCTTGTGTCCCCCACTGAGTCCCGTATGGGTTCTGCGATGTCCCTTGTGGGTAACGTGTAGTTCCTGGACCGACTGGGTGCCCTTTTTGGTGACTGGTGGTGAGAACGTGGCGGTGGCGCATACTGATGCTTGTAACATACCTGGCGGCGTCCTTGCATAGTGGTCCATCTCCCACTGTGCAAGAGTGCGCACTTGATCTCCTGTCCAGAATGTCTCTCTGGCTTCCCTCCATGCTGTCTGTTTGTGTCTGTTTCTGCTGCTTAAGGGCGGCGCCCGATCACTTCCTGCTTTTTGTACCTGCTGTGGGTCACACCCCTTGTGCGTCCTCAGCCTATTGCTGTCTGTCACCTGGTATATAGCTCAGCTGCTCCAATCAATCCCTGCCTGAGCATAGTGTTTCATTCAGTGTGTGCTTGCACTCTGAAGGTGCCAGGTCCCGTTCTTTGTCTCCTGCTTTGCGGTATCAGTTCCCGTGTCTGAACTGAGTCCTGTCTATGTCTCCTGCCTTGCGGTATCAGTTCCCGTGTCTGAACTGAGTCCTGTCTATGTCTCCTGCCTTGCGGTATCAGTTCTCGTGTCTGAGCAGCGTTCTGTCTATGTCTCCTGCCTTGCGGTATCAGTTCCTGTGTCTGAACTGAGTCCTGTCTGTGTTCTCTTGTCTGCCTATCCTGGAGGCTGTATTTCCAGGCCTGTCTGAACACGCTCCTAGCCTGTTCCTTCCGCCTTCTAGGGGCTGATTACCTAGATCCGTTCCTGTATCTTGTCTGTCCTGTCTGAACACGCTCCTAGCCTGTTCCTCCCGCCATCTAGGGGCCGATTATCTAGACCCGCTCCGGTATCTTGTCTGTCCTGTCTGAACACGCTCCTAGCCTGTTCCTCCCGCCTTCTAGGGGCCGATTACCTAGACCCGCTCCTGTATCTTGTCTGTCCTGTCTGAACACGCTCCTTGCCTGTTCATCCTGCCTCTCTGGGGGCCGTATTCCCAGACCCGCTCCTGTATTCCGCTGCAGTGTCGGTCTCCTCCGTACACTCAGTTCCAGTCTGAACTCTCTCCTATCCTTTACCTGTTTTGCCTCTATGTCCATTCCCTTCCTTTTTCTGCAGAGTCTGAACTCGTACCTAACTCCTGCTTGTTGTCTCTGTACTCCCGTTTGTGAGTTTGTGGTCCACTCGCTACTTCACTGCAAGTACCCTGTGGGTATCTGGCTCTGCCTTTCCCTTCCTGTCTGTTCCGTGTGAACAGAGCCCTGTCCCCCCTGCTCAGCCTTGCCTGCTCTGACTCCTTTGCTCACCGCTCCGGCGGTTCTAGCCTGCTCTGTCTCCTTTGCTCACTGCTCCGGCAGTCTCGCTCCGCTCTTATCCTTTTGCTCACTGCGCCGGCAGTCTTGCTCCTCTCTTGCTCACCGCTCCAGGCGGTCTCGTCCAGCTTTACTCTTGCTCACTGCTCCGGCAGTCTTGCTCCACTCTTGCTCACCGCTCCAGGCGGTCTCGTCCTGCTTTACTCTTGCTCACTGCTCCGGCAGTCTCGCTCAGCTCTGACCCTTTGCTCACCGCTCCTGGCGGCCTTGTCCTGCTCTACTCTTGCTCACCGCTCCAGGCGGCCTTGTCCTGCCCTGTTCTCGCTCACCTCTCTGGGCGGCCTCACTCTGCTGTGTTTGTCCGCCACATCTGTGGTTCTGTTCCTGAGTCCCAGTGTGTACTGGGTCCTATCCCGCCAGTGTCCCTACCTGCTAGTGCCTCCCTGTCTGCACTCTAGCTGTGCTTGCCTGTACCCCTCTGCCTGTATTGTTCCTGAGTCCCAGTGTGTACTGGGTCCTATCCCGCCTGTGTTCCTACCTGCTAGTGCCTCCTTGTCTGCACTCTAGCTGTGCTTGCCTGTACCCCCCGGCCTGCATACCCGCCTGCCTGCATACCAGTCGTGCCTGCCTATACCCACCAGTCTGTGCGCCAGCCTAACCAGCCTGTTCCTGTATTCCCCTGTGTGGGTCAACAGCCGTGTCCGGGGTCTGTCCTGGAGTAGCACCTGGTCCCTCTGCTCGGTTCCTCCTTGGTGCACTGGCGTCGTATGCCGTCGTGCGACCCTGGTCGGATCGGGTGAATACCTAGTTACGCCCCTCCAGGCAATCACTCTCTGGCACGGTCCAGTGGAATCACACGCACACGCCGCTCAGCCCGGGCGTGTGCATTACAGCATGCTCAGGCCATGGTTCCCGTTGAGCCCCACGGCCTTCGCTCTCTGAGAAGTTTTCCAGCGAATACATGCATTAAAATAAATAAATAAATTTTTTTTTCCCTTTAGCGGAGTTCCAGGCGAATTACGCACCCATCCAGATGGATCTATCTGTTCTTGTTCCTGCGGATCCGCTACGTTATTATGGGGATCCAAGACAAAGTCGTGCATTTGTGGAGCAATGCATGCTACACTTCAAGTTCTACCCTCTATGTTTTCCCACCGATCGGGTTAAGGTGGCATTCATTATGTCTTACCTGGCGGGTGATGCCTTGGAATGGATCAACCCCCTATATGAAACACAGGATCCGATCCTCCTGGACCTAATGGCCTTCCTGGTGGCCTTTCTAATGGTCTTCGATGATCCTAACCCGGAGGCTCCTGCTGAAGCTTCACTTCCCAATATCCCGGAGCAGCCCCAATGGGTAATGTGTGTGGGTAGCGCAATAGTCCTCCAGCCCAATGAGACTACTGCCCACCCAGAATCCTCAAAGGGTGACTACGCTTTCCGGAATACTTCTCCCAACCTCAAGAGGCAGTCCAGACGTGCTAGACGTAGAGGCAAGCCGTCACGCAAGGGTCTGTCCTCCCTGAGACCTCCTGACCCCAATCTTGAAGTCCCTACTGAAGCTTCATCTCCCTGTGTCCCGGAGAAGCCCCAATGGGTAATGTGCGTGGGTAGTGCACCAGTTCTCCTGCCCGAAGAGACTTCTGCCCATCCAGACTCCACACAGGAGAACTTCCTGCACCCGGCATCAGATGCTTCACCCACTTTAACCGGTGTGCATGTCCAAGGATGCTCCAAAGCTGTGGTTACCTCAGAGTCTGTGCACCTCTACTACCTGGCGGAGGACCCCCTGTTGCCTCCTGAATCCTCCGGGATACCACTCGATGACAAATGGAGAGAGACTTCTCTACACCCGGTACTCGATACTTTGTCCGCTTCGTCCTGTGAGCCTGACAATGGGTACCCCAAAGCAGTGGTTACTCCCGAGTCTCTATACCCCTCTGACCAGGCGGAGGACCTCCAGTTGTCTCCAGAACCTTTCGGGGTGCCACCTGCTGGTGAATGGACAGAGACTTTCCTATATCCTGGATCTGATACCTCGCTTGCTTCGTCCAGTGAGTCCGACCTAGTGTACTCTGAAGCAGAGGTTACCCGTGAGTCTCTGCACCCCTCTGACCAGGCGGAGGACCGCCAGTTGTCTCCAGAACCCTTCGGGGTGCCACCTGGTGGTGAATGGACAGAGACTTTCCTATACTCGGTACCCGATACCTCGCCTGCTTCGTCCAGTGAGTCCGACCTAGTGTACTCTGAAGCAGATGTTTTCTCTGAGCCTCTGCACTCTTCTGACCCGGCGGAGGACCTCCAGTTGTTTCCTAAATCCTCCGGGGTACCACCAGATAACAAAGAGACAGTGACTTTTCCTCTTTATGTACCTGATAACCCGTCTATTTCTTCCTGTGAGCTTGACAAGATGTACCTCGAAGCAGAGATTACCCCCAAGTCTCTGTCCCCCTCCAACCCGGTGGAGGACTTCCAGTTGTCTCCTGTACCCTCTGGGGTGCCACCTGAAAATATGTGGAGAGAGACTTCCTTGTGTGCTGTTCCTGGTGCTCCACCCGTTTCGTCTGTTGCTAAGGGTGGCTGGATGGGAGGTAGCATCCTAGCTACCCAGAGGAGACCAGTTTTTCCGGTGGACAGTGGAAGTGATCTCTTCGAAGTGAAGAATTGGCCCTCAAATTCCCTGCGGAAGATTCTGGCAGGCCTGAAGAAGAGGGGGCGTAAGGGGGGGGTACTGTAACATACCTGGCGGCGTCCTTGCATAGTGGTCCATCTCCCACTGTGCAAGAGCGCGCACTTGATCTCCTGTCCAGAATGTCTCTCTGGCTTCCCTCCATGCTGTCTGTTTGTGTCTGTTTCTGCTGCTTAAGGGCGGCGCCCGATCACTTCCTGCTTTTTGTACCTGCTGTGGGTCACACCCCTTGTGCGTCCTCAGCCTATTGCTGTCTGTCACCTGGTATATAGCTCAGCTGCTCCAGTCAATCCCTGCCTGAGCATAGTGTTTCATTCAGTGTGTGCTTGCACTCTGAAGGTGCCAGGTCCCGTTCTTTGTCTCCTGCTTTGCGGTATCAGTTCCCGTGTCTGAACTGAGTCCTGTCTATGTCTCCTGCCTTGCGGTATCAGTTCCCGTGTCTGAGCTGAGTCCTGTCTATGTCTCCTGCTTTGCGGTATCAGTTCCCGTGTCTGAACTGAGTCCTGTCTATGTCTCCTGCCTTGCGGTATCAGTTCCCGTGTCTGAGCTGAGTCCTGTCTATGTCTCCTGCCTTGCGGTATCAGTTCCTGTGTCTGAACTGAGTCTTGTCTGTGTTCTCTTGTCTGCCTATCCTGGAGGCTGTATTTCCAGGCCTGTCTGAACACGCTCCTAGCCTGTTCCTTCCGCCTTCTAGGGGCCGATTACCTAGATCCGTTCCTGTATCTTGTCTGTCCTGTCTGAACACGCTCCTAGCCTGTTCCTCCCGCCTTCTAGGGGCCGATTATCTAGACCCGCTCCGGTATCTTGTCTGTCCTGTCTGAACACGCTCCTAGCCTGTTCCTCCCGCCTTCTAGGGGCCGATTACCTAGACCCGCTCCTGTATCTTGTCTGTCCTGTCTGAACACGCTCCTTGCCTGTTCATCCTGCCTTCTGGGGGCCGTATTCCCAGACCCGCTCCTGTATTCCGCTGCAGTGTCGGTCTCCTCCGTACACTCAGTTCCAGTCTGAACTCTCTCCTATCCTTTACCTGTTTTGCCTCTATGTCCGTTCCCTTCCTTTTTCTGCAGAGTCTGAACTAGTACCTAACTCCTTCTTGTTGTCTCTGTACTCCCGTTTGTGAGTTTGTGGTCCACTCGCTACTTCACTGCAAGTACCCTGTGGGTATCTGGCTCTGCCTTTCCCTTCCTGTCTGTTCCGTGTGAACAGAGCCCTGTCCCCCCTGCTCAGCCTTGCCTGCTCTGACTCCTTTGCTCACCGCTCCGGCGGTTCTAGCCTGCTCTGTCTCCTTTGCTCACTGCTCCGGCAGTCTCGCTCCGCTCTTATCCTTTTGCTCACTGCTCCGGCAGTCTTGCTCCTCTCTTGCTCACCGCTCCAGGCGGTCTCGTCCAGCTTTACTGTTGCTCACTGCTCCGGCAGTCTTGCTCCACTCTTGCTCACCGCTCCAGGCGGTCTCGTCCTGCTTTACTCTTGCTCACTGCTCCGGCAGTCTCGCTCAGCTCTGACCCTTTGCTCACCGCTCCTGGCGGCCTTGTCCTGCTCTACTCTTGCTCACCGCTCCAGGCGGCCTTGTCCTGCCCTGTTCTCGCTCACCTCTCTGGGCGGCCTCACTCTGCTGTGTTTGTCCGCCACATCTGTGGTTCTGTTCCTGAGTCCCAGTGTGTACTTGGTCCTATCCCGCCAGTGTCCCTACCTGCTAGTGCCTCCCTGTCTGCACTCTAGCTGTGCTTGCCTGTACCCCTCTGCCTGTATTGTTCCTGAGTCCCAGTGTGTGCTGGGTCCTATCCCGCCTGTGTTCCTACCTGCTAGTGCCTCCCTGTCTGCACTCTAGCTGTGCTTGCCTGTACCCCCCGGCCTGCATACCCGCCTGCCTGCATACCAGTCGTGCCTGCCTATACCCACCAGTCTGTGCGCCAGCCTAACCAGCCTGTTCCTGTATTCCCCTGTGTGGGTCAACAGCCGTGTCCGGGGTCTGTCCTGGAGTAGCACCTGGTCCCTCTGCTCGGTTCCTCCTTGGTGCACTGGCGTCGTATGCCGTCGTTCGACCCTGGTCGGATCGGGTGAATACCTAGTTACGCCCCTCCAGGCAATCACTCTCCGGCACGGTCCAGTGGAATCACACGCACACGCCGCTCAGCCCGGGCGTGTGCATTACAATGCTCTTCAGTTTGCATACCGGCAGGGACTGGGGGTGGACGATGCTGTAGCGTCTCTGCTACAAATAGTACATTCCTTTTTGGACAATGATGGAACCACAGTGCGTGCTTTGTTCTTTGATTTCTCTAGTGCGTTCAACACATTACAGCCACTCTTACTGCGTGGAAAGTTGATTAAAATGGTGGTGGATGAGGGACTTGTGAATTGGATAATTGACTACCTGTCGGATAGGCCACAGTTTGTTAGGTGGGGGACGGCTACATCAGATAGTGTACTGAGCAGTGTCGGAGCCCCGCAGGGAACAGTGCTGTCGCCATTCCTCTTTACATTGTACACAGCTGACTTTCAGTATAAATCAGACCGTTGTCACCTCCAGAAGTACTCGGATGACTCTGTGATAGTTGGCGGTATTGGGAAGGACCAGGATGAAGAGGAATATAGAAGGGTGGTTGCGGACTTTGTAGTATGGTGCCAGGCTAACCATCTAGAACTAAATGTTAAGAAAACCAGGGAGTTGGTGATGAGCTATGGAAGGTGCAAGAAGGTATGCCTACCTGTTACCATTGACGGTCAGGATGTGGAGATGGTGGACAGTTTCAAATATTTGGGGGTTTACCTGGATAGCAAGCTAGACTGGAAGTGCCACATGGAGAAGGTCTACAAGAAGGGGATGAGTAGATTGTACTTCCTAAAGAAGTTAAGGTCTTTTAATGTGTGTGGCAAAATGCTTGAGGTGTTCTACCAATCCATTGTGGCTAGTGCCACCTTTGCGGCAATAATTTGCTGGGGTAACAGTGTGCGTGTTGCTGACGCCAACAAGCTCAACAAAATTATAAAGAAGGCTAGCGCGACGGTGGGCCTACAGCTTGGGACTTTTGAAGAGGTGGTAGAGGATAGGATTGAGAAGAAGTGCAGAGCTATAATGGGCAACAACACACACCCGATTTATGAACTGTTTGCGAAACAGAAGAGCACATTCAGCAATCGCCTAATACAACTAAGGTGTAAAAAGGAAAAATACAGGAGATCGTTTGTTCCAACAGCTATGGGGGTGTTTAACAAATGTCTGAAAAGCAATGTCTAAAGCATTCCAAATGTTATGTTATCATATGTGTCATGTTCGAGATCTGTGTTCTGCTGCTGTGATACCGCAATTTCCTCCGGGATAAATAAAGTATATCTTATCTTATCTTATCTTAAGTCCGGGTCCCTCTGGATAAATGCAGAATAAGGTATGCAGGTGGCGTCTCTGCTCCATCCGCACCCCCTGAGATCCTTTCGCCGGTGGAGCCTAACTCCTCTGCTCCCCTCCTGGGCCTTCTTGGTTGGACTCTGACTGCGGACAGAGCCGGTTTTAACTCTGCCCCAATCCCCCGTCTTGAGGCCTGAGACCGGGAACCATGGACCCCTAAGCCAGCTGCAGCTTTGTGCTGACCTGCCGTCCCAAAGACCCACGACCAAAGACCCGGTTCTCAAAATGGCCTCCAGTTATATATGATTCTATTAAGTGCTAAAGTAAAGTGCTTCCTCCACCCTCACTCACTACGTGGTTCCCCCTAACTTTGGTTCACCCCAACTCCTCCAATCAGGCCCGGGGCAGCACTATGGTGCTTTAGGCCCCCTTCAGAACTGGAGTGGTGTAGTGTTGAGTGTGTGGTTGGGGTCCTGTGTAGTACTCCATCCTTACCTGGGAGAGGAGATACCACACCTCGTTCTGAGGTGCAGTACCCCTGTGGCGACTGAACCCTCAGGGGCGCCACAATAGCCCACATAGCCCCTCTTGTAATGCACCCACAGCCCCACTTGTGGTACTCCTCAGAGCCAGCCTCTCTCATGTTAGCTCCTACAGCCCCTCTTGTGATAGCTCCCATACATTGGCAAAATACTAGGTCAGTAGAAGCTGGCAAACTGATGCAGATCCCAATGGAGCAGGAAGCAGATTACAGCTCCTCTACTCCTGTCCTGAGCAGCGCTCACATCAACTGTATTTGCGCCTTACAAAGATGACCTGTCCTTCATCTGTTGGGTGGTTTGTACTTTTGTTCCTTTTCACAGGGGGATTCCCTAATAGCCAACCTGCAGGCTGGCTGGAGACTCGACTTCAGTGACCTTCTTCACACTTTGAGTTACATGTAATAGATGTTTAAAGGGGTGGATTATGATCACCTCTGCCCACTGTGACAAAGTCACTGGCAAAGTACTGGAGGAGAGATATGTAACACTGAGATTGTTAGCTACAGTAATTAAACATAGGAAAAAGGTTCCAACATAAGAAGGAGTTAATCAGACATCTTTAGTGCTAGGATGACTGAACACTAGTGTTGAGCATTCCGATACTGAAATATCGGGTATCGGCCGATATTCGCGGTATCGGAATTCCGATACTTAATTCCGATACTTTTACAATATCGAATACCGGAATCGGAAGTTCCCATAATGCCTGCGCTCTGCAGTGTCTCTGAAGGATGACAAGCTAGATGGCAGCGCTCAGCTGCGATCCAGCCTGTCATCAGAATGCCATCCCAGCGGGGAATTCTCCTGATCGTTTAAAAGCCGGCGGGCGGTAAAAAGCCGCCGGCTTTTAAACAATCACACAGTCCCATACTGCTTCCCCGCAGCCTCCCACCCCGATCCTCCGCTCCCCTTGCCACCTCCCATCCCGATCGTAAGTTAGGACCGGGCGGGGAGCGCAGCACCAAGGAGCGGGGAGCGAAGGACCCGGGCGGGGAAGCCGGCAGTGAAAAGACTTCACCGCCGGCTTTCCCGTTCTGTGCTGCGCTTTCCCGCCGGTTATTTCAAATGAACAGCTGAGGTATCAGCTGATGCCGATCAGCTGTTCATTTGAAGTCGCCGCGGTGCCCTCAGAGGGTTCATGTGAGTTCATGCTTGACTGCATGAACTCACATGAACTTTCCCACGGCCGCACAGGTCAGCCTCACCTCCCAGACCATCAGACCGGTCATGATTAGTGTGTGTGCGGGTGTCTGTGCGGGTGTCTGTGCGGGTGTGTGCGGGGTGTGTGTGCGATGTCTGCGTGTGTGTGCGGGGTGTCTGTGCGATGTTTGTGCGGGTGTGCGCGGTGTCTGTGCGTGCAAGCAGACATAGGCCGATGTGACACTACTACTCCCATCGGCCTATGTCTGTCCCCCGTCCACTCGTGCCAGCAGGATCAGCTCGATGGGAGCAGTAGTTCCCATCAGCCTGATCCTGCTATATAAATTGCCCTACTGTGTCCCCAATAAATTTTAAATACATGTCATTGGTGGCCAGTGGTTACCTACAATAAATTAGTTTATACATTACCTGTCCCCGCCGATCGCCACCTAAAATAAAGTAAAAAATAAAAAACTACACCTATACTCACCTAGACACCTAATTCCCCGAAGCCATCGATCTCCTGTAATAAAATATAAAATAATAAACCACAACCTTATCCTTACCCCTCCGTAGTAGTCCACGAGTGTCCCACGAAGATCTCCAGTTTAGAGCAGCCACATAGAATGTGACCGCTCTGAACCGCCGCTAGAATGACGGGGCCGTAAGGGTTCACCGGAGTTCAGGCAGCGCTGCTCCGGTTAGCTCCTTTACGGCCCTGCTGTATCGTGAGAAATTCCCACGGTACAGCACTGCCGTAAAGGAGGTCTCCGGAGCAGCGCTGACTGAATGCACTCCGGTGACCTCAGTCAGGGGCTCCCGCTGCCGGGAGCGGACGTGTTCCCGGCAGCGTGAGCTTACAGCAGCCATGCACAGCTGTCACCATCTCCAGATGTGACAGCTGTGCATGGGAGATCAGCGCAGGAACGTGGACAGGTAACTATTATTTTTAGTAAACTAAGAATTAAATAAAATGGTCTGTTTTATTTCAAATAAATTATTTTTTTCTGGGTGTAGTGTGTGTTTTCTTTTTAACACTTTGTAGGTTAGTAATGGGGGTGTCTTATAGACGCCCATCATTACTAACCTGGGCTTCATGGCAGCTGGCGCTGACATGAACCCCACCACTATTACCCCCTGCCACCGCACCAGGGCAGCGTGGAAGAGCGAGGCTATGTGCCAGAATTGGCGCATCCTATGAATGCGCCAAATCTGGGGCGACTGAGGGCTGCTGTTTCTAGCCTGGGAGGGGGCCATTATTCATGGCACCCTTCCTGGGCTATTAATATCAGCCCCCAGCTGTCTGCCTAGCCTTTGCTAGCTACTAAAATAGGGGGAACCCCACGTCATTTTTTTGGGGGGGTCCCCCATTTTAATAGCTAGTAAAGGCTAGGTATTCAGCTGGGGGCTGATATTAGTAGCCTGGGAAGCTCCGTGGGTTTTACCCCCTTCCCAGGCTTCAAACATCTGCCCCAGCCGTCTGCTTAACCTCCGCTAGAGACTAAAATTATGGGGGATCCCACGCCATTTTTTTTTTAAATAAATCCTTTATTTTAACACTAAATGACATTTGAGGAGTTAATAAAGATGCAGTCCCTAAATTATTATTTATTTTTTAATTAATTTTTCCCAAAACTTTTGACGTGGGCTTCGCCATATTTTTGTATGCCAGCCAGGTACAGCATCCAGCTTCTATGAACGCGCCATTTTCCGGGGCGGCTGCCGACTGCAATTTTCAGCGGGGGGGGGGAATGGGGCAGAAAGCTTGGGCCTCCCTGCGCTGCAGATTCCATCCCACAGTTGCCTAGTTGTACCTGGCTGGACACAAAAATAGGGAGAAGCTCCACGTTTTTTTTTTTTTAATTATTTCATGAAATTCATGAAATAATTAAGAAAAAAAGGGCTTCCCTATATTGTTGTGTTCAACCAGGTACAAATAGGCAGCTGGTGGTTGGGGGCAGCCCGTTCCTGCCTGCTGTACCTGGCTGGACACAAATATAGTGCAAAGCCCCACGTCAATTTTTTTTTAATTATTTCAGGAAATTCATGAAATAATTAAAAAAAAATTATGTGGGGCTTCGCCCTATATTTGTGTCCAGTCAGGTACAGCAGGCAGGAACGGGCTGCCCCCAACCACCAGCTGCCTATTTGTACCTGGCCGGACACAACAATATAGGGAAGCCCTTTTTTTCGTAATTATTCCATGAATTTCATGAAATAATTAAAAAAAAAAATACGTGGGGCTTCGCCCTATTTTTGTGTCCAGCCAGGTACAACTAGGCAGCTGGGGGCTGGAATCTGCAGCGCAGGTAGGCCCAAGCTTTCTGGGCCCCACCCGCTGCAAATTGCAGTCCGCAGCCGCCCTGGAAAATGGCGCGATCATAGAAGCGCCATCTTCTGGCGCTGTACCCAACTCATCCAGGGCCCTGGTGCGGTGGCTCACTGGGTAATAAAGGGGTTAAGGCCAGCTTGGCATTATCAGCTGGCCCTAAGCCCGAAATTCATGGGGTCACGCCAATATTAGACATGACCGCCATGAATTTCTAGTAAAGTATTTAAAAAAAACACCCAGAAAAAAGTCCTTTAATTGAAATAAAGACACAATTCTTTATTGTTCTAAATTAAACCATACTTACAGTCACGCCCATTCCAGCTGAAGCCAACGATCTCCTTCAATAAAAGAAAAATAATAAAGCAACCTCATCCTTACCTTTCCATGGTTCCCACGACAGCTTCAGCTCTGCTACATCGAGATGACAGGCTGGACCGCAGCAGAACGCTGCCATCCAGCCTGTCATCCCGCAGACACTGAGAAGCGCAGGCATGCTTGCGCTCCTCAGTGTCAGGCTGTGACGGCATAAAGATGAGCCGAGGTCATGTCCAATGAACTCAGCTCACCTCATGCACATCACTGACACCGTGGGAAAATTCTCCTGCACTCAGCGCTTCAGCGTGAGAATTCTCCCACGCTGTCAGTGACATACATGAGGTGAGGTCATGTTCAATGAACTCAGCTCACCTCATGCACGTCACTGACAGCGTGGGAAAATTCTCCTGCACTCAGCGCTTCAGCGTGAGAATTCTCCCACGCTGTCAGTGACGTACATGAAGTGAGCTGAGTTCATTGGACATGACCTCGGCTCATCTGGATGCCGTCACAGCCAGACACTGAGGAGCGCAAGCATGCCTGCGCTTCTCAGTGTCTGCGGGATGACAGGCTGGATGGCAGCGTTCTGCTGCGGTCCAGCCTGTCATCTCGACGTAGCAGAGCTGAAGCTGTCGTGGGAGCCATGGAAAGGTAAGGATGATGTTGCTTTATTATTTTACTTTTATTGCAGGAGATCGTTGGCTTCAGCTGGAATGGGCGTGACTGTAAGTATGGTTTAATTTAGAACAATAAAGAATTGTGTGTTTATTTCAATTAAAGGACTTTTTTCTGGGTGTTTGTGTTTTTTTTAAATACTTTACTAGAAATTCATGGTGGTCATGTCTAATATTGGCGTGACCCCATGAATTTCGGGCTTAGGGCCAGTTGATAATGCCAAGCTGGCCTTAACCCCTTTATTACCCAGTGAGCCACCGCACCAGGGCCCTGGATGAGTTGGGTACAGCGGCAGAAGATGGCGCTTCTATGAACGCGCCATTTTCCGGGGCGGCTGCGGACTGCAATTTGCAGCGGGTGGGGCCCAGAAAGCTTGGGCCTCCCTGCGCTGCAGATTCCAGCCCCCAGCTGCCTAGTTGTACCTGGCTGGACACAAAAATAGGGCGAAGCTCCACGTATTTTTTTTTTAAATTCATGAAATTCATGGAATAATTAAGAAAAAAAGGGCTTCCCTATATTGTTGTGTCCGGCTAGGTACAAATAGGCTGCTGGTGGTTGGGGGCAGCCCGTTCCTGCCTGCTGTACCTGACTGGACACAAATATAGGGCGAAGCCCCACGTCAATTTTTTTTAATTATTTCATGAATTTCCTGAAATAATTAAAAAAAAATTGACGTGGGGCTTCGCACTATATTTGTGTCCAGCCAGGTACAGCAGGCAGGAACGGGCTGCCCCCAACCACCAGCTGCCTATTTGTACCTGGTTGGACACAACAATATAGGGAAGCCCTTTTTTTCTTAATTATTTCATGAATTTCATGAAATAATTAAAAAAAAAAAATACGTGAAGCTTCTCCCTATTTTTGTGTCCAGCCAGGTACAACTAGGCAGCTGGGGGATGGAATCTGCAGCGCAGGGAGGCCCAAGCTTTCTGCCCCCCCCCACACACTGAAAATTGCAGTCCGCAGCCACCCCGGAAAATGACGCGTTCATAGAAGCTGGATGCTGTACCTGGCTGGCATACAAAAATATGGCGAAGCCCACGTCAAAAGTTTTGGGAAAAATTAATTAAAAAATAAATAATAATTTAGGGACTGCATCTTTATTAACTCCTCAAATGTCATTTAGTGTTAAAATAAAGGATTTATTTAAAAAAAAATTGATGTGGGGCTTCGCCCTATATTTGTGTCCAGCCAGTTACAGCAGGCAGGAACGGGCTGCCCCCAACCACCAGCTGCCTATTTGTACCTGGCCGGACACAACAATATAGGGAAGCCCTTTTTTAAAAAAATTATTCCATGAATTTCATGAAATAATTAAAAAAAAAAAATGTGTGGGGCTTCGCCCTATTTTTGTGCCCAGCCAGGTACAACTAGGCAGCTGGGGGCTGGAATCCGCAGCGCAGGGAGACCCAAGCTTTCTGGGCCACCCCCGCTGCAAATTGCAGTCCGCAGCCGCCCCAGAAAATGGCGCGTTCATAGAAGCGCCATCTTCTGGCGCTGTACCCAACTCATCCAGGGCCCTGGTGCGGTGGCTCACTGGGTAATAAAGGGGTTAAGGCCAGCTTGGCATTATCAGCTGGCCCTAAGCCCGAAATTCATGGGGTCACGCCAATATTAGACATGACCACCATGAATTTCTAGTAAAGTATTTAAAAAAAAACAACACCCAGAATAAAGTCCTTTAATTGAAATAAACACACAATTCTTTATTGTTCTAAATTAAACCATACTTACCATCACGCCCATTCCAGCTGAAGCCAACGATCTCCTGCAATAAAAGTAAAATAATAAAGCAACCTCATCCTTACCTTTCCATGGCTCCCACGACAGCTTCAGCTCTGCTACATCGACATGACAGGCTGGACCGCAGCAGAACGCTGCCATCCAGCCTGTCATCCCGCAGACACTGAGAAGCGCAGGCATACTTGCACTCCTCAGTGTCTGGCTGTGACGGCATAAAGATGAGCCGAGGTCATGTCCAATGAACTCAGCTCACCTCATGCACGTCACTGACAGCGTGGGAAAATTCTCACGCTGAAGCGCTTCAGCGTGAGAATTTTCCCATGCTGTCAGTGACGTGCATGAGGTGAGCTGAGTTCATTGGACATGAGCTCACCTCATGCACGTCACTGACAGCGTGGGAAAATTCTCCTGCACTCAGCGCTTCAGCGTGAGAATTTTCCCACGCTGTCAGTGACGTGCATGAGGTGAGCTGAGTTCATTGGACATGAGCTCACCTCATGCACGTCACTGACAGCGTGGGAAAATTCTCCTGCACTCAGCGCTTCAGCGTGAGAATTTTCCCACGCTGTCAGTGACGTGCATGAGGTGAGCTGAGTTCATTGGACATGACCTCAGCTCATCTTTATGCCGTCACAGACAGACACTGAGGAGCGCAAGCAAGCCTGCGCTTCTCAGTGTCTGCGGGATAACAGGCTGGATGGCAGCGTTCTGCTGCGGTCCAGCCTGTCATCTCGATGTAGCAGAGCTGAAGCTGTCGTGGGAACCATGGAAAGGTAAGGATGAGGTTGCTTTATTATTTTTCTTTTATTGCAGGAGATCGTTGGCTTCAGCTGGAATGGGCGTGACTGTAAGTATGGTTTAATTTAGAACAATAAAGAATTGTGTGTTTATTTCAATTAAAGGACTTTATTCTGGGTGTTTGTGTTTTTCTTTAACTTTGACTATGGGGTTAGTAATGGGGGTGTCTTAGAGACGCCTCTCCATTACTAATCTGGGCTTGATGTCAGCTGGCATTATAAGCTGACATCAACCCCAGCCCTATTACCCCACTGCCACCGCTACAGGGCAGTGGGAAGAGCGAGGCTAAGTGCCAGAATTGGCGCATCCTATGGATGCGCCATTTCTGGGGCGGCTGACGGCTGGTGTTTCTAGCCTGGGAGGGGGCCAATATTCATGGCACCCTTCCTGGGCTATTAAAATCAGCCCCCAGCTTTCTGCCTAGCCTTTGCTAGCTATTAAATTAGGGGGATCCCACGTTATTTTTTTTGGGGGGTTCCCCCATTTTAATAGCTAGTAAAGGCTAGGTATTCAGCTGGGGGCTGATATTAGTAGCCTGGGAAGCTCCGTGGGTATTACCCCCTTCCCAGGCTTCAAACATTTGCCCCAGCTGTCTGCTTAACCTCCGCTAGAGCCTAAAATTACGGGGAACCCCACGCCAATTTTTTTTTAAATAAATCCTTTATTTTAACACTAAATGACAAGTACAGTAATCAACACTGTCACTGTACTTCATATATATGTGACTGACATGTTTCTATCTATCTAATCTATGTGTGATTCTCTATTCCTTCTATTCTAAATTGTCGGGTACCGCTGCTGAATTGCCGGCCGGCTTTCTTAAAGAGACGGTGCACGAAAACACTAATATTTTTTTAAATAAATCCTTTACACTAAATGACAAGTACAGTAAGCAACACTGTCACTGTACTTCATAGATATGTGACTGACATGTTTCTATCTATCTAATCTATGTGTGAAGCTCTATTCTGTCTGTTATAAATTGTCGGGTACAGATGCTGAATTGCCGGCCGGCTTTTTTAAAGAGACAGTGCACGAAAACACTAATATTTTTTTAAATAAATCCTTTACACTAAATGACAAGTTCTGTAAGCAACACTGTCACTGTACTTCATATATATGTGACTGACATGGTTCTATCTACCTAATCTATGTGTGGTGCTCTATTCTTTCTGTTGTAAATTGTCAGGTACCGGTGTATGCCGCTGCTGAATTGCCGGCTTTTCATGTCATTCTACATTATTCTTAGTTGTTTTACTTCATGTAGAATTAACCTACAAGGAAAGAAAGGGTTTATTTTCATTCCGATATTTGTGTCCCATTGACTTGCATTGGTTTCCGGTATCGGAATCGGCGATATCCGATACTTTTTGGGTATCGGCCCGATCCAATCCGATACGATATTTCCTGATATCGGAAGGTATCGCTCAACACTACTGAACACCTGTAGAGCATTTGGTGTGGGGTGGGTCTGGAGGTAAAAGCGCTGAGCTGTTTGTTTCACACATGCATTATGTATGGAGATTACAGGTCTCCTAAATTGAATGCCTTTGTTAAAGTACATGGAAGCTGACCTCTAAGCCAGGTGGGCTAACCAGTACTATTGTATGGACTTGTTATTTTATGTTTTACCTTATGCCGGACAAAGGCTGTATTTACGTTTTCTGGTGTCACTTTAAGAAGCCGAGTGAGTCAATTTACCACACCACTCACAGAGCTGATCCCAAACAAGGAGTCAAAAAGAGAAAATACATGTTGGCGGTTGTTGTTGTTAAGTCATGGAAGGGCAAGGATCTGCTGCTAAATGCTGGTGGCATTACTAGGACTATCAAAGACTGAGTATCATCTGCTACATAGTATTGTGTTGTCTTGCTTACCCTGCGAAACTTGGGGAGCTACTCTAGGACCAGTGTTTTATTGTCTTTGGTATTGGATTACTGGGTGGCACCCCTGGACAGAGGGGTAGCTAGGTTTTCTGGCACCCGAGTCAAGAATTCAGTTTATAAAACAAAATAGAATATGGGAGCAAATGGTGCTGTTAACCCAATTTAATAGTTGAATAATAAAAAGGACGCTCACCTTGTCGTGTTGTGATGATGCACAACACATATAAGAGCTAATGTGGAGAGCTGCAGATAACACCAACTCTAGCAGGGTTTCCAAAATGTATCAACGAACCGATGTAGAAGAAAGGTGTCTAAATGTCCGCGTTCCTCCGCATACAATGATGATCTCGTGTCGGATGGATAGATGTAAGAATTTTATTAAATAAAAGCCACATTCAAACGCGTTTCGCGGACGTCCTGTCCGCTTCCTCAGTGAGTAGCTAGTATACAGACTTCCCTAGTGCAGCTTAAATACAAACATGCATGAAAAAAAAACAAAAAAAAACATTTTTCTTCCTCCTTCCTTTCCCTTCCCTTCCCCCATGCAACGGCCAATATGTTGCATATTATTAGTATAGAGGTAAGTGAACATAAAAACATATATATTCACAGATATATTAAAATATTATGTACAGTAGAGACCAAAAGTTTGGACACACCTTCTCATTTAAAGATTTTTCTGTATTTTCATGACTATGAAAATTGTACATTCACACTGAAGGCATCAAAACTATGAATTAACACATGTGGAATTATATACTTAACAAAAAAGTGTGAAACAACTGAAAATATGTCTTATATTCTAGGTTCTTCAAAGTAGCCACCTTTTGCTTTGATGACTGCTTTGCACACTCTTGGCATTCTCTTGATGAGCTTCAAGAGGTAGTCACCGGAAATGGTTTTCACTTCACAGGTGTGCCCTGTCAGGTTTAATAAGTGGGATTTCTTGCCTTATAATCACATCAATTAACTGCGGAATTTCAAGACAAACTTGAACAACCCCTTTAATTTTCGTAACATAAATAAAAACATAGTAACCCTTAACTTGTCAGACGACACAACACTTTATTAACATATTTATTATAGAACCACCATCAGTACATGAAACATCACTAGGACCACCATTAGCAGATAAATACATCAACAGGACCGCCATTAGTACATTAATACATCACCAGGACCACCATTCACGCATGAATTCAGAATCACCATCAGTACATCACTAGAACCACCATCATTAAATGAATACATCAACAGAACCACCATCAGTTCATGGTACATTAAATGTAATGTTAGGTCAGACCCACATACATTTGTATCGCTTGAAACTACAACTCCCAGTATGTCCTTAACAACGGTAACAACGGTAAGGAGATGCTGGGATTTGTTGTTATCATCAGACTGTGAACCATATAGGAACCATAGTACTGATGAGAGTTAGTTAGTATTAGTGTAACATCCCTGGCGGCATGCTTGCATGGCTTACCATCTCCCACCATGCAAGACCGCAATCTTACCTATCAGGCCTGGCTGCACACTTTGCTCCAGTACCTGCTGTTTGTATGTCTCTTGTCTGCTGGCTTAGGGCGTCTGCGCTGTTGCTTCCTGATTCTTAAAGCTACAGTGTGCGCAGTCCTAATGCTTCCCCAGCCTATTGCTGTGAGTCACGGGATACTTAACCCCCCTCCACCCAGTAGGAGGTGCCTGAGCAACACTTTCTTACAGTGTGTTCTGTGCAACTGTGAGTTGCCAGGTCCTGTCCGGACTCTAGTCTGTTTCCGCCACCCTGGTGGCTGAGTACCCAGGGCCGCTACCTGTATCTCTGACTTCTAGTCTGTTTCTGCCACCCTGGGGGCTGAGTACCCAGGGCCGCTATCTGTATCTCTGACTTCTAGTCTGTTTCCAACACCCTGCACCTTCTGCTCTGCTTGTTCACCACACCCGTGGTTCCGCTCTGCTCTGCTTGTTCACTGCACCTGCGGTTCCGCTCTTCTTGTTCACCGCACCTGCGGTTTTGTTCCGCTCTGCTTGTTCGCCGCACCTGCGGTTTTGCTCCGCTCTACTTGTTCACCGCACCTGCGGTTTTGCTCCGCTCTGCTTGTTCACCGCACCTGCGGTTTTTCTCCGCTCTGCTTGTTCACCGCACCTGCGGTTTTGCTCTGCTCTGCTTGTTCACCGCACCTGCGGTTTTGCTCGCTCTGCTTGTTCACTGCACCTGCAGTTTTGCTCCGCTCTGCTTGTTCACCGCACCTGCGGTTTCGCCCTGCTCTGTTTGTTCACTTCTCCAGCGGTTCTGCTCTGATTTTTCACCGCACCGGCGGTTTCGCTCTGCTCTGCTTGTTCACCGCATCTGCGGTTTCATTCTGCTCTGCTGTCCACCGCACCTGTGGCTCTGTTCCTGTGTCCCAGTCTGTACTGGTCCCTATCCTGCCTGCGTTCCTACCTGCCAGTACCCGCCTGTCTGCATACCAGCCGTACCTGCCGGTGCCCACCTGTCTGTATACAAGCCGTGCCTGCCAATACCCACCTGTCTTCATACCAGCCGTGCCAGCCAGTACCCACCTGTCTGTATGCCAGCCTAACCTGCCTGTTCCTGCATTCCCCGGTGTGGGTCAACAACTGTGACCGGGGTCTGACCTGGAGTAGCACCTGGTCCCTCTGCTCGGTTCCTCCCTGGTTCACGGAGTCGACTGAGCTGCCGTGTGACCTTGGTCGGATCGAGTTGATACTTAGTTACGCCCCTCCAGGCACTCCTCGGCTCATGGTCCAGTGGGATCACTAATCAAGCTCACGCCAGTCAGTCCGGGTGCGAGCGTAACAGTTTGCTCAGGCCATGGTTCCCGTTGAGCCCCACGGCCCTTAGCTCTCAGAGACATTTGAATCCTTGTCTGGCGAATACGTGCACCAAGGAAATTTTTTTTCGCAAGCTGAGGTCCAGGCGATTTACGCACCGGCCCAAATGGAGCTATCAGCACTCATTCCTGCGGATCCACCACGGTACTATGGGGATCCAAAACAAAGCCGTGCATTTGTGGAGCAAGGCATGCTGCATTTCAAATTCTATGCTCACTATTTTCCAGTCAGTCCGGGTGCGAGCGTAACAATTAGTGATGAGCGAGCATGCTCGCTACTCGAGATTTACGAGCATGTTCAGGTGCTCGCCGAGTATCTTCAGCGTGCTCGGGTGTTATGTTTGAGTCACTCTATGCGCATAATTTGCGACTGACAGCTTTAATACATGTGAGGAATGCCTACACAACGCCCTTAAAAATAGCAGCATGATTATAATGTTCCTGAGTAAAAATACCTTCCCTATGCTGAGCCCCTGAATAAATAATTGCCTCTCACTGTTACTGTCACAGGTGAATCAGATGTGACAGACATTCGCCCTGCAGTTGGTTTCAGAAGATCTCTTTGTTTGGCATTACAGACACCTTCTTAGATCTGTCGCACTCTAGGACCCAGTGGCTACCTTCCATTTGCTAATTAATACCCTGGCCTGGGTGTATAAATACATTCAATTTGCAATAGGGAGGCACCAGTGATATTCACATGACCATTTGTGAAGGTTTGGAGCAAGTGCAGTTCTTACTTCCTCTCTGGTGCTAAGAGGACGTGTGTGCTATCTCTCTGAAGTCGACTCAAGCTAAGCTTCTGCCCCCGTGTCTGTCTCCCCTTGCTGTCTTTAGTTGTCAGTGGGGATCGACTAGTGCTCACCCCCCCCTTTCCCTATCTAGGGCCAAGCACTAAGGAAATACAGGGATATGTTCCTGTGTGGTGAGGAACCAATATAGGGATGGTAGGGGTAGACAGCGTGATTGCAGATCAGCCTAGAAGGTCTCCACTTCCCCCTTTCCCTAGTGTCTGGGCTCCCTTCCCCTCATCCCTTTGTGTCACACTTTGACTTTCCTACACTGTGCGTGACATTATCACCGGCCATGCACATTTAGAGAAAAAAAATCCTAACACTTTGGGTTTTATTATGTGTTTTTTTTTCGGGTGTTTTTTTTTCCTTTCTCCCTTGTTATGGGTTCAGTTGCAGAGCTCGCAGAGCGGCTGCACAGTCTGTCTCTGGAGGTGAATGACCTCTGCTGTGAGGTTCAGCAACAGCATCAGCGGCTACAGGTCACTAATGTGGGGGTCTCTGCAGGTAGGCCTGGCCAGCCTGAACCCAAGGTTGCCCTCCCGGACAGGCTTTCAGGAGGTAGGGACAAGTTTTTTGTATTCAAGGAGGCCTGCAAACTGTATTTTAAACTTCATCCTTACTACTCCGGAAATGAAGAGCAACGGGTTGGAATTGTGATCTCTGTACTGCAGGGAGATCCTCAATTGTGGGCGTTTTCTTTACCGCAGGATTCGGTTTATCTCCAGTCTGTAGAGGGGTTTTTCGGGGCTCTGGCCCTCATCTATGATGACCCTGACAGAGTCGCCTTAGCTGAGTCTACGCTACATCGCCTTCAGCGGGGGGAATCGGGCAGTGGAGACGTACAGTTCTGAATTCCGTAGATGGGCAATGAATTCTAAATGGAATGACTCAGCCCTTAGAAGCCAATTTTGTGAGGATCTTACTAAAAGGTTGAAAGATGCCTTGGCAGTATATGAAACCCCTCAGACTTTGGAGACTTCCCTGTTGTTGGCCATACATCTTGATAGACACCTTCGGGATAGACGCGTGAGACCACCTTCTCCAGGGCCCTCTTGTCAGGGTTGTGTACCTCTGTCGGGGGAGCGGTCTCGTGATGAACCAGTACTGGGAGAAGTGGAGAAGCCCATGTAGTTAGGTGGTGCCTTTACATCATATATTTCCCTGGAGATTTGTAAGAAAAAAGGTGCATGTTTTTTTGTGGGAAAAAGGGACATTTTATTGGGACCTGTCCTTCATTACTAAACAAAAGGAGACTCGTTTAACTCTTGGTAGTCTCGAGTTGGATAAGCAAGGGGTGCATTTGTTGCCAACCTGCAGTTCCCGGTTTGTCATGATAACAGAGGTGGTGCTAGGGAGGAAAACCGAGAAAATTTCTGTGTTTGTTGACAGTGGAGCCAGAATCAGCATGGTTGATGCTGGGTTTGTGAAAACTCATGGTCTTGCTTGCTGTACTTTAGCCAAATCTATTTCCATCTTCACAATCGACTCGGCACCACTTGACAAGAAAGCACTTACTCACATTGTACATAATGTAAAACTGAGGGTGGGGTTGGATCATTGTGAAATAATTCCTTGCTATGTCCTGGATGGTCTTCCCATCCCAATTGTTTTGGGTCTTCCCTGGCTGGTGAAACATAATCCATTAGTGGATTGGCAAGCAGGGAGATTATTGAATGGGGAGATTACTGCCATGAGAACTGTTTAGATATTTCCCTTGCTACTGTCTCTATGGAAATATTACCTGCTTTTCTGTCTGGTTTTGAGGACGTTTTTTTCTGAGAGGGGGTGTCAGGATTTGCCTCCTCATCGTGCATATGACTGTCCTAGTTATCTGACCCCCAGAGCTAAACTACCGAAGTCCAGGCTGTACAATCTTTGTGGCCCTGAGAGACAAGCCATGAAGGATTTCATTGTGGAAAGTGTGGAGAAGGGACACTTTGGCCCTCATCTTCACCTGTGGCGCAGGGTTCTTCTTTGTGAAGAAAAAAGATGGCGGTCTACGTCACTGTTTAGATTTCCGGGAATTAAATCAAATTACAATCCGAGATCCATACCCTCTTCCTCTGATTTGTTCAGCCAGGTTGTAGGAGCTAAGTTATTCTCCAAGGTGCATTTAATGGGAGCCTACAATTTGGTTATAATCAGAGAAGGGAACGAATGGAAAACAGCATTCAATACCCAATACCCCTGAAGGGCATTTCGAGAGTCTGGTTATGCCTTTCGGTTTGACCAATGCACCTGCGGTATTCCAGCATTTCATAAATGATATTTTCCATCATTTCGTGGGAGGTTTTTAGTGGTCTGTCTGGACGATAGTTTGGTTTACTCACCTGATTCTGAGACACATCGGGGGCATGTTAAACCGGTGCTCCAGATATCATGGGATAACAAACTTTATGCCAAACTGGAAAAATGTGTTTTTGCCGTTCAGGAGGTGCAGTTTTTGGGGTAATTGTTGTCATCTTCGGGTTTTCGGATGAATCCGAAAAAGATCCATGTAGTCCTTGATTGGGACCGTCCAGAGAACCTGAAGGCTTTACAACGTTTTCTGGGCTTTACTAATTTTTACCAGAAATTCATCCAAAATTATTCTGTAATTGTGAAACCCCTTACTGACATGACTAAGAAGGGGTCTGATTTTCCAAATGGTCAGATGCTTCCCTCCAGGCTTTTTCTTAGTTAAAAAATCATTTTGCCACTGCACCTATACTCAGTCAACCCGATGTTTCCCAACTCTTTATTGTGAAAGTTGATGCGTCGGATGTTGGGGCTGTGTTGTCTCAGGGTCCTTCCCCTAGTAAATGGCGTCCATGCGCCTTCTTTTCTAAAAAATTGTCTTTGGTTGAGAGAAACTATGACGTGGGTAATAGGGAACTTTTGGCGATCAAATTGGCGTTTGAAGAATGGCAACATTGTTTGGAGGGGGCTGATTATCGTATTACTGAACATAAGAACCTGTCATATCTCCAGTCAGCTAAACGTCTCAACCCTAGGTAAGCCAGATGGTCCCTATTTTTTACTAGGTTCAATTTTGTTGTCACTTTTCATCCAGGGGTCAAAAATGTCAAGGCTGATGCTTTGTCCTAGAGCTTCCCTGGTGGCGAAGACTATGAGAACCCTGCCCCGATACTACAGGAGGGGGTAGTCATTTCGGCATTATATCCTTAACTGGAGGGTGAAGTGTTGGAGGCTCTGGGGGACGCCCCTGTCACCTGCCCTTCAGGAAGGTTATTTGTACCATCTAATCTGCACCGCAAAGTAATTAAGGAACTCTGTGCTTGCTGGGCATCCAGGTGGTAAGGCAACGGCGGACCTCCTCTCTCGTAGTTATTGGTGGCCAGGGTTGCATACATATCTGCTTGTAGTATTTGCGCGTGTTCTAAGGTTTCCCATACCTGTCCGTCTTGTACTCTTCTTCCACTACCTATGGATTTTATTACTGACCTACCGGTTTCTGCTGGCGAACCGGTGGTTTTGGTGGAGGTAGATAGGTTCAGTAAAATGGTTCACTTTGTCGCATTACCTGCACTTCCAAATGACAAGACACTTGCTCAGGAGTTCATAAATGAGATCATAAAACTTCACGGGGTTCCCTCCGATGTGGTGTCAGATCGGGGGACCCAGTTTGTTTCCAAGTTCTGAAAGGCATTCTGTTCTCAATTGGGGGTGCAGCTGTCCTTTTCCTCTGTCTTCCATCCTTAGTCAAATGGACAGACTGAGCGTCTCAATCAGAATTTGGAGACCTACCTCAGGTGTTTCGTCTCCGAAAATCAGGAAGACTGGGCATCCTACTTACCGCTGTTAGAATTTGCCATTAATAATCATCGTCAAGAATCCACTGGCAGGTCACGGTTCTTTGGTGCATATGGTTACCACCCACAGTTTGGTACCTTTTGTGGGGGAGGAGCTTCATGAGTTACTGAGGAGGAACGTTTTGCTTCGTCGCTCTCCTCGGTGTGGCAGGGGGTCTTGAGTAATTTAAAGATCATGGGAGACAGGTGTAAATGTATGGCTGACAGAAAACGCTTTCCGGACTAGTCCGGACCTGAATGTGAATGACTTTGTGTGGTTGTCTACCAGGAATATCAAGTTCAATGTCTCTTCTTGGAATCTGGGACCCAGGTTTATTGGTCCCTATAAAATAACCACCGTCACTAACCCAGCAGCGTTTCGTCTTGAATTTCCTCGGGCCCCTAAGGTCCACAGTGTTTTCCACAGGTCCTTACTCAAAAAATATGTGGAACCTCCTGAGCCCTCACCCCTACCGCTGCCCCCAGTACTGGTTGATGGTAATCTGGAGTTTCAGATTTCGAGGATTGTAGATTGTCATCTCCAACGTTGTTCCCTACAATACTTGGTACACTGGAAGGGTTATGGTCCAGAAGAGAGGGTGTGGGTTTCAGCATCAGAGGTGAACGCTCCTAGGTTGGTTCATTTCACACCTCTTATCCTGAGAAACCTGGTCCTGAGTGTCCGGAGGCCAGTTCTAGAGGAGGGGGTACTGTCACGGGTGTGTCAGATGTGACAGTCGCCCTGCAGTTGGTTGCAGAAGATCTCTTCGATTGGCATTACAGACAGCTTCTTAGATCTGTCTCATTCTGCTAAACAACACCCTGGCTCGGGTGTATAAATACTTTCACTTTGTAATAGGGAAGCGCCGGTGATATCCCCATGACCCCTTGTAAAGGCTTGGTGCAAGTGCAGTTCTTACTTCCTCTCTGGTGCTAAGAGGACGTGTGTGCCATCTATCTGAGGTCGACACAAGCTACGCTACTTCCGCTGTGTCTGTCTCCCCTTTCTGTCTTTGTCAGTGGGGATCGACTAGCGCTCACCCCCCCTTCCCTATCTAGGGCCCAGCGCTAATGAAATACAGGGATAGGTTCCTGTGCGTTGATTGGTGAGGAACCAATATAGGGACAGTAGGGGTAGACAGGGTGATTGCAGATCAGCCTAGAAGGTCTCCACTTCCCCCTTTCCCTAGTATCTGGGCTCCCTTCCCCTCATCCCTTTGTGTCGCACTTTGTCTTTCCTACACTGTACGAGACAGTTCCCTGCACAAAATATGACTTCCACACCCTCCCTTTTAGAGTAAATGCCCTCAACTCTGCTCTCTACTTTCTATACTGGGCCCCCTCTTCACACTGTGTCCCACCTATAGTGCCCAGTATCTATACTATGCCCCCTCACCACATTTCCCCTCCTCGGCATATAGTCCCCCCATGTCTACTCATACATACCCCCAACAATACTGTCTCCTCACATATTTACTCTCTCTGAGTCTATTCTGTCTCCTCACACATCCCCCTGCTCCCCATACTGTGTCCGCACCCAGCCCCGGCCTTTGCTCCCCATACTGTGCCCGCACCCATCCCCCCTCTCATACTCTTTAAACATACACTCCCCCTCGCTCCCTATACTGTTTGCACCCATCCCTCCCCATATTGTCTTCACACCCATTACCCCTCATACTTTTTTCTCATACACACCCCCTCGCTCCCCACACTGTGTTCACACCCATCACCATCGTACATCCCCATACTGTGTCTGCACCCATCACATCCCCCCAAACCTGTCATACTGCATCCAAAGCCATTCCTTCCCTCGCTCCCCATACTGTCTACACCCATCCCCCCTCACTCCTCATACTGTGTCCACACCCATCCCGCTTCACTCCTCATCCTGTGTCCGCACCCATCCCTCCTTGCTCCCCATTCTGTGTCTGCTGCACTCATTCCTCCCTCTCTCGCTCCCAATATGGTGTATGCACCCATTCTCCCTATACTGTATCTGCAAATACCCCTCCTCGCTCCCTATGCCGTGTTTGCACCCATCCCCCCTCACTCCACATACTGTGCCTGCACTCATCCCTTCTCTCACTCCTTATACTTTGTCATCAAATCCCTCCCCTCATTATTACAATAAAAATCTCAGTATCTTCAGCTTCACTGGAGCATTTACCACCATTCTATGCACCCCTGTGGCATCAGCGAGTGAAGTTAGCACCGTGATCAGCTGATTTGATCACGCTTCTGACGTCGCCCTGACCTGGAAGTGCTAGTAGTCAGAGATTCAATTGTATTCACATTTGAAAGATACAAGTACAATTGACCGCTGGGAGCCTGTGTGCTGCACATTCTCTGAGCGGGCTGTCAGTCATCACAGGTGCTACTTAAAGCAAAGGCATATCCAGGCGGGGGCAGCGCAGCTGGCAGGGGGGGCGCAGTCGGGCCTTCTAATGCGGTGGTCTTAAGTGTCTCCTCCGGTGGCACATTGGCAGGGTCCTGATATCGAGAAACACCTTATTGTGGCTATCGAGTACAACTGAATTGGCCAATTTATGCGCTAAGATTTCTCAGTTATTTCTATTTTCTAGAGCAGTAATGCTCTTCAGATCTATAATATAACGGTAGATGCGTCCCTCTGTCCGAAGCCTCTATAGACTGCGCATGTGCGATGCGCCTGTGCAGTCTGGCTCCAGACAGAAGAATGCATTCAGCCGTTACAGGTAAGAGGAGTATATGGCGCCGGAGATTGCGGAATGCGTAGGTACTGATCTCCGGCGCCATAACGACATACTTACCTGATCCAGAAGAGTGCTGCCGCGGAGCCTCTGTTCTGGCCGGAGGCTGAGGGTGGAATGCGGCGTCGGAATCGGCGCATGTGCATAGCTCGCTATCCGGAGCCATTTTACTGAAGACACTGCACTACATAGCAGGATGGGGGCGGCACGTAACAGGATGGGGGCTGCGGCACATAGCAGGATGAGGGCTGCACTATATAACAGGATGGGGGCTGCACCACGTAACAGGATGGGGGCTGCACCACGTAACAGGATGAGGGCTGCACTACATAACAGGATGGGGGCGGCACTACATAACAGGATGGGGGCGGCACTAAATAACAGGATAGGGGCTGCACTACATAACAGGATGGGGGCTGCACCACGTAACAGGATAGGGGCTGCTCTACATAACAGGATGAGGGCTGCACTACATAACAGGATGGGGGCTGCACCACGTAACAGGATGGGGGCTGCACCACGTAACAGGATAGGGGCTGCACCACGTAACAGGATGGGGGCTGCACTACATAACAGGATGGGGGCTGCACTACATAACAGGATGGGGGCTGCACCACGTAACAGGATGGGGGCTGCACTACATAACAGGATGAGGGCTGCACTACATAACATGATAGGGGCTGCACCATGTAACAGGATGGGGGCGGCACTAAATAACAGGATGGGGGCTGCACTACATAACAGGATAGGGGCTGCACCACGTAACAGGATGAGGGCTGCACTACATAACAGGATGGGGGCTGCACCATGTAACAGGATAGGGGCTGCACCACGTAACAGGATGAGGGCTGCACCACATAACAGGATGAGGGCTGCACCACATAACAGGATGAGGGCTGCACCACATAACAGGATGAGGGCTGCACTACATAACAGGATGGGGGCTGCACCACGTAACAGGATAGGGGCTGCACCACATAACAGGATGAGGGCTGCACCACGTATCAGGATGAGGGCTGCACCACATAACAGGATGAGGGCTGCACTACATAACAGGATGGGGGCTGCACCACGTAACAGGATAGGGGCTGCACCACGTAACAGGATGAGGGCTGCACCACGTAACAGGATGAGGGCTGCACCACGTAACAGGATGAGGGCTGCACCATGTAACAGGATGAGGGCTGCACCACATAACAGGATGGGGGCTGCACCACGTAACAGGATGGGGGCTGCACCATGTAACAGGATGAGGGCTGCACCACATAACAGGATGAGGGCTGCACCATGTAACAGGAAGAGGGCTGCAGTACAGTCATGGCCAAAAGTTTTGAGAATGACACCAAAATGATATTTTCACATGATCTGCTGGCCTCTGGTTTTTATTAGTGTTTGTCTGATGTTTATATCACATACAGAAATATAATTGCAATCATATTATGAGTACCAATAGGTTATATTGACAGTTAGAATGAGTTAATGCAGCAAGTCAATATTTGCAGTGTTGCCCCTTCTTCTTCAAGACCTCAGTAATTCTCCCTGGCATGCTCTCAATCAACTTTTGGACCAAATCCTGACTGATAGCAGTCCATTCTTGCATAATCAATGCTTGCATTTTGCCAGAATTTGTTGTTTTTTTTTTGTCCACCCGTCTCTTGATGATTGACCACAAGTTCTCAATGGGATTAAGATCTGGGGAGTTTCCAGGCCATGGACCCAAAATCTCTATGTTTTGTTCCATGAGCCATTTAGTTATCACCTTTGCTTTATGGCAAGGTGCTCCATCATGCTGGAAAAGGCATTGTTGGGCGCCAAACTGCTCTTGGACGGTTGGGAGAAGTTGCTCTTGGAGGACATTCTGGTACCATTCTTTATTCATGGCTGTGTTTTTAGGCAAGACTGTGAGTGAGCCGATTCCCTTGGCTGAGAAGCAACCCCACACATGAATGGTTTCAGGATGCTTTACAGTTGGCATGACACAAGACTGGTGGTAGCGCTCACCTCTTCTTCTCCGAATAAGCTGTTTTCCAGATTTCCCAAACAATCGAAAAAGGGATTCATCAGAGAAAATGACTTTGCCCCAGTCCTCAGCAGTCCACTCCCTGTACCTTTTGCAGAATATCAGTCGGTCCCTGATGTTTTTTCTGGAGAGAAGTGGCTTCTTTGCTGCCCTCCTTGAAACCAGCCCTTGCTCAAAGAGTCTCCGCCTCACAGTGCGTGCAGAAGCACTCACACCAGCCTGCTGCCATTCCTGAGCAAGCTCGGCACTGCTGGTAGTCCGATCCCGCAGCTGAAACAGTTTTAAGATACGTTTCTGGCGCTTGCTGGTCTTTCTTGGGCGCCCTGGAGCCTTTTTGACAACAATGGAAGCTCTCTCCTTGAAGTTCTTGATGATGCGATAGATTGTTGACTGAGGTGCAATCTTTGTAGCTGCGATACTCTTCCCTGTTAGGCCATTTTTGTGCAGTGCAATGATGGCTGCACGTGTTTCTTTACAAATAACCATGGTTAACTGAAGAGAAACAATGATACCAAGAACCAGCCTCCTTTTAAAGTGTCCAGTGATGTCATTCTTACTTAATCATGACTGATTGATCGCCAGCCCTGTCCTCATCAACACCCACACCTGTGTTAATGGATCAATCACTAAAACGATGTTAGCTGCTCCTTTTAAGGCAGGACTGCAATGATGTTGAAATGTGTTTTGGGGGTTAAAGTTCATTTTCTGGGCAAATATTGACTTAGCAAGTACAGTAATTGCTGTTAAGCTGATCACTCTTTGACATTCAGGAGTATATGCAAATTGCCATTACAAAAAATGAAGCAGTAAACTTTGGAAAAATTACTATTTGTCTCATTCTCAATACTTTTGGCCATAACAGGATGGGGGCTGCACCATGTAACAGGATGAGGACTGCACCATGTAACAGGAAGAGGGCTGCACTACATAACAGAATGGGGGCTGCACCATGTAACAGGATGAGGGCTGCACCATGTAACAGGAAGAGGGCTGCACTACATAACAGGATGGGGGCTGCAACATGTAACAGGATAGGGGCTGCACCACGTAACAGGATGAGGGCTGCACTACATAACAGGATGGGGGCTGCACCATGTAACAGGATGGGGGCTACACCATGCAACAGGATGAGGGCTGCACCATGTAACAGGATAAGGGCTGCACCACGTAACAGGATGAGGGCTGCACCACGTAACAGGAAGAGGGCTGCACTACATAACAGGAAGAGGGCTGCACTACATAACAGGATGGGGGCTGCACCATGTAACAGGATGGGGGCTGCACCATGTAACAGGATGAGGGCTGCACCACGTAACAGGATGAGAGCTGCACTACATAACAGGATAGGGGCTGCACCACATAACAGGATGAGGGCTGCACCATGTAACAGGAAGAGGGCTGCACTACATAACAGGATGGGGGCTGCACCATGTAACAGGATGGGGGCTGCACCACGTAACAGGATGAGGGCTGCACTACATAACAGGATAGGGGCTGCACCACATAACAGGATGAGGGCTTCACCACATAACAGGATGAGGGCTGCACCATGTAACAGGATAGGGGCTGCACCACATAACAGGATGAGGGCTGCACCATGTAACAGGATAGGGGCTGCACCACATAACAGGATGGGGGCTGCACCACATAACAGGATAGGGGCTGCACCACATAACAGGATGAGGGCTGCACCATGTAACAGGAAGAGGGCTGCACTACATAACAGGATGGGGGCTGCACCATGTAACAGGATGGGGGCTGCACCATGTAACAGGATGAGGGCTGCACCACGTAACAGGATGAGGGCTGCACTACATAACAGGATGAGGGCTGCACTACATAACAGGATGGGGGCTGCACCATGTAACAGGATGGGGGCTGCACCATGTAACAGGATGGGGGCTGCACCACGTAACAGGATGAGGGCTGCACTACATAACAGGATGGGGGCTGCACCACGTAACAGGATGAGGGCTGCACTACATAACAGGATGGGGTCTGCACCATGTAACAGGATGAGGGCTGCACCACATAACAGGAAGAGGGCTGCACCACATAACAGGATAGGGGCTGCACCACATAACAGGATGAGGGTTGCACCATGTAACAGGAAGAGGGCTGCACTACATAACAGGATGGGGGCTGCACCATGTAACAGGATGAGGGCTGCACTACATAACAGGATGAGGGCTGCACTACATAACAGGATGAGGGCTGCACTACATAACAGGATGAGGGCTGCACTACATAACAGGATGAGGGCTGCACCACATAACAGGATGAGGGCTGCACTACATAACAGGATGGGGGCTGCACCATGTAACAGGATGGGGGCTGCACCATGTAACAGGATGAGGGCTGCACCACGTAACAGGATGAGGGCTGCACTACATAACAGGATGGGGGCTGCACCATGTAACAGGATGAGGGCTGCACCACATAACAGGAAGAAGGCTGCACCACATAACAGGATAGGGGCTGCACCACATAACAGGATGAGGGCTGCACTACATAACAGGATGGGGGCTGCACCATGTAACAGGATGGGGGCTGCACCATGTAACAGGATGAGGGCTGCACCACGTAACAGGATGAGGGCTGCACTACATAACAGGATGGGGGCTGCACCATGTAACAGGATAGGGGCTGCACCACGTAACAGGATGAGGGCTGCACCACGTAACAGGATGAGGGCTGCACTACATAACAGGATGGGGGCTGCACCATGTAACAGGATAGGGGCTGCACCACGTAACAGGATGAGGCTGCACTACATAACAGGATGGGGGCTGCACCATCTAACAGGATAGGGGCTGCACCACGTAACAGGATGAGGGCTGCACTACATAACAGGATGAGGGCTGCACCATGTAACAGGATGAGGGCTGCACCACGTAACAGGATGAGGGCTGCACTACATAACAGGATGAGGGCTGCACTACATAACAGGATGAGGGCTGCACCACATAACAGGATGAGGGCTGCACTACATAACAGGATGGGGGCTGCACCATGTAACAGGATGAGGGCTGCACCACATAACAGGATGGGGGCTGCACCATGTAACAGGATAGGGGCTGCACCACATAACAGGATGAGGGCTGCACCACATAACAGGATGAGGGCTGCACTACATAACAGGATGGGGGCTGCACCATGTAACAGGATGGGGGCTGCACCACGTAACAGGATGGGGCTGCACCATGTAACAGGATGGGGCTGCACCATGTAACAGGATGAGGGCTGCACTACATAACAGGATGGGGGCTGCACCATGTAACAGGATGGGGGCTGCACCATGTAACAGGATGGGGCTGCACCATGTAACAGGATGGGGGCTGCACCATGTAACAGGATGGGGCTGCACCATGTAACAGGATGGGGGCTGCACCACGTATCAGGATGGGGGCTGCACTACATAACAGGATGGGGCTGCACCATGTAACAGGATGGGGGCTGCACCATGTAACAGGATGAGGGCTGCACCATGTAACAGGATGGGGGCTGCACCACGTAACAGGATGGGGCTGCACCATGTAACAGGATGGGGCTGCACCATGTAACAGGATGAGGGCTGCACTACATAACAGGATGGGGGCTGCACCACGTAACAGGATGAGGGCTGCACTACATAACAGGATGGGGGCTGCACCATGTAACAGGATGGGGCTGCACCATGTAACAGGATGAGGGCTGCACTACATAACAGGATGGGGGCTGCACCATGTAACAGGATGGGGCTGCACCATGTAACAGGATGGGGGCTGTACCATGTAACAGGATGGGGGCTGCACCACGTATCAGGATGGGGGCTGCACCACGTAACAGGATGGGCGGCACGTACCAATAAAAATGCTCGCCACCCGGGCATAGAACGGGTTAATAGCTAGTTTCATATATTCATATTTGCATACTATAGTGCTACTTTATTTGTTAGTACATCCCTGACCAATCTGGCGGGGCTGGGTTTGGCTATGCAGAACCCCTTTTTCCCGGTAGCCTGCAGCATGAGATCTTTCGCCTGTGTTATGTTTGGCTGTGGAGGCGGCAGGTGCATTATGCAGGTCGGCTTTAGTGCAGTGCACAGGCTCGTCAGGGCCTTCTAGGGTTTCATGTATGCCATCAATGGAAGGCTCTGACGTCTGCAGCTGTGTAACCGCACATGTCCATTATACAATGTTTAGTGGTGGCCCATTGAGCACGTAGTCCGCTGCACTCTCCAGTGAGATAAAAGGTGACTAGTACAAGACACCCTCCAGCGGAAGCTACAAGCATGCTAGTTAGCCCACTCTAAACGCTCAACACAACCGCAACAGCTTTAGCCAATAGGCAGCTCAGAATCTACCATGTGACTGGCATGTCACGTGTTGTGCTGACGTCAGCATCAGACTCGGAAGCTGCAGCTTGAGTACTCGTTGGCGTCATGAGGTTCCGCTGCAAGATAGTGGACGTCAGCTGTCTGAACCATTTCACGCGTGTGTATTATTTAGTGCTCGTGTGCTCTGTGGCGAGTGTCACCCGTGTATTATTCAGTGCTTGTGTGCTCTGTGGCGAGTGTCACCCGTGTATTATTCAGTGCTCGTGTGCTCTGTGGCGAGTGTCACCCGTGTATTATTCAGTGCTCATGTGCTCTGTGGCGAGTGTCACCCGTGTATTATTCAGTGCTCGTGTATTATTCAGTGCTCGTGTGCTCTGTGGCGAGTGTCACCCGTGTATTATTCAGTGCTCGTGTGCTCTGTGGCGAGTGTCACCCGTGTATTATTTAGTGCGCGTGTGCTCTGTGGCGAGTGTCACCCGTGTATAATTCAGTGCTCTGTGGCGAGTGTCACCCGTGTATTATTCAGTGCTCGTGTGCTCTGTGGCGAGTGTCACCTGTGTATTATACAGTGCTCGTGTGCTCTGTGGCGAGTGTCACCCGTGTATAATTCAGTGCTCTGTGGCGAGTGTCACCCGTGTATTATTCAGTGCTCGTGTGCTCTGTGGCGAGTGTCACCTGTGTATTATACAGTGCTCGTGTGCTCTGTGGCGAGTGTCACCTGTGTATTATACAGTGCTCGTGTGCTCTGTGGCGAGTGTCACCCGTGTATTATTCAGTGCTCTTGTGCTCTGTGGCGAGTGTCACCCGTGTATTATACAGTGCTCGTGTGCTCTGTGGCGAGTGTCACCCATGTATTATTCAGTGCTCGTGTGCTCTGTGGCGAGTGTCACCCGTGTATTATTCAGTGCTCTTGTGCTCTGTGGCGAGTGTCACCCGTGTATTATACAGTGCTCGTGTGCTCTGTGGCGAGTGTCACCCATGTATTATTCAGTGCTCGTGTGCTCTGTGGCGAGTGTCACCCGTGTATTATTCAGTGCTCTTGTGCTCTGTGGCGAGTGTCACCCGTGTATTATACAGTGCTCTTGTGCTCTGTGGCGAGTGTCACCCGTGTATTATACAGTGCTCGTGTGCTCTGTGGCGAGTGTCACCCGTGTATTATTCAGTGCTCGTGTGCTCTGTGGCGAGTGTCACCCGTGTATTATTCAGTGCTCGTGTGCTCTGTGGCGAGTGTCACCCGTGTATTATTCAGTGCTCTTGTGCTCTGTGGCGAGTGTCACCCGTGTATTATACAGTGCTCGTGTGCTCTGTGGCGAGTGTCACCCGTGTATTATACAGTGCTCGTGTGCTCTGTGGCGAGTGTCACCCGTGTATTATTCAGTGCTCGTGTGCTCTGTGGCGAGTGTCACCCGTGTATTATTCAGTGCGCGTGTGCTCTGTGGCGAGTGTCACCCGTGTATTATACAGTGCGCGTGTGCTCTGTGGCGAGTGTCACCCGTGTATTATTCAGTGCTCGTGTGCTCTGTGGCGAGTGTCACCCGTGTATTATTCAGTGCTCGTGTGCTCTGTAGCGAGTGTCACCCGTGTATTATTCAGTGCTCGTGTGCTCTGTGGCGAGTGTCACCCGTGTATTATACAGTGCTCGTGTGCTCTGTGGCGAGTGTCACCCGTGTATTATTCAGTGCTCGTGTGCTCTGTGGCGAGTGTCACCCGTGTATTATTCAGTGCTCGTGTGCTCGTGTGCTCTGTGGCGAGTGTCACCCGTGTATTATTCAGTGCTCGTGTGCTCTGTGGCGAGTGTCACCCGTGTATTATTCAGTGCGCGTGTGCTCTGTGGCGAGTGTCACCCGTGTATTATTCAGTGCTCGTGTGCTCTGTGGCGAGTGTCACCCGTGTATTATACAGTGCTCTGTGGCGAGTGTCACCCGTGTATTATACAGTGCGCGTGTGCTCTGTGGCGAGTGTGCTCTGTGGCGAGTGTCACCCGTGTATTATACAGTGCTCGTGTGCTCTGTGGCGAGTGTCACCCGTGTATTATACAGTGCTCTTGTGCTCTGTGGCGAGTGTCACCCGTGTATTATACAGTGCGCGTGTGCTCTGTGGCGAGTGTCACCCGTGTATTATTCAGTGCTCGTGTGCTCTGTGGCGAGTGTCACCCGTGTATTATTCAGTGCGCGTGTGCTCTGTGGCGAGTGTCACCCGTGTATTATTCAGTGCTCGTGTGCTCTGTGGCGAGTGTCACCCGTGTGTATTATTCAGTGCTCGTGTGCTCTGTGGCGAGTGTCACCCGTGTGTATTATACAGTGCTCGTGTGCTCTGTGGCGAGTGTCACCCATGTATTATTCAGTGCTCGTGTGCTCTGTGGCTAGTGTCACCCGTGTGTATTATACAGTGCTCGTGTGCTCTGTGGCGAGTGTCACCCATGTATTATTCAGTGCTCGTGTGCTCTGTGGCTAGTGTCACCCGTGTATTATACAGTGCTCGTGTGGTCTGTGGCGAGTGTCACCCGTGTATTATACAGTGCTCTGTGGCGAGTGTCACCCGTGTATTATACAGTGCGCGTGTGCTCTGTGGCGAGTGTGCTCTGTGGCGAGTGTCACCCGTGTATTATACAGTGCTCGTGTGCTCTGTGGCGAGTGTCACCCATGTATTATTCAGTGCTCGTGTGCTCTGTGGCTAGTGTCACCCGTGTATTATACAGTGCTCGTGTGGTCTGTGGCGAGTGTCACCCGTGTATTATACAGTGCTCTTGTGCTCTGTGGCTAGTGTCACCCGTGTATTATACAGTGCGCGTGTGCTCTGTGGCGAGTGTGCTCTGTGGCGAGTGTCACCCGTGTATTATACAGTGCGCGTGTGCTCTGTGGCGAGTGTCACCCGTGTATTATACAGTGCGCGTGTGCTCTGTGGCGAGTGTCACCCGTGTGTATTATTCAGTGCTCTGGCCGCCACGAGGAGCGTGCGGGCCTGCTCCATAGGCGCTCATGTGTGTAATTGGTGTTGCAGGCGGATGTTTTAATGTACAGTCTGTAACACTTTCATTGTGGAGAATCCACCGGCAGTTTACTGTAGTAAGGAGCCACTTAGAGGCCCTGAGCTGACATATTGCTTCTGTGTGCCTGTAATGTAGTGTGCATGTATTAATATACCCACCTACCACTTACTCTGGCTGGTGTCCAGCACTGTTCTGCTCTTCTCAGTGATGTCACCGCAAACCAGACCTGCCAGCTCCCTCTGTGATCTATGTGTGAGCTGGAAGCCTCTTTTACAGTGAAAGCCTATGGGGCCTCAGTCTGACGCTACATAGACTTCCATTGTAAAAGCCACTAATGGGTACCGCAGAGCACCACGTGACCAGGTGGACTCAGCAGAGCGGTGACACCATAGAGAGCAGCAGTATATGAGTATATATGCCAGAACAACCCCTTCTTGAACTAAATGTTTGGTCCCGATTAGTGTTGAGCGATACCTTCCGATATCAGGAAATATCGTATCGGATTGGATCGGGCCGATACCCAAAAAGTATCGGATATCGCCGATTCCGATACCGGAAACCAATGCAAGTCAATGGGACACAAATATCGGAATGAAAATAAACCCTTTCTTTCCTTGTAGGTTAATTCTACATGAAGTAAAACAACTAAGAATAATGTAGAATGACATGAAAAGCCGGCAATTCATCAGCGGCATACACCGGTACCCGACAATTTACAACAGAAAGAATAGAGCATCACACATAGATTAGATAGATAGAAACATGTCAGTCACATATATATGAAGTACAGTGACAGTGTTGCTTACTGTACTTGTCATTTAGTGTAAAGGATTTATTAAAAAAAATATTAGTGTTTTCGTGCACCGTCTCTTTAAAAAAGCCGGCCGGCAATTCAGCAGCGGTACCCGACAATTTATAACAGAAAGAATAGAGCTTCACACATAGATTAGATAGATAGAAACATGTCAGTCACATATATATGAAGTACAGTGACAGTGTTGCTTACTGTACTTGTCATTTAGTGTAAAGGATTTATTTAAAAAAATAATAGTGTTTTCATGCACCGTCTCTTTAAGAAAGCCGGCCGGCAATTCAGCATCTGTACCCGACAATTTAGAACAGAAAGAATAGAGAATCACACATAGATTAGATAGATAGAAACATGTCAGTCACATATATATGAAGTACAGTGACAGTGTTGATTACTGTACTTGTCATTTAGTGTTAAAATAAAGGATTTATTTAAAAAAAAATTGGCGTGGGGTTCCCCTTAATTTTAGGCTCTAGCGGAGGTTAAGCAGACAGCTGGGGCAAATGTTTGAAGCCTGGGAAGGGGGTAATACCCACGGAGCTTCCCAGGCTACTAATATCAGCCCCCAGCTGAATACCTAGCCTTTACTAGCTATTAAAATGGGGGAACCCCCCCAAAAAAATAACGTGGGGTCCCCCCTAATTTAATAGCTAGCACAGGCTAGGCAGACAGCTGGGGGCTGATATTAATAGCCCAGGAAGGGTGCCATGAATATTGGCCCCCTCCCAGGCTAGAAACACCAGCCGTCAGCCGCCCCAGAAATGGCGCATCCATAGGATGCGCCAATTCTGGCACTTAGCCTCGCTCTTCCACGCTGCCCTGGTGCGGTGGCAGGGGGTAATAGGGTTGGGGTTGATGTCAGCTTATAATGCCAGCTGACATCAAGCCCAGGTTAGTAATGGAGAGGCGTCTATAAGACACCCCCATTACTAACCCCATAGTCAAAGTTAAAAGAAAACACAAACACCCAGAATAAAGTCCTTTAATTGAAATAAAGACACAATTCTTTATTGTTCTAAATTAAACCATACTTACCATCACGCCCATTCCAGCTGAAGCCAACGATCTCCTGCAATAAAAGAAAAATAATAAAGCAACCTCATCCTTACCTTTCCATGGTTCCCAGGACAGCTCCAGCTCTGCTACATCGAGATGACAGGATGGACCGCAGCAGAAAGCTGCCATCCAGCCTGTCATCCCGCGGACACTGAGAAGCGCAGGCATGCTTGCGCTCCTCAGTGTCTCTCTGTGACGTCATCCAGATGAGCCGAGTTCATGTCCAATGAACTCAGCTCACCTCATGCACGTCACTGACAGCGTGGGAAAGTTCTCCTGCACTCAGCGCTTCAGCGTGAGAATTCTCCCACGCTGTCAGTGACATACATGAGGTGAGGTCATGTCCAATGAACTCAGCTCACCTCATGCACGTCACTGACAGTGTGGGAAAATTCTCACGCTGAAGTGCTGAGTGCAGGAGAATTTTCCCACGCTGTCAGTGACGTACATGAGGTGAGCTGAGTTCATTGGACATGACCTCGGCTCATCTTTATGCCGTCACAGCCAGACATTGAGGAGCACAAGCATGCCTGTGCTTCTCAGTGTCTGCGGGATGACAGGATGGATGGCAGCGTTCTGCTGCGGTCCAGCCTGTCATCTCGATGTAGCAGAGCTGAAGCTGTCGTGGGAGCCATGGAAAGGTAAGGATGAGGTTGCTTTATTATTTTACTTTTATTGCAGGAGATCGTTGGCTTCAGCTGGAATGGGCGTGATGGTAAGTATGGTTTAATTTAGAACAATAAAGAATTGTGTGTTTATTTCAATTAAAGGACTTTTTTCTGGGTGTTGTGTTTTTTTAAATACTTTACTAGAAATTCATGGTGGTCATGTCTAATATTGGCGTGACCCCATGAATTTTGGGCTTAGGGCCAGCTGATAATACCAAGCTGGCCTTAACCCCTTTATTACCCAGTGAGCCACCGCACCAGGGCCCTGGATGAGTTGGGTACAGCGCCAGAAGATGGCGCTTCAATGAACGCGCCATTTTCTGGGGCGGCTGCGGACTGCAATTTGCAGCGGGGGTGGCCCAGAAAGCTTGGGTCTCCCTGCGCTGCGGATTCCAGCCCCCAGCTGCATAGTTGTATCTGGCTGGACACAAAAATAGGGCGAAGCCCCAAGCATTTTTTTTTTTAATTATTTCATGAAATTCATGGAATAATTAAGAAAAAAAGGGCTTCCCTATATTGTTGTGTCCAACCAGGTACAAATAGGCAGCTGGTGGTTGGGGGCAGCCCATTCCTGCCTGCTGTACCTGGCTGGACACAAATATAGGGCGAAGCCCCACGTCAATTTTTTTTAAAATAAATCCTTTATTTTAACACTAAATGACATTTGAGGAGTTAATAAAGATGCAGTCCCTAAATTATTATTTATTTTTTAATTAATTTTTCCCAAAACTTTTGACGTGGGCTTCGCCATATTTTTGTATGCCAGCCAGGTACAGCATCCAGCTTCTATGAACGCGCCATTTTCCGGGGTGGCTGCGGACTGCAATTTTCAGCGGGGGGGGGGGGGGGGGAGAAAGCTTGGGCCTCCCTGCGCTGCAGATTCCATCCCCCAGCTGCCTAGTTGTACCTGGCTGGACACAAAAATAGGGAGAAGCTTCACGTATTTTTTTTTTTTAATTATTTCATGAAATTCATGAAATAATTAAGAAAAAAAGGGCTTCCCTATATTGTTGTGTCCGGCCAGGTACAAATAGGCAGCTGGTGGTTGGGGGCAGCCCGTTCCTGCCTGCTGTACCTGACTGGACACAAATATAGGGCGAAGCCCCACATAATTTTTTTTTAATTATTTCATGAATTTCCTGAAATAATTAAAAAAAAATTGACGTGGGGCTTCACACTATATTTGTGTCCAGCCAGGTACAGCAGGCAGGAACGGGCTGCCCCCAACCACCAGCTGCCTATTTGTACCTGGCCAGACACAACAATATAGGGAAGCCCTTTTTTTCTTAATTATTCCATGAATTTCATGAAATAATTAAAAAAAAAAAAAACGTGGGGCTTCTCCCTATTTTTGTGTCCAGCCAGGTACAACTAGGCAGCTGGGGGATGGAATCTGCAGCGCAGGGAGGCCCAAGCTTTCTGCCCCCCGCTGAAAATTGCAGTCCGCGGCCGCCCCGGAAAATGGCGCGTTCATAGAAGCTGGATGCTGTACCTGGCTGGCATACAAAAATATGGCGAAGCCCACGTCAAAAGTTTTGGGAAAAATTTATTAAAAAATAAATAATAATTTAGGGACTGCATCTTTATTAAGTCCTCAAATGTCATTTAGTGTTAAAATAAAGGATTTATTTTAAAAAAAAATGGCGTGGGATCCCCCATAATTTTAGTCTCTAGCGGAGGTTAAGCAGACGGCTGGGGCAGATGTTTGAAGCCTGGGAAGGGGGTAAAACCCACGGAGCTTCCCAGGCTACTAATATCAGCCCCCAGCTGAATACCTAGCCTTTACTAGCTATTAAAATGGGGGACCCCCCCAAAAAAAATGACGTGGGGTCCCCCCTATTTTAATAGCTAGCAAAGGCTAGGCAGACAGCTGGGGGCTGATATTAATAGCTCAGGAAGGGTGCCATGAATATTGGCCCCCTCCCAGGCTAGAAACACCAGCCGTCAGCCGCCCCAGAAATGGCGCATCCATAGGATGCGCCAATTCTGGCACTTAGCCTCGCTCTTCCACGCTGCCCTGGTGCGGTGGCAGGGGGTAATAGTGGTGGGGTTCATGTCAGCGCCAGCTGCCATGAAGCCCAGGTTAGTAATGATGGGTGTCTATAAGACACCCCCATTACTAACCTACAAAGTGTTAAAAAGAAAAAACACACTACACCCAGAAAAAAATAATTTATTTGAAATAAAACACCATTTTATTTAATTCTTAGTTTACTAAAAAAAAATAGTTACCTGTCCACGTTCCTGCGCTGATCTCCCATGCACAGCTGTCACATCTGGAGATGGTGACAGCTGTGCATGGCTGCTGTAAGCTCACGCTGCCGGGAACACGTCCGCTCCCGGCAGCGGGAGCCACTGACTGAGGTTACCGGAGTGCATTCAGGCAGCGCAGCTCCGGAGACCTCCTTTACGGCAGTGCTGTACCGTGGGAATTTCTCACGATACAGCAGTGCCGTAAAGCAGCTAACCGGAGCAGCGCTGCCTTAACTCTGGTGAACCCTTACGGCCCCGTCATTCTAGCGGCGGCAGCGGTTCAGAGCGGTCACATTCTATGTGGCTGCTCTGAACTGGAGATCTTCGTGGGACACTCGTGGACTGCTACGGAGGGGTAAGGATAAGGTTGTGGTTTATTATTTTATATTTTATTACAGGAGATCGATGGCTTCGGGGAATTAGGTGTCTAGGTGAGTATAGGTGTAGTTTTTTATTTTTTACTTTATTTTAGGTGACGATCGGCGGGGACAGGTAATGTATAAACTAATTTCTTTTAGGTAACCACTGGCCACCAATGACATGTATCTAACATTTATTGGGGACACAGTAGGGCAATTTATATAGCAGGATCAGGCTGATGGGAACTACTGCTCCCATCGAGCTGATCCTGCTGGCACGAGTGGACGGGGGACAGACATAGGCCGATGGGAGTAGTAGTGTCACATCGGCCTATGTCTGCCTGCACGCACAGACACCCCGCACACACACCCCGCACACACACACACCCCGCGCACACACACACCCCGCGCACACACACCCCGCACACACACACACCCCGCACACACACACCCCGCACACACTAATCATGACGGGTCTGGGAGGTGAGGCTGACCTGTGCGGCCGTGGGAAAGTTCATGTGAGTTCATGCAGTCAAGCATGAACTCACATGAACCCTCTGAGGGCACCGCGGCTACTTCAAATGAACAGCTGATCGGCATCACCTGATACCTCAGCTGTTCATTTGAAATAACCGGCGGGAAAGCCGGCGGTGAAGTCTTTTCACTGCCGGCTTCCCCGCCCGGGTCCTTCGCTCCTTGGTGCTGCGCTCCCCGCCCGGTCCTAATTTACGATTGGGATTGGAGGTGGCGAGGGGAGCGGAGGATCGGGGTGGGAGGCTGCGGGGAAGCAGTATGGGGCTGTGTGATTGTTTAAAAGCCGGCGGCTTTTTACCGCCCGCCGGCTTTTAAACAATCAGGAGAATTCTCCCACGCTGGGATGGCATTCTGATGACAAGCTGGATCGCAGCTGAGCGCTGCCATCCAGCTTGTCATCCTTCACAGACACTGCAGAGCGCAGGCATTATGGGAACTTCCGATTCCGGTATTCGATATTATAAAAGTATCGGAATTAAGTATCGGAATTCCGATACAGTGAATATCGGCCGATACCCGATATTTCAGTATCGGAATGCTCAACACTAGTCCCGATATAAAAAAAATAAAAAAACATTATTTATATTATTTTTTTTATTTAAATTTATTAATCACCTCCCATGCTGGCACTATTCTGGCAGTGTCAGCACTCACGGTCCCGGAGCTCTGGTGGGGTGGAGTGACACATGATGCCCGGCACCCAATCAGCGCTCATGTCTCTGTCCCCTCCTTTTTATGGATTGAACATGATGAGGAAGTCCGAGATCAGCTGCAGCCCAGACTTCTTCATGTTCAATCCTACGAAGGCGTAAACAGTGACGTCAGCGCTGATTGTGTGCCGGGCTCCACATGTCACAGTCACTGCACCAGAGTTCTGGGACCGCCAGTGCCGGCACGGGAGGTGAGTATAGGCTTTTTTATTTCATTGGGGTGAAACATTGACTTCAAGAAGCGGTTGTCCTAGTAGTGGACAACCCCTTTAATACACTCACACCACATTACAGGCACATATTCACCCATGTAATCAATAAAAAAGTTAGTGGGAATACTTTAAAGAAGCACTCCCATCAATAATTTTTTATTAAATGTTTGTATGTGCTTGTAGTGTGAGTGCATTAAAGAAGTTGTCCACTACTTTTTAAGATTGGGGCAATGTATTAACTCTATGATTATAAGACTTTTTGTAAATACCTTGCTGTGTCTTTATTGCCTGTGAGCGGCTCTATCCTTGGCCGCTCACAAGCATCACATGAGCCCCCCCCGCTTATGTCACGTCAAGTGAGGCGTGACATCAGTGGCGCGGTCCCCTCGGTGGATGCTGGGCTGTGGGCGGAGTTACCACACATGTCACACCCAGAATCCACCACGCGCTTTCCCAGTGAATAGTTAGAGGGCGAGCACTCGGTGGATTCTGGGCGTGACATGCGGGGTAACTCCACCCACAACCCAGCATCCACCGTGGAAGGCAGCAGAGAGAGACCCCCAGCTGCATCCGGAATATGACGTGACATCAGCAGATATCAGAGCCGGCTGCAGCCGGGGATCACGTGATGCCTGTGAGCGGCCACTGATAGCGCTGCTCACACGCAATAAAGACTACCAAAGGTAATTACAGAAAGTCTTATAATCACAGGGTTAATACATTGCCCCAATCTTAGAAAGTAGTGGACAACTACTTTAATATATTCGCCTACCTCACTCTCCCCGGTGTTCAGCGCTGTTCTGCTCCTCTTCTCACCACTCTGCAGTCTCCTCCAGATCACGCTCTGCTCTGCATGACCTGGAAGTGGCTTATGCAGTGTAAGGCTTGTTCACACCATGTTTTTTTTGGCGTCACAAATCTGCAGCAAAACCTGATCTCTGGTAGGAAATAAACTGTGTCAAAAACGCTGTTTTTGGTGTTTTTTTTTTCACTGTCCTTTTGTCTCTGTTATGCATGTACATAAAGTTCAGTGTAAAAAAAAAAAAAAAAAAAAAAAAAAAAAAAAATCTTATTCTGGTTAATGCACAAAAAATGCTGAAAAAAGTTACCTGCGTTTTTTTTCACCACGCATTACTTCCTATGGGTGAAAAAAACGCTGAAATAAGTGACCTGCTCTCTTTTCCAAAAAAGGCTGCAAGGCACAAAATACGCAACAACAAAAAACCATGTATGAACAGAAAATTCTGTTTTTTCATAGACTTTGCTGGTGCTGCAAAACACAGCTGAAAAAAATTGCTTAAAAAACCATGATGTGTGAACATAGCCTAAGTCTATGAAGTGTCAGAACGAGGTTTCATAGGCTTACACTGTAAGGGCTTTTAAATAATTAAAGGGAATCTGTCACTCCCCTGGGAGATTTGAGACCTCTAATATGGGTATACAGGTTATAGAAAAGTAAATCTGTACATACTTATATGGCCCATATTAGCGGTCTGCTTGCAGTGAAAAGGATTTTTATAAAATCTGTTTTCCTATGCTTGGCGTCCCCTGGTTGCCAAGAAATCCCCACCTATCACTAACCACACATGCGCAATGCGACGCTCACATCAGGAGCGCTTTGTTTCCTCCTGGCCCGTTTGTCTCTGCACTGTTCTGCAGTGTTCTGGTGCATCGGGGAGCCAGCACACTAGAACACTGCAGAACAGTGCAGAGACAAACGGGCCGGGAGGAAACAAAGTGCTCCTGATGTGAGCTTCGCATTGCGCATGCGTGGTTAGTGAGTGAGACGAGGGCGCGTCACAGGGTCCTGTGATGTGCAGGGGAGGGGGAAAACATGCTAAATAAGCAGATAGGCAGGGATTTCTTGACTTCCGGGGGATGCCAAGCATAGGAAAACAGATTTTATAAAAATCCATTTTACTGCAAGCATACCTCTACTATGGGCCATACAGGTATGTATAGATTTACTTTTCTATAACCTGTATGCTCATATTAGAGGTCTCAAATCTCCCAGGGGGTGACAGATTCCAATAGAAATACAATAGAAAAAAAGCACTTATTTGGTACAGAAGCTTTTGCAATTTAAAGAGGTCAAACGTTTCCTGTAATTCGTGATCAATTTTACGTATACTGCAGCAGGGATTTTAGCCCACTTCTCCAGATCTTTAAGGTTTCTGGGTTGTCTCTGGGTAACATTGGATTCAGGCCTTGAGACTGGCTAGGCCTCCCCAGGACCTTTGAAATGCTTCTTACCGAGCCACTTCTTAGTTGCCCTGGCTGTGTATTTTGGGTCATTCTCATGCTGGAAGACCCAGCCACGACCCATCTTCAATTCTCTTACTGAGGGAGGTTGTTTGCCAAAATCTCACGATATATGACCCCATCCATCCTCCTTTCAATATGGTACTGTCAACCTGTCCCCTTTGCAGACTAGCACCCCCAAAGGATGTTGTTTCTCCCACCATTCTTCATTGTTGGGATGGTGTTCTTGGAGTTTTACTCATCCTTCTTCTTCCTCCAAACATGGCGAGTGGAGTTGATACCAAATAGTTCTATTTTGGTCTTATCTGACCACATGACCTTCTCCCATGCCTCCTTTGGATCATCCAGTTGGTCATTGGCGACCTTCAAACGAGCTTGGACATGTGCTGGTGTGAGCAGGGAGACCTTGCATGGCCTGCAGGATTTTAATCCATGATGGCATAGTGTGTTACTAACAGTAATGTTTGAGACTGTGGTCCCAGCTCTCTTCAGGTCATTGACCAGGTATTCCCATGTAGTTCTGGGCTGATTCCTGACCTTTCTCAGAATCATCCTTACCCCACGAGGAGAGCCCAGACCTTAAATTTTCTAATAATTGTACCAACAGTTGTTACCTTCTCACCAAGCTACTTGTCTATTGTTCCGTAGCCCTTCCCAGCCTTGTGCACTTCTACAATTCATGAAAGGTGACTTTTACTAACTCACATTTTTTAGCACATCACACCAGTCCCAGCCCGGAGTATTGTTCCTGGTAGAGTTTTCAAAATTATGCATTTTTGGACAACTTTTTAAAGAATTTGTGACTTTTAGTGACAAAAAGTTGCATAATTTAGTCAAAAATAGAAAACCAGTCAGCTCTTTATCATCCTCCTCCCTATTACTTTAAAACTGCATAAAGTGGCCTTTTATTGTGACAAGCCCAAGGCACCCCTGTGCAATAATCATGCTGTCTAATCTGCATCTTGATATGCCACACCTGTGAGGTGGATGGATTATCTCGGCAACGGAGAAGTGCTCACTAACCTAGATTTAGACAAATTTGTGAACAATATTTGAGAAAAATACATTTTGTGCACTTAGAAAAAGTCCTACATCTTTGAGTTCAACTCATGAAAAATGGGTGCAAAAACAATAGTGTTGTGATTTATATTTTTGTTCAGTGTAAATGGGTCTATGAAAAATACACTTGGCACAACACCATCCATGTTGTGTCCATGTGCTGTACACTTTTCATAGATAGGTTATTAGGAGAAGACCTAGGAAACCTCCACTATTTTTTTCCTTCTTACTAGAAAAATGAAGCGCGCACACACGCACACCGTAAAAATCGCGCCACCGTCCAAAAATCTAATAAAAAAACCTGGTCCAGGAGACTAATGAAAATCTGTCCTTTATTTGCAAGTAAGCAAAAAGAAAAAAAACTCACTTGAATTTTGGCTAAATCTAACTTGTGACTGGACCGAATACATATTAAATGATGCAAATACAATTCCAAAATATTTGAGTTAAGTTGAACATCAACTTCATATGTTTCAGCTTTACAAATACAAAGTGTTATTGCTTTTTTTACAGTTCATTTTGATGCTTTTTGGGTTTTAAAAAATTGCTTTGTTTTTTAGGAGTTGTAACCACAATAACAAAGTTGACTAAATCCTGCACGTTACGACTTTCAGCCAGCAATCTTTACTTTATTCTTACCGACAAGGTGGCTAATGGAGGGGTCAGCATGTGGTGTAATCTCTGCCAGGTAATATTACAAATATTATCAACAGCACCAATATAAAGATTTTGTAAAGATTTCAGTAAAAATGTTGTTTAATAAATGATTTCTAGTTAGACTTTAGAATGTGTCCACTTTTACCACCATCAGGTAAAAATTCAGGACAAACAACCTCAATTGTTTTTGAGGGGGAATAGTCTTCATTAATATTTTAGCCCAATAGACAGCAAATATATGACAGGTCTTGTTCAGGGTGATTACAGAATAATGTACTTAAATACCCAGGAGCCTCCCCTCCATTCATCAATGAACCTAACCAAACTTCTATTTATTCATTATAACTACCCATCTAGGAAGAATGGGAGGGCATCTTGGCTATGTTCATTGATGAAATAGTGTGGATTTGGCATATTTATCTAAATTCGTCGATAATCACCATAAATAAGACATGTCTTTTGCTGTCTCTGCGCCTGAAATCCTAATAACTTTGTCCTGGATTTTTAATTGCTGGTGGTAAAAGTGTATGTTTACTGGAGTTCATAACTGTAGATCATTTATTTATTAATGTCACCCTCATAATGAGCATATGAGTATGGTTTCACTATGAATTGTGAATCATGGCCATGGGAAGAATAGCTGATAATCTCTTCCTCCCGTTTGTTCAGCGACCGCCCGCTGAGCACAGGATCTGCGATGCAGCCACTTCCTTTTGATATGGTCAGTACAAATATGAAACAGGTTTGTGTGATGACACTTTTCTGCCTCTTTGTAATTAGGCTCTTCCTGACTTCAAAGCAACAATAGAGCCACATGGCCAATGTCCCAGACTTTGTAGAGCCATGTTTAAAAAAATATGAATATTGGGTTTTTAGAGAGAGGCGTTGGTTCTATAGATATGGGAGACATATTTTCGCCATTGAGGCACACTGCCGGACGCAACGCATTCGCTTGCATTGCTGTGCTGCCTACCCATTAGACCAGAATTAATATTGGCCAGGTGGATTAAGTGCCATGTCTCATATGTATAGAAAGTTAAATATTGTGATAGGAAATATGGCTTTAATATCAGCTGCCTGGAACTCCAGGGGTCAGATATACTTTGTCAGGGCGGGCCTGGTGGGATCATACAATATCCCACCGCTGCCACCAATTTGTCAGGCATTCGGCAAATGCACGATCCAGATTACTTACTATGTAGTTATCGGCAAGCGAGCGTATGGCGTACACACCTCCGAATTCCAGCGCATGGAATATGTGTATATGCCCCCGTACGATCACTGCCAGCTTCACGATAACCCAATCAAGATTATTCGCTGCCACCACCAATCAGTTTTAAAATTTTCAAATACAAGACCGAAGACAGGCCTGATAGGACACCTGCTTTCTGGTAGCATATATGGCTTTGGGGGAGCAACGATTATGGAACAGAAGAAACAGGACTATTACATTTTATATTTAATCCAAAAGGGAGGCAGTGTTTATGAAAAAATATACAAAAGATTTTACAAAGGGGGACAAAACAATACAGCATATGCAATTACACAAAATAAAAAGGGATTAATAGAAGAAACTTACTAGACCGATCGCAGAGACGATTCAATTTAGCTGGAGGGAAGCACTCCAATTCTGGTCGTTATCGAATGGGACTCCTGCTTACAAAATATTTATCTCCCGGCATAAGTATAGACCCATATTCAGCTTGATCTTTTATGCCGAAGGGGGGCCCTGCCCACACACTCCCTTGTGATGACCTCACGTGGGCGGGTCTCCGCCCTTCATGGTTTTATTGAATTTCTAGTTTCTGCGATAACTTCTCACTGGTTGATCGCAGAAGTTAGCAAGTGATGCCGTCTTTTTTAATGCGAATTTACCTTTCTTTAGAGACCACACATGATCTGACTGTTGTCTGTTATTTTTTGTGATTTTGCTTTACAGCTCCTCGGGAGGGTGCACAGATACGGAAAAATATGCATCCTGTCCCTTAGTCAGTCCCGCCACTCAAAATATGTGCCCCATCACAAGCGGAATTATAGAACTTCCGATATTCCATATTTCATGTCAGTGCCTACGAGACTGAGGATTCAACACATGTGTAAATGGGGATGTGCTGGCTATTGTGTGGGGCGAGGTAGATTTCCTTTGAGTCTTAACAAGCGGTTTCCTATGTACCCAGATGGCTACTCATCACAGGTCTCCTACACTAGAAGTGCCATTTGTATTGGTAATTAACCTGGATAATTGAGTTTGCCACTTCTGTACACTGCTATTTTTCATTGAAGCAACTGGTTAGAGTGTTAGCTCTTGCTCCTTTGACAAATGCTATAGGGGAGGAGGGAAGAGTGGGAGGGATTTCAGAGGGAGCGAGCGAGATTTGTAATATCTTTTAATATTTCCTGACACTTTAGATCGGGGTTCTCATAATTTTTAGTACCTGAACCTTCATCTTATTTACCAGCCCCCATCTGAGGTCACCGGAGGAGGTAGGTGGGAGTGGCAAGTACCTGATCAAAGCAGGTTTTGGTCTAGAACTCATGAACTGAGTGCTCCCCTTCCCAAGATCTGTGCCATTCCTATGACCACAGGTCTAGTAACTTTCTTTTGTTTATCCCTTTAATTTTCATTTGTCTTTTTATACTGTATTGTCTTGTCTCCTTTGTAGCATCTCTTGTATACTTTTGTAAGCACTGCCAAATTGTTGGATTAAATATATAAAATGTAATGGCTTCTTTCCTTTTACTCTAAAACCCTCACCCCTGAAGCCTCATGAGGCGTAACGCTACCTCCAGTAATGGGTGTCCAGTCGGCCTGTAGTAAACGATTGGTGCTGGCAGCTAGGTTTTCTTTGGTTATTGCAAAGTTTGTTGGTGACTACTGAAATGTGTGTATAGGTACAGTACAGACCAAAAGTTTGGACACACCTTCTCATTTAAAGATTTTTCTGTATTTTCATGACTTTGAAAATTGTACATTCACACTGAAGGCATAAAAACTATGAATTAACACATATGGAATTATATACTTAACAAAAAAGTGTGAAACAACTGAAAATATGTCTTATATTCTAGGTTCTTCAAAGTAAACACCTTTTGCTTTGATGACTGCTTTGCACACTCTTGGCATTCTCTTGATGAGCTTCAAGAGGTAGTCACTGGTAATGGTCTTCCAACAATCTTTGAAGGAGTTCCCAGAGATGCTTAGCACTTGTTGGCCCTTTTGCCTTCACTCTGCGGTCAAGCTCACCCCAAACCATCTCGATTGGGTTCAGGTCTGGTGACTGTGGAGGCCAGGTCATCTGGCGTAGCACCCCATCACTCTCTTTCTTGGTCAAATAGCCCTTACATAGCCTGGAGGTGTGTTTGTCCTGTTGAAAAATAAATGATGGTCCAACTAAACGCAAACCGGATGGAATAGCATGCCGCTGCAAGATGCTGTGGTAGCCATGCTGGTTCAGTATGCCTTCAATTTTGAATAAATCTCCAACAGTGTCACCAGCAAAGCACCCCCACACCATCACACCTCCTCCTCCATGCTTCACTGTGGGAACCAAGCATGTAGAGTCCATCCGTTCACCTTTTCTGCGTCGCACAAAGACACGGTGGTTGGAACCAAAGATCTCAAATTTGGACTCATCAGACCAAAGCACAGATTTCCACTGGTCTAATGTCCATTCCTTGTGTTCTTTAGCCCAAACAAGTCTCTTCTGAATGTTGCCTGTCCTTAGCAGTGGTTTCCTAGCAGCTATTTTACCATGAAGGCCTGCTGCACAAAGTCTCCTCTTAACAGTTGTTGTAAAGACGTGTCTGCTGCTAGAACTCAGTGTGGCATTGTCCTGGTCTCTAATCTGAGCTGCTGTTAACCTGCAATTTCTGAGGCTGGTGACTCGGATAAACTTATCCTCAGAAGCAGAGGTGACTCTTGGTCTTCCTTTCCTGAGGCGGTCCTCATGTGAGGCAGTTTCTTTGTAGCGCTTGATGGTTTTTGCAACTGCACTTGGGGACACATTCAAAGTTTGCCCAATTTTTTGCACTGACTGACCTTCATTTCTTAAAGTAATGATGGCCACTCGTTTTTCCTTACTTAGAATTTGTATAATGGCAAGAAAAAAGCAGCTAACAGTCTATTCAGTAGGACTATCAGCTGTGTATCCACCTGACTTCTGCACAACACAACTGATGGTCCCAACCCCATTTATAAGGCAAGAAATCCCACTTATTAAGCCTGACAGGGCACACCTGTGAAGTGAAAACCATTTCCGGTGACTACCTCTTGAAGCTCATCAAGAGAATGCCAAGAGTGTGCAAAGCAGTCATCAAAGCAAAAGGTGGCTACTTTGAAGAACCTAGAATATAAGACCTATTTTCAGTTATTTCACACTTTTTTGTTAAGTATATAATTCCACATGTGTTAATTCATAGTTTTGATGCCTTCAGTGTGAATGTACAATTTTCAAAGTCATGAAAATACAGAAAAATCTTTAAATGAGGTGTGTCCAAACTTTTGGTCTGTACTGTATATACCTACATGTTGGATTCTCTATGGACAGTTACTAGTCAAGAGTGGAATCGGATGTGTTTATACTATACGCTTGCTGTGAAAGTGCCCAATAACCTGCCTAGTAGGAATAGTAGTCTTTGCCTTGTCAATCTTTCGTCAGTCAATTGTGTGATTGTCCTGACAATTGGTGGCAGTGGTGGGATAAATTCCGATCTCCTTGAGAAATTGGTGGCATCGGTGGTGTCGCGACTCTGTTGTCGGGTAACTTGGAGCCAGGGGCTCCTTCCCTGTCCCTAACGCTAGGGTCCTAGCTATCCCTGTTCCCGGATCACTTCTAATGGTGAAGGCTCCGGGGTCACGTACCTTGCTGAGCTCCTGAATCCGCCCTCAGGCTGTTCCCTCTCCCCACCCAGGGAAGAGGGGAGAAGTCGTGTATGGCAATACACCAACCAGACTTACAAGGTAATTCGAACAGGGATAAAGGAAAATACCAAACATACAAATATGCACTCACAAACAACAGAGGTAAACACCGGGGAGTGAAGGATGGGGAAAAACCAAAGTAGGAGGAGAGGATTTGCACACAACCAAAACCACGCAACAGTCTTAGATAAATCCACCAAACGACTACACATACAACAACACTCCACCAACTCCTGAACCATGTAGCAATGAAATTAACTCTGGCAATGACTACTTGCCAGAGGCTAGTATAAATAGGAGAGAGGAGTGGCCAACTCTGAACAGCTGAAAACATCTGCACAAGCAAGATTTCAGGAGCTCTCTACTGAAACAGTTTAACCCCTGCACTGTTTGAAGAAACCTGCACCGTTTAATATGAAGGTGAAGTGCTTCTAATCAGTGCAGGAGTAGGAGAAATCAAACGCTGCCGTCTTCTGGCTCCTCTCTGTCGCGGTAAACCGATCTTCCTGATGACCAGTACAACATTTTGACAACAATGTTGAGCGATATCAGACCTCTACTATAGCCATACCGGTGATAGAAAATTAAATCTATACATACCTGTATGGCCCATAGTAGAGGTCTGATTGCAGAGAAAAGCACTTTAATCAATTATTTTTTCCACAGGCTTGGCGTCCGGGGGATGCCAAGCAATCCCCGCCTATCTGCTTATTCCACTAAATGTCCACCTATATGCTTAATTATCATATTCCCCTCCTCCCCCCCCCCCCCCTGCACGTCACAGCGCTCTGTGACGTGCACTGTGCTCCCTGACTTCCGGGCATGTGCAAAGCGCCGCTCACATAGAGCGCATTTTGCTTCATCCCGGCCCCGTCTACCTGTGCTCTGCGCTGCAGGTTTCTATTGCCGGAAAGTGACAGTGCCCCCCCACCCCTTCCGGCGCCTGCGCCTGACTGCCATTAGGTACCGAGATGAGATCCTCAGACCCCTTGTGAGACCATATGCTGGTGCGGTTGGCCCTGGGTTCCTCCTAATGCAGGACAATGCCAGACCTCATGTGCTGGAGTGTGTCAGCAGTTCCTGCAAGATGAAGGCATTGAAGCTATGGACTGGCCCGCCCGTTCCCCAGACCTGAATCCAATTGATCACATCTGGGACATCATATCTCCCTCCATCCACCAACGTCATGTTGCACCACATACTGTCCAGGAGTTGGCAGATGCTTTAGTCCAGGTCTGGGAGGAGATCCCACAGGAGACCATCCGCAACCTCATCAGGAGCATGCCCAGGCGTTGTAGGGAGGTCATACAGGCACGTGGAGGCCACACACAATACTGAGACTCATTTTGACTTGTTTTAATGACATTACATGAAAGTTGGATCAGCCTGCTGTGTGTTTTTCCACTTTAATTTTGGGGGTGACTCCTAATCCAGGCCTCCATTGGTTAATAAATTTGATTTCCATTGATGATTTTTGTGTGATTTTGTTGTCAGCACATGCAACTTTGTACATAACAAAGTATTCAATGAGAATATTTCATTCATTCAGATCTAGGATGTGTTATTTGAGTGTTCCCTTTTATTTTTTTGAGCAGTGTATATTCCAGTTTTATACCTAGACGATAAATTGCATGACATTTTAAATAAAGGATATAGATGTGTTGCCAGGAGAGGAAAATTTATTGGCAATTTACTTTCACCAAGTGTATACGGAAAACGCACTGAAAATGCAACTTGGTTAATGACCAAGGGATTTCACAAATGTATTTGTAAGAAATGTAACATCTGTCAATATGCCAAAAAAACTTAAAAAATAATTGATCAGTATAATATCAATTAATTTATTAATTGTGAAACATGTCATTTACTGTATTGAGTGTACTAACTGTGGAATCAAATACATAGGCTGCACTAGTCGTAAATTTAAAAAAAGGATCTCAGACCACATCTATAATATTAACAGCAACAACATAATTTATGCTAGAGCAGTTTCTGGAGCAACATGAGGGAAAGTTTTTGTTTTTTTGGCATAGAAAAGGTTAAAACTCCCAAACGAAATAGTAGCCGGCAACATAAGTTATTTATGAGGGAGGCATTCTGGATTGTTGCTTTGGATACAAAACAGCCTTATGGAATGAACTATAAAACTGACACCATGTTTATTTATTGAAATGTATTTTTCCTGTGTTTGGTGCTTTGCATAATTATGAATTTGTTGCACATGTGTGATTTATTTTTCTCCTTTTAAAACTTTCATTCCACTTTGTAACTAGTATGCTCTATGACTAAGGGAGGGCTCAGTGCCAGAAACGCGTTAGTGTTTTTACTGCCAACATGTGGAAATTTTTATTCTCTTTTTTTGATATGAAATAAAGTTTGAAGATTGTTTTAACTGGAGGTGCCTTCCCACTTTATGCTTTTAATAGTGTATTCCGTGATCTTCTGCGCTGGTGCCGTTAAGTCACGGATACTTTCCCCCATAGAAAGGAGGATCGTGGAGGGAGTTCATCTCACAGGCTTGGGATTACAGCGACGATACTGCACGTCACAGGACACTGTGACGTGCAGCGGAGGGATGTGCAATTATAATATCGTGGAGGGAATTCAACTCAAAGGCGCAGGATTAAAGCGACGATACTGCACGTCACAGGACACTGACGTGCAGGGGAAGGGTGTGCAATTATAATATCGTGGAGGGAATTCAACTCAAAGGCGCAGGATTAAAGCGACGATACTGCACGTCACACGACACTGTGACGTGCAGGGGAGGGGTGTGCAATTATAATATCGTGGAGGGAGTTAAACTCACAGGCACGGGATTACAGCGACGATGCTGCACGTCACACGACACTGTGACGTGCAGGGGAGGGGTGTGCAATTATAATATCGTGGAGGGAGTTAAACTCACAGGTACGGGATTACAGCGACGATGCTGCACGTCACACGACACTGTGACGTGCAGGGGAGGGGTGTGCAATTATAATATCGTGGAGGGAGTTAAACTCACAGGCACGAGATTACAGCGACGATGCTGCACGTCACAGGACACTGTGACGTGCAGGGGAGGGGTGTGCTTTTATAATAGAGGAGGCGGGGATTCCTTACGGGCCCGAAGGGATCATTACCATAAAGATAAAATAGAAGATTTCATCACATCAAGACCATTAATATGAGGAATACAGTTAAGACTAGATTAACATTTTTACCACCTGTATGCCCATATTAATAGGTTATATATGTCCCAAGGGGTGACAGATTCCCTTTAACTTGTGTTTTTTTCTTTCCAGGCTAATTTCTTCGATGAATACCAAATGGAAGGAGTGTCTGCGGAGCAGAATGACATTTTTTTGGAGCTAATTCCTGAAAACCTTTCTCGAGCTTTGAAAACTGCACAAAATGCCAAGGCAGTAAAAATCAAGCTGACAAATAAACACTGTCCCTGTATCACAGTGGCAGTAGAATTGGTAAGAAAGCATGCACATAAAGATGGAGGTCTAATTTAACCCCATCGTAATATAGGACATACTGTTACGTCTTATGCCGGTTTCATGTTTTTGATATGAAAAGAGAGAAACTGCTTGCATCATAACTGGCCCGTTATTATGGAATTGCAGTTTTTTTTCACAATTTCATTGCACTTGGAATTTTTTTTACATTTTTTTTCAGGTAAAATGGTAAAATGAATTACCGTATTATGCGGCTTATAGTCTGAAACTTTTTCCTCCAAAATTTTGGAGGAAAGTGGGGGGTGCTTCTTATAGTCCAAACATTATATATATAATTATTATATAAATAATATATTATACAGTGGGTACGGAAAGTATTCAGACACCTTTACATTTTTCTCTCTTTACTTCATTGCAGCCATTTGGTAAATTCTAAAAAGTTCTTTTTTTTTCTCATGAAAGTACACTCTGCACCCCATCTTGACTCAAAAAAAATTTAGAAATTTGGGCAAATTCATTAAAAAAGAAAAACTGAAATATCACATGGTCATATGTATTCAGACCCTTTGCTCAGACACTCATATTTAAGTCACATGCTGTCCATTTCCTTGTGATCCTTCTTCAGATGGTTCTAGTCCTTCATTGAAGTCCAACTGTGTTTAATTAAACTGATAGGACTTGATTTGGAAAGGCACACACCTGTCTATATAAGACCTCACGGCTCACAGTGCATGTCAGACCAAATGAGAATCGTGAGCTCAAAGGAACTGCCTAAGGAGCTCAGAGACAGAATTGTGGCAAGGCACAGATCTGACAAGGTTACAAAGGAATTTCTGCATTACTCAAGGTTCCTAAGTGCACAGTGGCCTCCATAATTCTTAAATGGAATAAGATTGGGACCACTAGAAGTCTTTCTAGACCTGGCCGTCCAGCCAAACTGAGCAATCGTGGGAGAAGAGCTTTGGTGAGAAAGGTAATGAAGAACCCCAAGTTCACAGTGACTGAGCTCCAGAGAGGGAGATGGGAGAACTATCACTGTAGCCCTCCACCAGTGGGGCCTTTATGGCAGAGTGGCCCGACGGAAGCCTCTCCTCAGTGCAAGACATATGAAAGCCCGTATAGAGTTTACTCAAAAACACATGAAGTACTCCCAGACGATGAGAAATAACATTCTCTGGTCTGATGAGACAAAGATAGAACTTTTTGGTGATAATTCTAATCTGTATGTGTGGCGAAAACCAGGCACTGCTCATCACCTGCCCAATACAATCCCAACAGTGAAACATGGTGGTGGCAGCATCATGCTATGGGGGTGTTTTTCAGCTGCAGTGACAGGACGACTGGTTGCAATTGAAGGAAACATGAATGCGGCCAAGTACAGAGATATCCTGGATGAAAACCTCTTCCAGAGTGCTCTGGACCTCAGACTTGGCCGAAGGTTCACCTTCCAACAAGACAATGACCCTAAGCACACAGCTAAAATAACAAAGGAGTGGCTTCAGAACAACTCTGTGACCATTCTTGACTGGCCTAGCCAGGGCCCTGACCTAAACCCAATTGAGCATCTCTGGAGAGACCTGAAAATGGCTGTTCACCATCCAACCTGACGGAACTGGAGAGGATTTGCAAGGAAGAATGGCAGAGGATCCCCAAATCCAGGTGTGAAATACTTGTTTCATCATTCCTAAGAAGACTCATGGCTGTACTAGCTCAAAAGGGTTCTTCTTCTCAATACTGAGCAAAGGGTCTGAAGGGTCTGAATACTTATGACCATGTGATATTTCAGTTTTTCTTTTTTAATAAATTTGGAAAAATTTCTACATTTCTGTTTTTTTTTTTCAGTCAAGATGGGGTGCATAGTGTACTTTAATGAGAAAAAAAAAAGAACTTCTTTTATAGCGGGCACACAAACCGCTGAGCCAAAGCAGGAGCCGCGCTGCAGGTACAGTGTGCTCCCTGTTAAGGTGAGTGAATGGACACTGATCTCCACGACCATATTCCCGGCGTGGAGAGCAGTGACTATTCCGGCACAGCATCACGCTGTTTTTTTTCCCTCCACTTTCCAGTGCGTCACATGTTAAAATGAATTGTGTCATTCAAACATACAACTCTTCCCGCAAAAAAAACAAGCCCTCATATGGCTATGTAAAAGTTATGCCTCTTGGAAGAAGGGAAGGAAAAAACAAAAACGGAAAATAGCCAGATCACGAAGGGGTTAAAATGCCACTCAACACTTTATACATGGAGCATCTTCATAAAATTTTGCATTAATGTGAAACTTGTTGTTTAAAAAATGCACAAAAATGAATTTAAGTGGCTAAAAGTATATCCCAAAAAGAAAATTGGATATACAGTAGTGTTCAAAAACATGAGTTAAGCACAAAATTTTTAGGCTAAGTGCCCACGATGCAGAAATGCTGCAGATTTTTTCCGCATCTCCCTGGCAGGAAAAACGCATGCGGATTTTACATGCGTTTTTCCTGCCAGGTAGAAGCGTTTGTCAAGCGTTTTTGCATGCATTTCTGCATACGGGTTATCAAGCGCTTTTCCAAGCGATTTTAGCATCACTTGGAAAAGTGCTTGACAACTTGATCACACTATATAAATCCATGCAACCCACATGGATTTATATAGTGTGACCCAGTTAATAGTTAAAAAAAAAATAATAAAAATGGTAAAAAATAAAGATTATACTTACCTTCCGATGGCCCACGGGGTTTTCTCCGCTACGTCCGGTCTCTTGTACAGCTCGCGGTAGTGTGAAAGGACCTTTCATGGCGTCATTTAGTCATGTGACAGGTTACTCGACCGCCGACGTCAGCGGTCGCGTGACCTGTCACATGACTAAATGACATCACCGAAGGTCATTTTAGACCATATCGAGCCGTACAAGAGACCGGACGTAGTGGAGAAAACATCGGGGGCCATCGGAAGGTAAGTATAATCTTTATTTTTTATTTTAAATTCTTTTTTAACAGGTTCAATAGTACCCGAGTCTGGAGGAGAGTCTCCTCTTCTCCAGAGCCGGGTACCATCCGCACATTGAATCGCTTAATATCCGCATGTGCACATGTGCTCATACCGATATTATGCGATTCAATGCAAGTCAATGGCGGCGATTAAGCTGCGTGTCCGCAAAATTAATGGACATGCTGCTTATTTTTCCGCAATGATAATCCGCAGCGGAAATTTCCGCAGCATGTGCACAGCACATGCAGATTATCATTGGGGACCATGGGGCACGTATTACCAAGTGTTTTTTAAGCGTTTTCGCTGCGGAAATTCCGCAGCAAAAATGCTTGAAAAACGCATAGTGGGCACGCAGTCTTATACTAGTTTTTATTTCCATGCATTAGGAACATTGCACCCTGTTTTTTAATTCAAAGCATGAAATGTATATAATTTTTAACTACTTTACAGAAAATAACAAAAAATGAGCATTGGGCTTTTCTAAAAAATACCAGTGTCTGCATTTGTCTTTGCAAACTCACAATATGTACCCTTTTTTTTGAGAATTGAGCATTCCTGTGAATCTCTAATCTAATATTTAGTTGTATTCCTATAGATTTTTAGAACTGCTTTTCATATATGTTGCATAGAGTCAATCAACTTCTGTCAACTGTTATACCAGCCCAGGATGCTTAGACTACATCCCACAATTTGTTGGCTTTGCCTCAGAAACTGCATTTTTTATGTCACCCCACAAGTGTTCTATCGGATTAAGGTCCAAGGATTGGGCTGGCCACTCAAGAACCTCAATTTTGTTGGTTTTCTGGTGTGTTTAGGGTTCTTATCTTGTTCAAACACCCATTCCAAGGGCATATCCTCTTCAGCGTAAGGCAACATGACCTCTTCGAGTATTTTAATATATGCAAACTGATCCATGATCCCTGGTATGCGCTAAATAGGTCCGACACCATAGTAAGAGAAACATGCCCATAGCGTGATGCTTGCATCACCGTGATTCACTGTCTTCAGGGTGTACTATGGCTTGAATGCAAAGTTGGGGGGTCATGTGACGAACTGTTTGCGGCCCTTGGACCCAAAAAGAACAATTTTACTTTAATCAGTCCACAAAATGTTTCTCCATTTCTCTTTAGGCCAGTTGATGTGTTTTTTTAACAGTGGGACTTTGCGGGAACTTTTTGCTAAGAGATTAAATTCACACAGGTGTCTTCTAACTGTCACAGTACTCACAGGTCTTTCTTCATCCTGGAGCTGATCATTGGCTGAGCCTTTGCCATTCTGACAATTTTTCAATCCATTCGAAAGGTAGTCTTCCGCGTTCTTCCATGTCTCTCTGGTTTTTCTTTCCATTTTAAAGCATTAGAGATCATTTTAGCTCAACAGCCTATCATTCTCTGCACTTCTTTGTTAAGTTTTATCCTCTCCAATTACCTTTTTATTCAAAGTACACTGTTCTTCTGAACAATATCTCGAACGACCCTTATTTCTCAGGCTTTAAAGGAGAAATGCATGTACAACACACGCTGGCTTCACCCTTAAATAAGGGCCACCTGATTGACACCTGTTTCTTCATAGAATTAATGTCCTCAATAATTGAACTCCACACTACTATTATTTTGAATACACCCCCTTTAATGAATTATTCAAATACACAGACTAAAAAACATGCCGATCATGAATGCTGAGTCTGTTGGTTTTATTAGAATCTATTGCACCAACTGGTAAATTGTTTGATATGTGGTAATATAATTTATACCAAAAACTGTGATTAATCTGGTTAGTCATATTGGACTGCTATTATTTTGAACAATACTGTACCACATCTATTTGAAATAAAAGTTCAGCAAGTACAGAATCCATAGGCCTTTGCTTACATTCTAGATATCTTTATAAAATCATCAGATCTGCAAATATAGACAAAAAAAAATCTGGTTTTACTTTGAAAATGTCAAATCTGGCATGTGCCACTTTCCATGACAGTAAATTTGGAATGCCTTTACATATTCCAGTGGTTCCAAGTCTTCCCTTAAAACAGTCGTACTACACAAAATACTTAATAATTAACATATTCTACTTTATGTTGACATTGGGGGATCACGCAGATATCCAACCGCTGCCACCATTTTGTCACGAACAGCACTCTGCTGCCCCCAATTGTCAGGGCATGTTAAATATACTTACTTGGTATATTTATTTATACAGGACTTCTTACCAGATGCGATACTTCAAAGAACATGTCACGATAATTCTTATATTCTAAAATGTGGAGGTTTATTTTTGGATTGTCAATTAAAAAGAATAATTGCAGCAAAACATAAAATACTTGAAGTAGTTACAAAGAGATTGTACACCAAGATTCATCTATGAGTGTCCATTTGGGTTACGGAAGTAGCACGTCTCAGCTGTATGCAATCCTTGAACAGCCGGTCATGGGTGCATACTGCTGTGCTAGATGTGTGCACTTTGTGCTTTTGGAAGACCAGGTACTGGATCTAAATGAGCAGCTTGCAACACTGAGATCCATTGACAATATGGAAAGGAGTCTGCTGCTCACTGAGCAGCTGCTCACTGGGGTAGATGTGGGGGAGGGTGGTAGTAGGGAGCTGCAGGACAGTGAGGCAGCTAGCTGGGTGACGGAAGGCGAGGTAGAGGGATGAGTGCCAGGGAGGCTAGTCCTCATCTGGCACACCCCTATAAGTTTGCAAAGTTGGCAGATGAGGGGGGTGTCGGTACAGGTGTAGCACTGCTGCAGCAAGGCATGTCCCCTGAAAGCCGGAGGAGTGTCAGCTCCAGTAAGGGGGGAAATAGGAGAGCAGGGCAGGCCAGGCTGGTGCTGGTAGTGGGGGACTCAATTATTAGGGGAACAGATAGGGCAATCTGTCACAAAGACAGGGATCGTCTAACAGTGTGCTGCCTACCTGGCGCTCGAGTCTGGCACATTGCTGATCGGGTTGACAGATTACTGGGAGGGGCTGGTGAGGACCCAGCGGTCATGGTGCACATTGGCACAAATGACAGAGTTAGAGGTAGGTGGAAGGTCCTTAAAGATGATTTCAGGGAATTAGGCTGCAAGCTTAAAGCAAGGACCTCCAAGGTGGTATTCTCTGAAATACTACCTGTACCACGTGCCACGCCAGAGAGGCAATGGGAGATTAGGGAGATAAATAAGTAGCTCAGGAACTGGTGTAGGAAGGAGGGGTTTGGGTTCCTGGAGAAATGGTCCGACTTCTCAGTTGGCTACCGATTCTACTCTAGGGATGGGCTGCACCTCAATGGGGAGGGAGCAGCTGTGCTGGGGGAAATGGCTAGAAGGTTGGAGGAGTGTTTAAACTAGGGATTGGGGGGAGATATTCATTTTATAAGTGGGGAAGATAGTGCAGATAGTGACCTGGGCACAAATAAAGAAATTGGGGGTGGAGTTAGAACAGTCAATATAGTAAGAAGGAATAGAGGTACAGAGAGATAGATAAAATGCATGTACACTAATGCCAGAAGCCTCACCAACAAAATGGAGGAATTAGAATTCATTTTGTTGGAAAATAATTATGACATTGTGGGGATATCTGAGACATGGCTGGTCGAGAACTATGACTGGGCAGTTAATTTACAGGGCTATAGTCTGTTCAGAAATGACCGTACAAACAAGCGAGGGGGGAGGGGTGTGTGTTTATATGTAAAATCATGCTTAAAACCCATCTTGCGAGAGAATATATGTGAATCTAATGAAAATGTAGAGTCCCTGTGGGTGGAGATAAGGGGAGGGGGAAAAAATTGTAAATTACTGATAAGGGTTTGTTCTAAGTCTCCAAAAATAATGGAAGCAGCGGAGAATATCATCATAAAGCAAATAGATGAAGCAGCGACTCAAGGAGAAGTCATTATTATGGGGGACTTCAACTACCCTGAAATACATTGGGGAACAGAAGCCTGTAGTTCAAGCAAAGGTAATAGGTTTTTGACAACTACGAGAGACAATTACCTTTCACAACTGGTTCAGGACCCAACAAGAAGGGGGGCACTCCTAGAGCTAATATTAACCAACAGGCCAGACCGCATATCAAATATACGAGTTGGGGGTCACTTACTTGGGCAATAGTGATCACAAAATAATACGTTTTCATGTATCCTTTAATAAGATGTGTAGTAGAGGGGTTACAAGGACACTAAACTTCAGGAAGGCAAAACGGTTGAGAGATGATCTTAGTGCAATAAGCTGGGACGATATCCTGAGACATAAAACTACACCAAGCAAATGGGAGACATTTATTAGCATCCTGAATAGGACCTGTGCACAATATATACCCTATGGGAATAAACATGCTAGAAATAAGAGGAAACCACTATGGCTAAGTAGAGCTGTAAGGGGCGCAATAAGTGACAAAAAGAAAGCATTTGGAGAACTAAAGTAAATAGGTAGTGATGAGGCATTAAATAAATACAGAAAATTAAATAAATTCTGTAAAAACCAAATCAAGGCAGCAAAGATTGAGACAGAGAGACTCATTGCCAGGAAAATAAAAATAGTCCCAATATATTTTTAACTACATAAATAGTAAAAAACTAAAAAATTATAGTGTTGGCCCCCTTAAAAATAGTCTTGAGTGAAATGGTGGATGAGGATGAGGAAAAAGCCAATATGCTAAATTATTTTTTTTTTCAACCGTATTTACACAAGAAAATCGCATGACAGAAAACATGGTTAGTGATGACAAAAATTCTCCATTAAATGTCACTTGCTTAACCCAGCAGGAAGTACGGCGGCGTCTAAAAATCGCTAAAGTTGACAAACTCCCGGGCCCGGACGGGATACACCCGCGAGTACTGCAGGAATTAAGTAAAGTTATAGATAGACCACTATTTTTAATCTTTAAAGATTCCATAATAACAGGGTCTGTACAACAGGACTGGCGTATAGGAAATGTGCCATATTCAAAAAGGGGACAAAAACTGAACTTGGAAATTATAGGCCAGTAAGCTTAACCTCAACTGTGGGTAAAATCCTGGAGGGTTTTCTAAGAGATGCTATACTAGAGTATCTGAAGAAGAATAACCTCATGACCCAATATCAACATGAGTTTACGAGGGACCGTTCCTGTCAAACTAATCTGATCAGCTTTTATGAGGAGACAAGTTCCAGACTGGACCAAGGAATTGCAGTGGATGTTGTGTATATGGACTTTTCAAAAGGTTTTGATACGGTTCCACACAAAAAGTTGATACATAAAATGAGAACAATGGGGATAGGGGAAAA